>NW_023270389.1:62645228-62646147 GCF_011800145.1 Mirounga leonina | reverse complement strand
CTTTCTTTCTTTCTTTCTTTCTTTCTTTCTTTCTTTCTTTCTTTCTTCTTTTTTTATTCTTATGTTAATCCCCATACATTACATCATTAGTTTTAGATGAAGTGTTCCATGATTCATTGTTTGTACATAACACCCAGTGCTCCATTCAGAATGTGCCCTCCTCAATACTCACCACCAGGCTAACCCATCCTCCCACACCCCTCCCCTCTAGAACCCTGTTTGTTTTTCAGAGTCCATCATCTCTCATGGTTCGTCTACCCCTCCGATTTCCCCCGCTTCATTCTTCCCCTCCCGCTACCTTCTTCTTCTTCTTTTTTTTTTCCTTAACATATATTGCATTATTTGTTTCAGAGGTACAGATCTGAGATTCAACAGTCTTGCACAATTCACAGCACTTACCAGAGCACATACCCTCCCCAGTGTCTATCACCCAGTCACCCCATCCCTCCCACCCTACCCCCCACTCCAGCAACCCTCAGTTTGTTTCCTGCGATTAAGAATTCCTCATATCAGTGAGATCATATGATACATGTCTTTCTCTGTTTGACTTATTTCGCTCAACATAATACCCTACAGTTCCACCCACGTCATTGCAAATGGCAAGATCTCATTCCTTTTGATGGCTGCATAATATTCCATTGTATATATATACCACTCTTCTTTATCCATTCATCTGTTGATGGACATCTTGGCTCTTTCCACAGTTTGGCTATTGTGGACATTGCTGCTATAAACATCGGGGTGCATGTACCCCTTCGGATCCCTACTTTTGTATCTTTGGGGTAAATACCCAGTAGTGCAATTGCTGGATCATATGGTAGCTCTATTTTCAACTTTTTGAGGAACCTCCATACTGTTTTCCAGAGTGGCTGCACCAGCTTGCATTCCCACCAACAGTGTAGGAGGGTTCCCCTTTCTC
>NW_023270389.1:62561294-62635228 GCF_011800145.1 Mirounga leonina | reverse complement strand
AAAAAGGGATTGATAAGATGTTGGTTGAAAAGGGAAAAAGAAAAATTCAAAAAGAAAAAAAAAGAAAAAAAGACAGTTAAAAAAAAATTAACTTTGAAAGACTAAAGAATCATGGTAAAAAAGCCATGAATTCTATGTGCAGTATTCCCCTAGCGCTGGAGTTCTGCCATTCTCATTGATCAGTAAACTTGGTCTTGGCTGGCTGTTCTTGCTGATCTTCTGGGGGAGGGGCCTGTTGCCGTGGTTCCCAAATGTCTTTGCCGGAGGCGGAAGTGCCCCGCCCTTGCCCCCTCCCGGCTAAGTGATCTGCTCGGGTTTGCTCTCCGGGGCTTTTGTTCCCTGCGAGCTTTCCGTACAGCTTTGGAGGCGGAGAGTGAAAATGGCGGCCTCCCAATCTCCGCCCCGGAGGAGCCGAGAACTCGGGGCCCCGCTCCTCAGTGAGCCCCCAGAGAAAAGCCGTCAGTCACTCCCGTCTCCCCGGTCTCCGGCCGCACTCCGTGCTCACCCGGCCTGTGACCGCGCGTTTCTATCTCTGGCACCCGACCCCGGGTGGAGTCTCCAAACCCAGCAGATCCCTGCAGTGCGCTCCCGCGCGGCTCCTCCCAGGGGAGGAAGGTGAGTCTCCCCGGATCTGCCGCTTGTTGGGTCCCTGCTTCCAGAAAGTGGTCGCTTTTCTGTTCAGAGAGTCGTTGTTATTCCTTTCTTCGATCTCCTGTTGGGTTTGTAGGTGTTCAGAATGGTTTGATCCCCATTCCTGAGAGGAGATGAAATCCAGGTCTCCTACTCCTCCGCCATCTTGCTCCGCCCTCAGGTGCCTTTCTTCTTAACCAATATATGCTTTTAATGCTATAAATTTCCTTTAAACACAGGTTTGGCAGCTTTAGGTAAGCGCATCTCTGTGTGTCTCTAGGGCTGGAATTGATACATAGTATTCATTATAATTTCAAAATACTTTTAAATTTCTTTTGGGATTTATCTTTTGACTCTCATTATATACAGTTTATTACTTAATTTCTTTTTTTAAAATTTCTAAATGCATATAGGGGTTTTCTAATTTTTATGTAATTGATTTCTAGTTTAATTTTACTGTAGTCAGATATACTTTATATGCTTTCTATACTTCAAATTAATTTTTTGAGGCTTACTTTATGGTCAGTATTGGTAAAGGGTGAAGGTGGATTTGAAAGAATGTGTATTCTTTAGTTCTTAAATGAAGTATTCTAAATATGTGTATTAGTGCAAGTTTGTTAATCATATTGTTCAATTTTTCATATTCTTACCAATTTTTTTGTCTTCTTAATATAACAGCTAATGAGAGAGGTGAGTTAATCTCTCTATGATTTTGGACATAACTGTTTTTCCTTTAGTTACGTCAATATTTGCTTTCTATATTTTTGGTCTATGCTATAAGCTACATGCAGATTTAAAATTGTTATATCTTTCTGATCAATTGAATCTTTTATATATATGCCTAAAAAAATTCCAATCTGATATTCTTTGTTTTTTGTTGAGTTTAATCAGACTTCGTTTTTGTAATATACTGTGATTTTTGTTTTCCGATTTTTTTTTTAAGTATCTTTTCCTCTGATTCCTCTTGGGAAGCTGACTGCTCCCTCCCTTTCTCTCCCTACTTTATTCCTCTGGTGGCTTGAAATTCTTCAGAAATCCATTGATTACAATCACATCTACCTTCTTCTTCTTCTTCTTCTTCTTTTTTTTTGCTATAATTGTGAAAAACTTTCGCTTGACTTTTTAATAAAAATCAGATTTTATTTGTATTTTTTAATTCTTCATTGTTAATTACAATTGCTATTTTATCAGTTTCCATACTCACCTTTTCTTTTCATGCTTGTATACCACAGTTTATCTTTGGATATAATTTTTTTTCTTTCTAAGGAACATCTTACAGAGAGAGTTTGTGGGAGTGTAATCTTTGCATATCTGAAAATATCTTTATATCACTTTCACTGTTAAAGGGTAGTTGAGCTCATATAAGATTCTAAGTTGATGTTTAGTTTTTCTCAGCACTTTGAAGATATTCTTTCATTGTCTTCTGACTTTTGTTGGGGCTGATATGAAATTTGCTGAGCGTCTAATTGTTATTCATTTGTAAATAATTTGTCACATTTCTTTTGTGGCTTTTAGGATTTTCTCTTTATCTGTGTAGTTCTGTAGTTTCACTGTGTTGAGTCTTGATGTGTATTTATATCAGGGAGTTGGAGAACACTTCTCTCTAAGATCTCATATCTTTCTTCAATTATGGGAAATTCTTAATTATTAGCATTACAAATATTAGTTCTCTGCCATTTCCAATATTCCCTTATTTTTGAAATCTTGTTTGATGAATTTAGGAGTTTCTTAATCTAGCCCATATATCTCTTTACTGCATGTTTATATATGTATAAGACCTCTCTGTTTATGTGTTCTGGGGGAATTCTTCAGTATTCCCTTATAATTAGTATATTCTTTTACAGTGTTCAGTCTAGAACTGATCTCATATACCGAGTTTTTAAAAGTGATTCTACTTTTGTATCCCAAGCTTTCTAGTTGATTCTTTTCTGTATATACCCACTCTTCTTTTATTTCTTCCCACTCCACATTTTCTTGGTCTCCTAAAATGAAAGTTATTATTTCATTTTTGTGTTTGTGGATGATATAAAAAAGCGTGTTCCATAAAACTGATCTAGAAAGGATATTGAATCCAAAAAGTATATTCTGGACTGTTCCACAAAACTGATTTAATCAGAAATGAATTCACATTCAGATTTTAGATTTTATTCTCATAGGGATTTCTCCATGTTTTGGGATTTTGGTTTGTACACTTATGGTGAGAGGGAGATTTTTGCTTATGTTTTCTCTCTCTCTCTATGGCGTGGGAGAGAGCACAAAGCTTCCTCCCCATATTTTTCTCTCCCTGTCAGCAATTTTACAGTTGTTGGGAGCTGTTGTCATCCAGGCCTCTAATCCGGAGCCATTACTACTATTTTAGGGCTTTCCTCCCACAGTAACACTGGGGATATCATATTCATAGTCACTAATGTTGACTTAGGTTCTTCATCACAATGCCTTTTCCTTATCCTTCTGTCTCCCTAGGCTATGAAGCTGAAGCCCCAGACACTATCTTATCAGCAGCTTAATTTCTCAGGTTTCTCTCATGAAGAAGACTCGTCCCAGCCCCTGCCTTTATCTGTGAAAGTGACTCTAGCTTCCCTGGCCCACGAGCAGTAGCAATCCCTTCACTCTGCAGAAAGTCAAATTCTAGACCATGACTATCTGCAGACCCGTGGTTTCAACTGCTCACAGCTTTTTGTTACTATTTCAGAGGTGATTATTTTGAGCCCGGTTATTTTGCTTTGGTTTCTTACCTGTCATTGCTATGTCTTTACAGCAAAGGGGTGTGAGACACAGTGCAAACTCAGTGCACTGGCTTGACCAGGATTCTATCCTATTCTTGAAGATCTCCTCCTCCTCCTTTATCCTCTAGTGGCTATGAACCCTTATGGTCAGGTAGCTCTGGATGTAGTCTTCATGCTCAGCCTGGGTGAAAATAGATGGCTCCTACTCTCAGCTCCCAAAGGATATCCTATGTTACATGTCAGGCACCATTGCCTAGGACAGGAACAGAGGGGTATAAGGAGATATCAGCTGCAAAGACCATGAACCTTCACTGTAGAGGTGCTGCTGGATGAGAGGAGGGATGGAGGGTGAGGGGGCAGCCTTGAGCTTTACCCTGCTCTGCTCCATCTAACTTCCCAGAGAAAAACAAATTTTCAACTGCCAGAAAAACTTGATATGGAAATGTTAAAAGAAAAGAGATTAGTTGCCCTAATTGTGTCACTTTTTAGTATTTCTTACAGCACTATCAATCTCAAAATTTCCCAATTAGAGAGAAAATAAAAACGAAGAAAAATTATGAATACTTTTGTTGTAATTGACTAGGATATGAGGTAGAATTGGAATTTAAAGTTTCTGCTGTAGTTCTTTTATATTACTTATTTCTAATGAATTTTCCTCAAGGAATATTAGGGGGACAAAACAAACGTATTTCAATTATCTAACTTTGTATATTAGTTAGTTCCTGATCTTTCTTTCTTTCTAGAGAGAAAAACAGAGAGAGGGTGAGATGGGGAGTCTTAAGCAGGCTCCACGCTCAGTGCAGAGCCCAACGTGGGGCTAGATCTCAGGACCCTGAGATCAAGACTTGAGCAGCAATCAAGAGTTGGACGCTTTACTGAGTAAGCCACCCAGGTGCCCTGGTTTCTGATATTTCTTAAATAAAACATTTCTAGTTAGTTTGAATTGTACCTAAATCTGTACATTATGTAGAACTCTTGAAATGGAATGAAACTAGACCAATTTTATTCCAGGGTAAAGCTGAACATAACGGCTGGTTCGGTGTGGGCTGTGTCCTCCTAGCTGGTTAACATAATAAAGACACACATGCAGTTCTGGGTGCCTGTGCATGACTGCAAGGGGTTAAATAAATCTCAGGTTCTCTTAATTCTGAGAGCATGTGGTGGCCAGCCCAGAGCCAGATTGAGCCATGTTAATTTCCCAGAAGATTTCAAAGAATTATCTTTTGAAAGGGGGAAGTTTGGGCTAATAAAAACCAGGATAACCTCCGGCAGTCACATGGAAAAAAATAGAAACAAATTACTCCTGGCTTGTTCGACATTGCTGCCGGGGGCTTTCTCTGGCCAACCCAGACTGTTTTGTTTTTCTTCGTTGCAAAGAGAGAAGTTACTAGTAATGTCCTAGGAAAGGTAAGAGCAGCAAAGTTGTGCCAAGGGCACATCTGTGTTATCTTTCTTAGATGCAGCTCTTTGAGGGTGTGTGGGGATTGCAAGGGCCTTGGTGCTGTCAGTCCTGGGTTTGGAGTCTTATTTTACCACTTTCTTCTCTGGGGAGAGACTTCTGTTTCCACTCTGAGCTTCAATATCTGCATCTTTTCGAGGAGATAATTATCGCCTACCTCATGGCCATGTTGGTGAAGGTTTGGGTATGATAAAGGCTGTGATGTACCTAGTCATAGTAAGTAATGAAAAAATGCATAGGGGTTCCCAGATTACCCCTCTCGGGTCAGCTCCCTTCTTCCTCCCTGATGGTTCCTGAAACCTCACCCCTTTTGTAAGTAGCTTCTTGCAGGTTGGGAGCCAAAGATGAACACACTTGTAAAAATTAAGGCATTTGAAAATAAAATATCAGTTGTCATGGATCACTACATCAAAAACTAATGATGTACTATATGGTGACTAACATAACATAATAAATCAATAAAAATAAGTAAAAAAATAAAGTTTGAAGACATTAAAAAAATATCAGTTGTCTATTAGCTGCGTAACAAAGGATCCCAAAGCTTAACAGCTTCAAATAACAGTTTTACTATGCTCGCAGTTTCTGTAGGTCAGAAATTCAAAAAGAGCGCAGCTCCGTGATGTCTGTGGCTTCAGCTGGGCGAATGCAGAGGGGGAGGTGACCCACCAGCTGGGGAAAGAAATCTTCTAGGGGTTCACTCCCACGGCCAGCTGTCAGTGAGGTCCTCACTCTGGGAACATGTACGTGGCATCTCTACGTGGCTTAGACTTCCTCACAATACAGTGGCCTTTACTTTTTGTGTGGCTACTAAGGGTCTGATGGCAAGTTGCTCAGGAGAACCAGGCAGAAACTCTTTCTAGGCCCCTTATGAGTCACTTACCATCACTTCTGCTGGGTCTGAAGGCCCTCCAGGTTCAAAAGAGAGAGAGAGCACAAGCAGGGAGAGCAACAGGCAGAGGGAGAAGCAGACTCCCCACTGAGCAAGGAGCCAAATGCGGGACTCGATCCCAGGACCCCAGGATCATGACCTGAGCTGAAGGCAGATGCTTAACCAACTGAGCCACCCAGGCATCCTGAGACTTCATCTCTTGATGGCAGGAATGTCAAAATGACATCATGAGAAAGAGCAAGTGGAATGAGAGCTACAGTCCTGGCATCTTTGGAAAGTTACAGGGTGCCACAGGGGTGAGTCGATAAGAAGTCCCTGAAATTTTTGACTGGATCTGGCAGGAGTGTGAAAGGCAGGTTTGAAGAGAAGTGCTACAAGGTCATGGCCACAGTGATTCAGGTGGAAATAACAGTGACAGAGAACGGGGAGGGAATGGAGGACAGAGTTGGCATTGGGACAGATCAGTCTCCTGTAGGCAATGAGGAAGGAGACGAAAAGGGGAAAGAAGAGTTGAGAGGCACTGAGGTTTTGAACCTTGGTGCTCAGAAGGGCGGGTCTGCCATTACCTGAAATGGGGAAGTTGCAGGGAAAAGCAGGAACCTCCTGTTCCTTCTTTACTCTCCAGACACTTGCTCATCTGCCAGCGACTCACGTATGCACAGTCTCAGTCTATTTTGACAGAGATGACATCAAGGGCTAGAAGTGGAAATGAGGACATTTATGAACCTGATCTTGAGTCAAGATCCTATGGTAACTAAGCTTGCCTACATAACTATACCTAGGGAGAAACAGTTGCACCTATGGGGCTTCCACACGCTGTGTCAGCACCATCATGGAAAGTATAATCCTAACATTGCCAGCTAAAGGAGCTCAAGTTCCTTTTTTATGGTGTTATTTGTCTTTGGAGGCCCTTAGGGCTCCATCTTCGACCACCTTTTTGTGGCTTCCCTGTCTGTATGTTCTTCTACCTTGATCTTTGCTACCCAGGACACCAAGATGGTTTAAGGAAATGGCTTAATTTTATCCCACAGATCTTTGGGTTCACCAGAGATATTACAATGAAGTTAGTTACAAGATCATTGAAAAACATTCCAAGTGAGTGCTATCCATCTCCCAGCGGTACCAGGAGAGGCTAAGCGTGTATTCCAATGAAACCGCCATTGCTCAAACATTGCAGGAGTTGGCTTTTAGAGTTGCTCCATGAACCATCACCATATACCCTGTGTTTGACCCCGGGTCACCAGACTCCTGATATAAGTTTTATGTGCCAGTGACAGGGATTCACTCTATTTAAGTGAAAAAGCAAATGTATTGGCTCATATAACTAGAAAGATGAACGTGGTCTAGCATCAGGTACGACTGGATCCAGCAGAGTTCAAATGGTGTCATCAGGTCTCTGACTCTTTGAATTGTCTCTGTGGTTCAACTCACTCTCTCTCTCACTGCAGATGGCTTTTCGCGTGTGCTAAGGAAGATGGCTCCCAACACTTCCAAGGCAATGTCCACCAGTTTAGTAACCTCAGGGAAAGGGGGGCCTGCTCCCCACCCACCCCACATCCCCACTCCCACATTGTCCTTATATCATTTCCGGGCAAGATTCGGATTGTCCATTTGTCCATTGCTGTGACGTGGTGGTTGGGGGGGGGGACGTGGTTTGAAGATTTGTTACTAGAAAATAGCAATAATAATAAGGCAAAGCACATGTTTTGGGAAGACAAAAATTGTAGTGGGCTGTGGCTGCTTCATCTGCTTTGGTCATCATCCTTGCCCTTGATGAACCATCAACTGTTTCCAAAACCTACTCTAGGAGCTTGTTAGAAATGCAGATTCTCAAAACCCATCCCAGTCCTACTGATTAGAGTCTAATTCAAGAAGACCTCAGGTGATTCTCAGGGACATGGAAGTTTTGGGGACAGCTAGGCTAAAGGAGAAAGGATGGGACAATTCTCTGAAGGAACTTTCCAAAAAGGAGTGTGAGAAGGTTCTGTGCAAGGCAGCATAATTGGAATAGGTGAGCAGCCTGCTCAGGTGAACACCACAAGGAAAGCAGCAGGCCTGTGGGCCACATGGATGCCCCAGGTGGGGACGCAGACACCGGACAGGGGCCCAAGGTCAGAGTTAGGCTAAGCCAAGGTGATGTTGGTTCTGCTCAACTTCCGAATGAGGTACTCCTTGAGCTCTGTGAGTGCCCTGGAGAAGGTTTTGGAGCTGGGGCAGGGGTGGGGGGGTCAGGGTGGCGGGAGAGGCTGAGTGTGCAGGAGGCGCCTTCAGTGGCTTGCACAGAGTAGTGAAGAAAGCTCACAGCCAGGAGAGCCCGTTCCCGCGGCTATAATAATGCAGGCAAAAGGTGACATGACTTCTCTTTTTCTTGATGAACCTTTAGTGGAGCGTCATACTCTAATGAGTCTGAAATTTGGATCCTGTCTAGTTGCAAACAGAGCCACTGCATGCAGAATAGTTTATGCAAAACACAATCAGACTTACACAGACCATGCCCATTCCCAGGAGAATTCGTCCCAGGAGTTAGACGTAGAAATGAGATAGATTCTCAGTCAACCCTTCCAATTCCCCTCTCTTTTACTTACATATTTTTAAATAGAGTATTCCTGTAAGAAGGGCTGCAGAAATGAAAGCCAATGGAAGTATAATTAGATAGAAAGGTTTAGAGGGCTCGTGGTCTGGACCCAGGACTGAAATTGCTTCCTGCTGCCGTGGCAAGGGGAGCTCAGCACTGGAATGCAACGCGGGCTCTAATCCAAAGTGATGGGGAGCAGATTTCCCTGTGTCTCCAAGCTACTCTGTCCTTTCATGGATGGGTCTCACGTGCCGTGTTCTTCGCACAGGAGCGTCTTCTAGGGCTGCCCCACAGTCCTGCGAGCTTGGGAGGTGCTTTTGCTTCCAAGGCATTACTAAGCGGGAGGTCAGGGGCTGGGGGTGGGGGTGGGGCAGGAGGGTTGTGGGGGCCGTGCCTAAAGGCACAGGTTCCAGAATCAGACCCCCTGGTTTGAATCCTTTCTCTGCCATTTACCAAACACATGCTATTGGGCAAAGCACACAACTTTGGTCCCTTCAACTATAAAATAGGCTTAGTGATAGCATCGTCACAAAGATCCAGTGAGAAAATGTGGACGAAGGAGGGCGGCCGCACATTCTGTGCACTTGGCACAGAGGCGGTATTCAACTTTAACTGAATGTTAAAGCACTTAGCTCCATGCTCAGCTAATGCTAAGCACTTAATCAATACTGGTTGTTATTATTCCCCAACCTTCGTTCAATTTTGCATGATATTTTGCCTCGAGAAGCTGTGTGGTGAGCACCCGCATTCCATTCACATGTGATGAATATGAATTAACACTAACTTGATCCTGAGAATTTTATGACATCCCCTTCTTGAGATAATTGGAGACACTCTGAGGTTTTAGAGAAATGTGGGGCCCTGGAAGAATTTAGAATTCGCAAATGCAGTTATTGGTCTTGATCCCATTAGTTAGAAGGTTCTGGCACTCCCGACTCATTCTTGCAGGTCCCTGTGGCTCCTCTCATAAATAATCTCTTCCCGTGCACAACCAAACAGGACTCGGGGGGCTTGAGTTAGTGATTCTTTGAGAAGATCACTTGTATTCCCTTTGGTTATTTTTGGTACCTGGCCTGTACTTGCGCACAAGGAGAATCTGGGTTCCTGGCTTGGGTGAATTTTTCCTTTATTCATTTCCCCCAGCTGTTGAGTACCCCATCTGTGAAAGTCAAGGCATCATGTGCTGGAGGGATATCCAAAAACTGGCTTCCCAGAACCACTTTCTCCTCGCTGCCTCTGCTTTTACTGCCCCCTGGGCCACCTTCGGGGACCAGCCTCGGTCCCCTTTGGTCCCTTCCTCTTCAGATGTCCCTGGCCGCCAGAACGCCAGCGAGTCCACACTCTGTATTTTTGTCCTGGACTCTTTTCCAAACCCAGGACGCAGGTTTTCAAGTCCGGTGGATAAACGTGGTGGCTGTGGCCTGAGCCCCTGTCTCAGGGGCCTTTCTGTCCCCTCTTCTTTGTGAGCTCTGACTGGTTTCTGTCCATCCACCAGAATTCCTGAAGGGCTCTGCTGATCTAGGTTTGGGTTTGTTTGTCTATTTGTTTCTTTATTGGCAGTTTTTCCTGGGCATGCCTTGGCCCTTCCTCTTCACTGACTTGCCCAAGCAAGTCTCCCCTCCAGAACATTCTGCTCCTCTTGTTTCTCTGCCCTCATCTGTTTATTAACGTGACCCATCCTAAAAGGCTCCCTTCACATGCTCCTCTGAGAAGCCTTTTTAGCACAGCCCTGCCCGCGCCGGAATAATCCTTCCTCCTTGAACTCTGGGGTGTGCCTGGCCCCAGTGACCCCAGGTTCAGGACTCTGAGCATTCCTGTCAGGGTTTCCTGCGCTTGTCCCATGCCCTCCACAGACAGGAAGCCCCGTGTTCATCTGCTGCATGATTTTAAAGGTGCATCTCCCCCTCGCTTCTGCCGTGCAAAGGGGCTCCTGTTCCCCAACTTCCCCGAAGAATTCATCTAACTACCTGGCTCACCACCCCACACATACTTGGCATTTGATACGTTTCTACTTTCCTTCCCCACTCTTTGTGTCCAGCTGTCCAGTGCGCATTTCCTGAATGAACGAGCAAATTAATAAACACATAAATCAGATGGCTTTCTATTACAAAGTGCTCAGGGCCCTGTTGATGTTTATCTCCGTGGATGCTGATGACATGATTATTACGTAAAAGACGACCATAACCCGTGGGCTTTTTCTCCTAATTCCCCCTCTCACGCATTGCTTCAGGCTTCAGGGAGGACAAAAGTAATTCAACCTATGTCAACACTGACTGTTATTCTTTCCAGCTTTTGCAAACTTGATAGAAGGAAAAGGCTATCCCACTGTTGTTTTAATTTGCATTTCTCTGATTACCAGTGGTTTGAAGGCTTGTGAAAAAGCAACAGAAATACGCATCTCAAGCCACTTGAAGGCTGCTGAGACTTCTGGGAGGCAGCAAGCAGGGCCTGAAAATTCTGGGCACGCAGGCTAACGCAGTCAAATTCCCCAGACTTTCAAATCGTGAGATCACACGGTGTAGTAGGCATACTGTGTGACCCTAAGATTGGCCTTTGAGCACGGCCAGTGCTTGGGCCAGCCTCGGGAGCGCTATGTGATCCTCTGTCAGTAGCCTAGCTCCGCAGAGACTCCGTCCTTAGAGATCTTTCCTGAGCCTAGGGCCTATGGCCAAGTTCCTGGGTTCATTTTCCTCGACTCACTGGGAGAAACCTTGAGCATGTTTCTCCTGCCCAGAGTCAGGGCTTCATTCCTCAAGATCCAGGGAATGAGTGACCTCCTTCCTTCAGTCCTCACTAGACATTCACTCTTACATCAGGACAGACTTCTTCCCACGATGACAAGTGGGAGCAAATGCATTGTCCCACTGAGGGGCTCCACCTGCCACCCGAGGAGTCTGGCCTTACCTTTGGGCTTTCCCTAGAACATTCCTCAGTCTATTCAATCACGAGGCTATTCAGTTTTCAATAATCCTGCCTGTGGGGCTTTTGTTGAAGGTCAGAAAGGGCTTCAGCAATTCCTGTCTGGTCTTTTTGGGGAGATTTGCCAGCCTGAAGTGCTGATGAGCTTCCTACAGCCTCCCTGCCTCTGCTCCGAATCTACTGTGAGCCAGCACTTGAAAGATAAATTTATAAGCAGACCGACTAAGAGGAGAAAGTAATTTTTAGAGACCCTATAATCTAAACCCATTTTTAGAGAAGTAAGAACAGAAGGTGCCTGTCACGAACAACCTGTTACGTGATTGCACACAGCAATTTGACCTTCCAGAGTTGGATCTTTGCTATACCTTTGCCTGGCCAAAAGGCCCACCGAAGTATATTTTTGGAACATGAGGGAGCAGAGATGAGTTCAAACCTCTTTATGTCTAGATAAACCAGTGTCCCATAATAGATGTTGGCTTTTTCCTGGCTTCTAATGATCAAAATTACATACATACCAATGGATAGGTAGATAGATAGATAGATAGATAGATAGATAGATAGATAGATAGATAGAAAGGGTTTCTGCCAGATTCCACAGGTACACATATAAATGTGCACCAAGCTTTTATTTGTCATTTCTAGTAGGAATTCAGTCAGTCAGGAAGGAGCCAAGGTCAGCATCAGAACTGGATTCAGAAGACTTCCAAGGAGGGTTACCACCTGCAGAGAGCTATACCTGCTCATACTTGACTAATGGGGACACAGGAGCCAAGCTAAAGGCTAAGGCTTCAAGGATTGTTCTCAGCCTAGTGCTGTCCTTGACCTTCTCTTCTAGGTGATTGCCATAGAGCAAATCAATCAATAAACTTTTATCAAGTATCTGTTGGGTACCAGGCATTGACTTGGCCTCTGAGAGAAACACAAAAAAGATGAAGGAACAACTGAAACTTACCTTTATTCACATAGAAAGAGAGCTGCTAGAATTTAGTCAGTTTTACATGATGTAGTAAAGTGTATACACCTTACAACCCCATGGAACGCAGAAGAGAAACACTATGACCTCGGATAACTAGCTGGATGAGGGGTTTTGCCCTGATTATTAACTGCCTGGGTTGAAATCTGGCTGTGCCACCAACTCGCTGAGTGGCCTTGGCCACATAGCACCTCGGTGTCTCGGTTTCCACGTCAGTGAAACGGGGTTATAATAGTAGCCACTGTGGCTGTGGCATTGGGCTGCTCTGAGGCCTCGTGATAGAATCAGCATGGTGCCTGGCATGTAGAGAAAGTGCTGTGAATCACTGCTAACTCCCTCCTGGCTGCAAATGTCCAGTCCCAGGCCCAGAGCTTCAGTGGGGAGAGCTGGAAGCAAGGAAGGCTGCGGGCAGCAGGGGGATCAAGATGCTCTGATGCAGGACATCAGGGAGATCCCACGCAAGGACTATCTCGGCAGTTCTGTTCTTTCGTCATGAAAGTATTCAAATGCACAAAACGGTAGGGAGAAATGTGTAATGGATACTTATCAACTCATTTCCTGGATATAGCAGTGGTGAACATGTTGCCATAATTTATCTGATCTATTTTTTTTATTTCACTGAAGTAGTATTTTAAAGTAAATTAGAAATATCATCGTATTTCATCCCTCAGTGCTTTGCTGTGCACTTCCAAAACATACAGACGTTTTTTTCTCCAGAACCATATCGTGATCCCACCTAATGAATTAGCAATTCCCTGATCTAACCCCTGGGCATCTTGGAGTATTTTGAATGACCCTTTTGATTTCAAGAAGGATTATGCTGGGGAGGAGACTATTTTGAAGACAAGATAGGGGTTGCTGTAGGTGGGAAAGAATGTTCCAGGTGTTAGAAGAGAGAGGGGAAAGTACTGGTTGGCCAATGTCCCCCCTGTGGACCCTCCATTACACCCACGGAAAAACATAGCCTGGCCTGAGATCCTTTGTGTGAATGCACTCATTACAATTTGTTTCTTTCCAAGGGAGTAAAACATGTTTTTGAAGGCTGCTTGACAGACAAGAAGGATATTAATAAATGACATGCAAATTTCTTAATTTCACTTTGGCTGGATATGTGATTGCCACTTCTGAAATACAGGCTGGCGATGGAGCTTCTCTGTGAAATCAGGTTTCTTGAGCTCTGAGTGGAGGTCGGGCTGCCTGCGGAAGCTGGTTGGTGGCTCTGGGCAGGCTCACTCGGACCTGAGCGGAGCTAAAATGAGGACACAGTAGATGAAAATCTGCCGTGAATAAGGAGTTGAGAGTTTAATTTGGAGACTGTATCTTGGGGGGAGAGACTGCAAAGGTTTGACTGAAAAGCTGCTTCTAGTTCTTTTTATAGCTCGTGGCTCACACATGAGAAAGCAATTTCATTGATCGGCCGGTTCACACGTAGCTTTTGTGCTGCTGTGGCCCCAGTTTCTCCTTCAGGTTCTTGCGGGGCTGGGCAGGCTCCGTGCTCCGCTCTCCCAGCTTGGGCTCCCCAGGCTTCCCCAGGCTTCCCCCTTCCAGCGGCCCGTCCCCCTTCTCCCAAGAGCAGGGCTGAGGCCCCTCCTCATCAGTGGGTGAGGTAGGGAGGGTCCCCGTGGCCGGTGGTGTGGCAGGGTGGGAAGGCCACAGTGCAGGGTGGCTAAGCACGTGCGCTCTGCGCTCAGCCTCCCGGGACTCAGAATCTGCTCCGTGCCCTTTCCTCAAGGGTGGGGAGGAGCCAGACTTCCAAATATGCCAGTCTCTAATATTCACACCTTTGTGAAGACATTTTCATTTGTTCTGGAAAAACTGTCCTTCCCCAACAATGAGTGTCTTTCTTACGTAATGGAGAAACCACACAGTTACAGATGAAGGCGACTGTTAACACGAGATGACCATTCGTATCCCACCAGGTGTTCTTAACTGCCTGGCTTATTTAGTTTCAGTGGCAGGAACTCAATTTTCATATCCTCTTCTTTTAATTGACATGTTTTCTCCTGCCTGAGGATTTTGTGTACTTAGAATAAAAGGCCACAGTATCCCAGTTTCAAGATAAAAAACAGGACTGGTTATGTGGAGGGCCATCTTTATGTGACTTCGAGGCTCATAACCAAGCATAAGCTAAATACAATTTCATGGTGTAAAGTTGTTATTGAAAAGGTAACCCAGCACTTAGGAATTCCACTACTTGCATTCAGCCTTCCATAAATTTAAAATAATACCAAGAAGTATTAGTCAGTCCATGAGCTTTGAATAATTTGTAAAATGGTGTTTGTAGATGCCAGTCATGGTTTTGAAAGACAAAGTATTGTACCTTACACCTGGCCTTGTGCAGAAGTCTACAGAGCCAACTGGTCCTGGCAGAAATCTCACACAGTAGGAGAAAGCCAGGTGAGGCCGAGGCATGGTTCTAGATGGTTCTTCTTTTTTTTTTTTTTAAGAGATTTTATTTATTTGACAGAGAGAGCGAGAGCACAAGCAGGGGGAGTGGTAAGCAGAGGGAGAGGGAGAAGCAGGCTCCCCTAGGAGCAGGGAGCCTGATGTGGGGCTCCATCCCAGGACGCTGAGATCATGACCTGAGCTGAAGGCAGACGCTTAACTGACTGAGCCACCCAGGTGCCCTTCTCGATGGTTCTTTAAGCAGGTCAGGGGAGTGCAGACTGAGAGAAAGTGCTGAGAGGTGTGGTCAGTTGTTGACATTGTTGGAAAAAGGGAATCTAAGTAGCCTTGTGTAATGTTCAGCATGCAGAAAAGAAAAGTAAATAATAGAGAAAAGGCATCTCTTGGTCTACTTAGCCATAAGCGACCGCTACGTATGCAAACATGAGCCATATGGATGGGCCTCCTCGTGGGTGATGCATGCTAATGACTTCATTCAGCACCATTAGAATGGAATTAGAGGGGACAGCTGGATCTCATTCTTTCTCATTCAAGGCCACAGACTTCATATACTTGGGGCTCTGTTGCCTTGTTCAGATGTCATGTCACGGGAGCCTGGGATCAGCTGAGAACCTAGCAGACAACCACTGAAACTGTGTTTGGTAGGATGGGTCCTGACGTATATATGTGTACCCAAACTCCTTGCCAGGTCCCCACCACTGTAGCACATACTGCTGTTTGTTCACCCACCATCTGTCTTCCTCAGACTCCCTGACTTAGAGAGCCCCAGTTTTATATGGGATCGCAACATGGCTAATACTCTTTTCTCAGACTTGGTTTCCACTGGTGGAATCCACTGAGCACAATCTGGCCAATGAGCTGTGGGAAGAAGTCCTTCAGGACCATGTGTTTCTTCAATAAAAAGGCCAAGTTTTACCAAGAGAAAACCTCTTTTTACCTTTTGTTCTTTCCCTTCCAGAATGCAGATGTCAGAGACACAGGCGACAGTCAGCCAATGAGTATGGAAGCCCGACACGTTAAGAATGGAGTGACAAGCAGAAAGACGGAAAGGCTTTGGGTCCCTAAGAGCATCCTTGGGTTACTACACCTGCCCTCGACTGCGGCCCCTACATTTCTTGTCATGTTAGAGAAATCAAGCCCCATTTCTTCTAAGTCACGATAGCAATGTTTGTTATTCTTTGTAGCCAAATGCATTCACCGCTGATACTGATCCAAAAAAAAAAAATTCTTCCAGAAAACCTTAGCCGAAGTCACTTAGCAATTTATTACCTGCTGCTTCAGGAAAACAGCACATTTTCAGCCCTAAAAATACACTTTAAAGGACACGTTCAGTGTTTCTTTTTTGTTTTCAGACCAGGTAACTCCAGATATCAATAATATTTCAAGTGCGTGAGGAGCAACAGTTTTGTGCTTTTGACATCGTTACTTCATCCTTCTGTTATCGTCACCTTAATGGAAAAAAGCAAATTGACTGCAGTATTTCTGCTTAGTGTCTTTGCTCCACCCATTACTGCCGAAGCCCTCTGTATTGGGCACCCGGGAAAAGGTCACTCTACTTTACATGGTGTGATCTTGGCCACACGTTGGGTAAAGGAAGAGCATGAAGAGCACTAACAGGTGTCCCCACTCATGTTTCCTAGTCTCCACAGCCCCTTTACTATTCACAGAGGGGCTTTGCTTGTCCTGAGATACTCAACCACACCTCCAGCCACACTCCGCCGGAATGATTCTTTGTGCCAAAATCCATGATGTCTTGCCCAACTCTCTTCCAACCTAAATGATTGATGAGGGCTGGAAGGTAGACCAGAAGGTTTCATCTTTATTAACTATGAGAATAACCCAAGAGTGGGACAAGATTCACCTGAAGATAGAGTGCACTTGACTATTCTTGAAGTCCTTCTGGAAGCATATGGTAGGTACAGTGCTCTGCACAGACCACTGCCTGATGAAGGCTGAGGTCCGAGGCCACCTGTGCTGTCTTGGCTGCTTGTGATGTCAGCTGTCCAACTCAAGGTGGCTCATTTGGGTCAGAAGGGCTTAAGGACTGTGATCACAGGACTGGTCAAACAGGTTTTACAGGTCCTGAAAAAGCCAGAAAACAGAACAAAAGCCAAGAAGTATAAATCCTTAGTCCAGGGGGTCAAAGGCATCTCCAAGATACCTACGGGATATCATTCCATGCAGCCGAATTTTCTAGAGCCTGCAAAGTTGTTTCTCAGAGCAATCTTGGTTGAAGAACTCTGATACATTTTAAGTAAACCTATTTTAAGCTTACCTGAGCAGCACTTTCAGATTTAAAGAGCCCTGCATCCCTTGCCAGGGAGCCTTCTGCAGGAGGAGACCAGCAGAGAATCTGAAAGTCTACAGGGCCTTGATATGGAGCCACTGTCACCCCCTCGCTGTTCTGAGAGACCCTTGTTCTGGAAATCCCTAGGACTACAGAAAGCCACAGTGTAGAACTGGAGCATTCATGTTGCTTGATGATAAATAACCAAGAACATTTCTATGCCTAAATAACATATAGCAGACTATAATGCAAACTTTGTATGAATTTTAAGGAGAAACATTGCCTTCAAAGAAATCTGCATTGTTGGTGGGTTATGTCAGGCACTCAGAGTCACTGGTCTCCGTGCCGGCAGGAGCGCTCTGGTGAAGAAGTCTTGAATGCAGAAAGTAGGCACCAATGCTTTGGCAGAAGAGCATCTCCTTGAGGACGGGGCCATGCCTGATGTCTCTCTCTCTCTCTCCCTAGTCCCTTCCCAAATAACACAGAGGAGAACAAGAACAATGGGGGAAAGTTAGTGAAGACCTCATGCTCAGAAGAAAACCAGGGTGACATTTTGGTGACCATCTTCTGGGGATACCTCTTGATGCCTACGTACAATGCAGATGCAGGGATCTCCATTTGTGTAAGAAGTGATCACGTTTGTCTTTGTGCCTCTGTCATGGCCAGGAATCTAAAAATGTTCAGAGCAGGTTGGCTTAAGTTGACTCAAACGGATGAACATTTCCAGACACGCACTCCTAACAAACAAGCTCACACACCCATATGAATAGAGAGCCTTTTACATTTACCAAGAGGTAATAAATATCCTCTCTCTCTTCCTCTTTTGAGCCACAATAGCAGTGACAAAAAGAGGGTTCATTCCATACGAGATTGTTGGATGTGTTTCCAAGGATGGAAGTTAAGGCACTGTCATCCTCTAGGGTCAGAAGGCATGTGTGCAGTGAAGGGCACTCAAATCTTGGTTTTGAGGTCTGGGCCAGTGGGGCATCACCTGCCAGGGATTTGACTGCTTCCACCATCACTGAGGGCCTCCCGTGAGCCTCCAATGGTGGGATGAGACCCCTCAGGATGAGCCCAGAAAGCCAAGCCCATCTGCCCAGAGTGACGCTTCCCAATGTGACACGAGCCTGCTGGGGTGGACGTGTGCCAAGAGTGGCCACCAGCAGGAGGTCCAAGTGAGTGCAGTGGGGCAGGGAGGCAGAAGAGGGAGGCAGAAGACCTCCGTGGAGGTCCCAGGGACAGCTCGGTCAGCAGGAGCCTGCGGGAAACCCAGCCTGGGATACATCTGCCCAGCCCGAGGGCACGGGTTGCTTTGAGCACAACCTTTGTTTCGAGAGTGACTTTACAAGGCTGTTCTATGACTAAGTGGCAGGATTTCAAATGGGGACCTCTCTCTGTGTTCCGTGTGCAGTGCTAGAGGGTGGAGGCCAAGGGTGGCAGGCTTGGCCCAGACTTTCAGTGTCTGCCTGAGTGCATCCCTGCCTGCCACCCCCTCCCCATCTCTCTCTCTCTCTCTCTCTCTCTCACACACACACACACACACACACACACACACACACACACACTCACACACTGTATATCCTACCCTGAGATCCATGAGTGGGAATTTCAGGTGCCAACTGTCCTTTGAGCTTGTGTATGTAAAAAAGATGGTCTCCTTAAGAGTAACCCATAAAACTGGGTCCTGGGGAAAAAGGGAAAACTCCTAATTCCAAGTGCCCAGTAATATTGACGTACATATCATGGTTAAGACGTTGGCTTTTGAATCAGTCTGGATAGGGTCGTAGTCTTTCCCTCTATGAGCCATGAGACCTTGACCACCTCACTTAGCATGTCTGTAAAATGGGAAAGTTACCCAGAGGTAGGGAGGACTGGGTGCATTAAGGTACCCCAAACACCTAGCAGAGTGCCTGGCCTGTAGTAAGTGCTCAAGAGGTGGCTGTTGGCTAGAACAATCTACGTAAGGACTGACCTCACCAAGCCCCAGACTTCTTGGAGCTGGGAACTCAGCTAAATAAGGATATAAGCCTTGAAGCCCTTGGTCCATGCTCCGCCCACCACCCACAGCCTTCCTCTGAGGCCTGGCCACACCTGCTCTCACCGCTGGGGGGGCCACACTCCCGTACTTTCACGCTCCTTTATTCTTGGTGCTGGTCTTGGCTCCCAGATACCTTTAAACTCTCAAGCAATCAGGATCTATGCTTGTATATCCCTGTTCGTGTCCAGCACCACGCACGCCTTAGCGGATAACTCTGTATCAGGGGCAGTGCAGCTAACTGGCTACGAAACACAGGGTTTCAATTCAGACAGAAATGGGGTTGAATCCCAGTCTGCTACTAGTCACTTGTGCAAATCCCGGCAAGGTTTTCTGAGGCTTCTTGAATCTTCCTGCAGCAGTAAGATGGGAGTATTAATAGCACGATAGGTTCTTCTTAGAATGTAGTTCGTAGGATTTGTAAATACCTAATAAATATTAGCATTTTATTAATACTTCTGTTACAAATATATTTTAAACAAATGTCGTGCTAAAAATAAAACATGACGGGACTGATGGGTTTTGATCTACATAAAAGAAAGCTGTAGCTTGTGATCCTTTGCACATGTCCAGGGTGTGGCTTGGGCTCATTCTTATCTGAAGGAGAGAAATGCCATCAACTCTGACAAAGGAGGGACAAGTCACCCATTACTCATAGGGACTTACCGCTTTGCTCAAAGCTCCTATTGTTGCCTGCGTCAAGTTCTGCTTCCAACAACCATTGGCCGGCTGCTGACCATGAATGGTTTTCTGGGGGCAGGACATTGAGGGAAACCACAGCATTGTTCATAGTCTTTCTGGGTGGCATATGGATTCGTTTCTCTTTCTCTTTTAAAATTATGCCTCTTAAATTCTTTTTAAGATTTTATTTATTTGACAGAGAGAGACACAGCGAGAGAGGGAACACAAGCAGGGAAAGTGGGAGAGGGAGAAGCAGGCTTCCCGCGGAGCAGGGAGCCTGATGGGGGCTCGATCCCAGGACCCTGAGATCATGACTTGAGCCGAAGGCAGACGCTTAACCGACTGAGCCACCCAGGTGCCCCATGTCTCTTTTTATTTATTTGGTATTCTCTCTACTTTATTTCTAAAAAAAATAAATAAAAATACGGTGTCCACCATGTTAGATCATGTAACTCTGCTTGAATTCTTCCAAGGTTTCCTATCCCACCCAGATCCTTGCAATCACCCACAAAACCCTGCAGGATCTGGCCTCTGACCCTGCTCACGTTTTCCCCTCCCAGTCCTCTTAGTTGCTCGGTCCCAGCCAGCTGACTTGCTTGTAGTTCCAAGAATATGCTGAGCAAACTCTCCCTAGGACCTCTGCATGTACTGTTCCCTTGCCTGGAATGCTTTTCCTTCAGGTGTCCTCCTGGCTCCTTCTCTCACTTCTCTCAGGCTTGGGTTCAGAGGTCATCTTACCAGAGAGGACTTTTCTGACAACCTCATCTAAAATAGCACTGGCTCCCTGTCACTCTGTCCCCTTTACCTTGTTTGTCTTTCTGTATAGCACTTATTACTTCCTGAAATGTTTGATTGTCCAGATTCTCCCACTAGAATATAAGCTCCCTGAGGGCAGAGATTTTTATTTTGTTCACTGCTGTAGATCCAGACTTCACGCCATCCTGACACACAGTGGGCATCAGTAAATACAGAGTGAATGAACAGTGAGGGACGACGGATGTCTCCTGAGCGTGGAGGAGAGACTTCTGTAAACCCATTTCATGATGAGAGGCTCCAGGTGCCTGTGGTCAGTGCTGACTCACTCCATGGATGAGAAGACCCAGGATGGGTCGGTGCCTCCTCCCACTGACTGTTCTAAATGATGAGCCTGAAACAAAGCTCATCAAAAAACAAAGCCAGCAGATGAGAGGATGAGCTTCTGAAAGCAGGTCTTAGGTACTATGTATGCTCAATACATGTTTGAATGAAAAGGACCAAAGACAAAAGGGGAAGAAATGGTTATGTGAAACCATGAGACTTAGTTTTCCTTGTGT
This sequence comes from Mirounga leonina, assembly GCF_011800145.1. Taxonomy (NCBI): domain Eukaryota; kingdom Metazoa; phylum Chordata; class Mammalia; order Carnivora; family Phocidae; genus Mirounga; species Mirounga leonina. The sequence goes on along the minus strand of NW_023270389.1, from coordinate 62,614,335 downwards.
GAGGGTTGGAAAGAGGATTTCTTCGAGTCAAGAGAGATCCTTTTGATGGCTCTTACGTGATGTCCTTTCTCCCCAGTATTTTATATGATGTTGGGAAATCAGGGCTTTATTCTCTATTAATCATGGTATGTCTTGGAAGATCAGGAAAATGTTTAATGCTCTTTTCACTGCTAAATCACAAATTTTCACTAAGATAAAAAGATGATATTTCACTTCTTACAGAGATGGATTTTTTTTTTTTTTTACAAAAAGGAAGTTCTTTTTGTAAGGAAAAGAAAAGTCAAATAATACAGAAGAGAATGAGGAAGAAGGAAAAATGATCACTCGAGAGCTCATCCTCTGACAAAGAACATAGATAACGTGTGGCAATTACCTCTTAGGACACCTCTTCATACATATGTACAATGTAGATGCGTGGATTCCCTTTTACTTGAAGAGGTTCATATTCCACACTTGATAGAAGCTGCTTTCCTCACCCAATACTATATTTCCAGGACACGTTTCTATGTCAAGATATGTAAATCTTTGACATCACCTTCAATAACCCTCATGGACCAATGGTATTCCATTCTGTGTAGCCAGTTTCCTGCTAGATATTTTGGTTTTCCTAACTCTTTGCTGTTAGATGAGATTGTATATAAAAGCCACTCCACAAGCATGTTCCGGGCAGCCCTTGTCCCAGCAGATGCTTCCGTCGCCTATGGCATTATCCCTCTGGAAGTCTGTCATCACCAGTGGCCAGTGGTCTCCCTCCCCATGCCGCAGCCCAGAAAACACTGTCTTAAAGGCCTCCCAACACCCAGTTCTTAAACGGTGGAGGAGGACTCGCCTAGAAAAATTCCAAGATGCTTTTAAAAAAAGATTTTATTTGTTTATTGAGAGCGAGAGAGACAGCACGAGCAGGAGGGGTGGAGGGAGAGGGGGAGAGAGAGTCTCAAGCAGACTCCACACTGAGCAGGGAGCCAGATGCGGGGCTCGATCCCATGACCCTGAGATCATGAGCTGAGCGGAAACCAAGAGTCAAATGCTTAACCAACTGCGCCACCCAGGCGTCCCCAAAGATGCTTTTTCTATTGTACTTGGCATGAATTGTTTCTGCCTTTCTGGAATCCCTCCCCTCACTTTCGGATAACAGCAGTTCATGGAGAATCACGCCTCCCCTGCCTCATAGTCTGAACAGACCTGAGCGTGGAGGCAGGTGGTCACGAAAACCTGAAAGAGCCAGCTTCTACTTCCACTCCTTCCCTTTGCCCTCCTGCCCCTCCCCCCTGCCCCACCCACCTCCAGCCTCCAGGTCACAGGTCTGGAAACTACTGGGACTTAAGCTTCTGATGGCAGGTGCTGCCAGGCGGGAATGGGGCGGGAATGGGGCAGCAGTGGAGGTGGCTCAGGTTACAGAACCAGGTCACCCCTGGGGGGTGGGCTGCTCTTCTGCCTCTCCATTCATTGTCACAAGAGCCATGGAAGGAGCCATGTCACAAGAGCCATGAGGAATCCTGGTGGTCTTGTTTTGCAGTCTGGAGATGGGTGGTGACATCTTCCCTAGGTCTGTCCCCAGCATGGGTGGATCAGGAGGTCCTCAGGTGGGGAACTGATAGTTCACTGTGGCTGTTTCTGCCAACACCAGGTACCGAAGGGTATCAGCTGTTCAGGGAAAGTGAGGCAGGGGGCGGGCAGGAAGGAAACCAGCCCGACTGCAGGTCCAGTCTGCAGCAGGCCTGTGTGACACGTCCACGTGTGCTGTTTCATTTACCGCCCGTGCCAGCAACCCCGACTCTCCTCCTTCTCCTTCGAGTACAGGAAATAGGATGATCAGAGTTGCTAGGTGGAAAGTCACTATGATCTGATGAGATGGGTTTTAATTTAGCTATGTCTTGATTTCAAAGTTAAGCTCTTTCCCCCTTACTGCCCATCAGCGGCACCCCAGGATAGCCCCATCGTGCAATGCAGTGCAATGGACAGAGTTGCCTTCCCGCCAAGGAGTACTGCTCAGTCCCATGTGGTCATTTGCTTGCTTTTCCCACTGACATGTCATCTGAGAAGAACAATGTCAAAAGTCGGTGTTTTTCTCGAAAACTCTTGGTGAGTCTCCCTCCAGACTGCAGCTGGCTCAGGGGCACCCTTTTGGCTGCAATCCCACAGAGTTTCATTTTCACTTTTTTATTGAAAAATCGAAATCTGGGGAATTAGAGCCTTTCCATATTGATTTTTCAAGGGCAAGTGAAAATTACATTCTGTACAGGACCAAGAAAGTGCCACCTTGAGTGGTGACAGAATGGACGTTGGTGTGACGTGCAGGCAGGGGCGTGAGGGGGCACACGGATGCCGTCTCTGGGTCACCTCGCAGAGTGGCCAAGCAACAACTAGTTTTGAGTCCACGTAAAATGACTTCGGGAAGTAAAATTTTATCTTGTTTTATTTTCTGTTGAAAGGAAAGTGGAAGGATGAGACCTGTGTGAGAAGAAATAACTTTGGAAACAAGGAGTCCAGTTGCTGGGGTGGAGGGGTGAAGCCCACGCATGGCCCCTCCCTGCAAGCCTGTCACTTTGGGGACTGTGGGGAGACCCAACCAGAGTTCTGGTTCATTCACTCACTTCGAGGCCCAGTGTGTTCGGGGCTCAGATCTTGCTCTGCTGACCTACTACCCGGATGCCCTTTTGCAAACTACTCAGTTCCCTGAGGCTCAGTGTGTTCATCTGTGAATTGGGGATAGTAATTAAAATGTCTGCGTGAGGTTGCAGTGAGGACCCGCTGACTGACTATTAGCTGACCGACTGAGTGAATTAACAAGGTGATCCATGGAAAGCATTTGGGTCTGTTGTGTGCAGTGACCTTCCCCCTTTTCTTAGTGTGGCCAAACCCCCAAGGAGTTTGACGAGTCACGGGTCTTGTGGCGCTCAGCGCAGGTGGATATATTTGAGGTATGCACTGCCATTTGGGGTCTTAGCTCCTTTTTCCTATTTCATCAGGGTAAATGCCTCCTCGCTGGTTGTGGGTTTTTCTCCCGCAAAGTTGCCCTCTGGCAAAAGACATTCATATCCGGAGGCAATTTGTTCTTTTCTTCTTTGCCTCCTTCTCCCTCCCCCCCATCCTGAGCACCTGTACAATATCCTATCTTTTCCCTTTTCCATACGCAGGCTAATTGTTCACATCGACCGCAGCTCCGCAAGCAATTCTGGCAGGAAACAGGCGGGTCTCTGCAGTGCACCAGGAGAGGGGCCTGGGACTCTGGAATCTCGCGTCGCCACCCCGGGGACGAGCAGGCCACATGAGGCAGGGCCTGCGGAGCCAAACCGCAGGACGCCTCTAGGTGTCTCCCAGGCACCCCGGCTGCGAAGTAACCCACCGCCCCGAACGGTTCGGCCAGATGTGCAGGCCTTGGAATGAAGAGGCAGCAACTCCTCGGAAGGTGAGAAGCGCTCGGGGCGCGCGCAGCAGCTTTATTACTGTGGGCGGTGTGTGTGGCCACGCGGAGGCGTCCACCCCGGGCCCGGTCACCGCAGGGAGGCGGCCGAAGGCGAACGCAGCCGCAAACGCCAAGTGCAAGGAAGAGGAGCAAATGGATGCTGGGCTGGGAGGGCTGGAGCCCTCTGCAGGGAGTCCTCCTCCACCCTGCCCCGAGTGCAACAACTGGACGTGGCATGTGACGGGCGCTGCGGACGGATCACGTTTCTCACAGGCAGCTGCGCTATCTGGCACACAGGGTTGCTTCTGTGTCTGCTACCGCTCCGCAGCGCCCTCTTCCCTGCGGGGGGGTGGGGGGGAGGGCGCCGCCCGCATACTTGTTGCTGCCCAAGGCCAGGATGGGGCTGGGAAGCCCTGCCACGAGGCCAAGGGCTGGGGGATTGAGTCGGTGCTTGGTCGCCTCCGGGCCTGTCTCTGAGGGTCCCCGGGCCGCTGCTCATGTGCTCACCTGGGACAGGGGCTGTGGGTGGATGGCAGGGGGCACAGGGGACGCGGGAAGCCTCCAGCAAGCTGGCCAGGGCCCCCAGGAAGGTCGGTTGGGAGAAGAACGCCTGGGCTCCTGAGTCAGGAAGAGCCAAGTTCAGGCCCCACCTCCACCTCTGACTCATTGTGAGGTCTCAGCCAAGTTTCTTACTATTCGGGCCTCAGTTTCCCCGGGACCCCGGACCCCGCCATGCAATCGCAGTCATGCACCTCAGGGTGGATGATCAGGCCCTGGGGCTACCAGTGTCCAACACGCCTCTTTCCTCCTCCTTAGCGAGGAAGAGGGCTGGCCATTCAGAAAACTAAAGTCATCGAGGAGAAGCGCAGCAGGGGAGTTTGGAGGTGGGCCCCCCTGGCCCAGCCTGCTGGGTCAAGCCGTCTTGTTTCCCTTCCTAGCACTTCCTACCTGAGATTCTGCACTTCTGTGACTATTAGGTGAGGTGTCTCTCTGGAAGCCGTGGACTATGTCCACTTTGCCCTCCATCCTGTCTCCTTGATAAACATCTGCTCAGGAGTGAATGAGAGATGTCAGAAGGGGGATGGGTGGGAGGGTGTCCTCACTGCCTCTGCCTTGCCCATCCCCATTTCGAGGATAGAAACGTCCACATTCAAAGGATGGACAGTGGCCCCAGTGTCACTCCCCAGCCTCAGATCTGTCCTTCCATTCTCTCCCAAACTTCTCCTTAGCTCTCCTCACCTCTTGGCCACCTGCTTCAAGCTTCGTGCCCCAGCCTTGCCTTTGCCTCCTACTGCCCCTCTCTGCCCATACCTTCATCAGCCCTGCCCATCCCTCCTGAGGAGATGGGACTGTCCTGGTCAGGACTCGATTGCAGCAGGAGGAGAACGACAGGGGTCTGGGGGCAGGCACCATGCAAGCTCTGTGCTTTGGAGACGTGGGTCATGGTTGTCTTTTGGAGTTTGCTTTTTGGAGGTTGCAGTGAGTATCCTCTGTTTTGTATCCCTCTCATGCCTATTTAAAAAAAATACCACCACAGCCCCATCTCTTTCGAGGAGTTTGTTCCCCCTTGAGCTAGGCTGGGCAGGTGGGGGTGCCCTTGCCCAGGCTGTACCTCCATTGGGCATCACGCTTGCCCTGTGCGTCCTGAGCTTGAGGTCTCTCCCAGAAGGGCCTCCTCCCTCTCAACTACCTGCCTACAGTCACTGTCCAAGTCCAGCTTATTTTCCTTTCTGGCGAGGGGGAAGAGTATGAGGCAAGGGAATGGATGCTTATTCAGCACCTGCACCTGCCAGGTGCTCTGCTAAGCCCTTTATAATCAGCACACCATTGAGGTGTCCCCACTTTACAGACAAGAAAACTGGGGAACAGAGATTGTAAAGCTCTCTTAGCATCACACAGTTGGTAGATGGCAGAACGGGGGTTTGAATCCTGGTCTGTGGGACGACGCGTCCGCCTCTGCTCTCTCCGTGTGGTTCAGCCTTATACAAAAATGTGTGTGGATGAACTAATGGCCATGGGGCGGTGACCTGTGTCCTTTCTTTCTTGGTAATAGTGTCCTCTTGGGGGAAAATGCCACTCACTCATTCAGTCCTTCATCCAGCCAGTAGGCTCCGAGCCCCTACTGTGTCGCAGGCTCGGCTCTCGGAGCTGGAGACAGTGGGAAGCGGATCGACAGTCTCCCCCACAAAGAGCTCCTAACGTCGCGGAGAAGCAAACACAACATGGGAAGAAAGGAAAAGTGCACACAGAACAGACTCAGTGCTGTCTTGGCCTCGGCCGGCCCTCGGCCACGCGGCGACCCTGCTTCTGTTTGGGTCTGTGTTTCTCCCGGTGCCCGCGGGGTTTTCTCATGACACTTCAGCAGGAATGGAAAATCACTTGTTGAAAACATAAACAGAGCATGTAATACTCAGCAAGACACAGACGGCCAATCTCCATTCTCCCTCCTCTTCCCCTTCCTCTGATTCTGTTTATGAGACACCTTTTCCATGTTTCCTACCGCATTTTTGCTTTGCTCTTGAAAACAGATAGACCAGCTCCCACAAGCCCTTGACTTAATCCACGTGGGGTCTCCCTGTGTCATGGGCTGCAGAGCCCCTTTGGGGCTGTAACAAAACATAGAGAAGGGAGAAGTCGGGGGGGGCACACCGTGCCTCCCAACCTCTCCCTCCTTCCCCCCAAATTGGTTTCTGATGGGGTAGAACAAGGAGCCCTCCTCATCTTTGCCCAAGAGAAGCCACAGAGAGTCCTTTCCTGCCTCAGTCTGAAACACCCCCCAGAGTTCCTTGGGCAGGTGGATAATAGATCACTATTGATTTTTGTTCTTTCCAAGAACAAGAGGGACACACGAGATGCTTACCCACATTTCCTATTAATGAAGTTCTTGGGGGGGCACTGTGGGCTACATAAAACAAAACAGTGGGGTAGTCTCTGCAGAACCCCAGAAGGATCAGTAGTTTCCAGTCCTGTCCTTCTCAGGGTGCTTGTGGCCGGGCCTGGCACCCACGGGCAGACACACACTGTCCCCCACCACTCAGGGACCGCAAGGACCCAGAGAGACCAAAGCTGCTCTTTCACAGCAAGAGGCTGGGTTTATGGAGTCCTGACTTCCAATCAGCCAACCCTCGGGCTGCATTACAATTGGACCCCAGGAAGGGGACGGGAGAAGGTGGGAGACAGGCTCTCGGTGGCTGGACCTTGTGGTGAGCTTAGCTGACCTAGGCTGCCCCACCCAATGCTTCTTTACCTGGTCACAAAACTAAAGGTTACCCCACTGGCTGGTTGCACCCACAGGATGCAAAACAACCGGTTGAATTGTTTTGTTTCCCATGCCTCTGAGGGGCTGTTTTGGCTCTTAGACACAACCTTCGTCAGGGCACCTGTCTCTTCTTCCCGGCTTGGTACGTAGCGATCTTCCTACCCTATATAAGCCTCAGTGTCCACATCTATAAATGGGACTTCCCTCTGAGGACAAATGAACTTCCTGAAGTGTCACACTAGGTCATCGGTCCAGCACTTACGTCGATGCCACCTACCATTTCTCCGTAACTCTGGGCGCTACTTTGCTCTTAGTGACTTCGCAGATGTGGGTGAGGGTGGGGTGGGGGGATCTCATGTCTTAAGACAGGAAGGGTTCATGGCAGGGGAACTAACCCAGGTGCTGTAGACTCTGGGATCAACCCAAGTTCAAGCAACTATCTGTTTTCATCTTATTTTATTTTTCCTTCCTTTCACCTCTATTCTTCTGTTTTTTTTTTTTCTTAAATTCCACATAGGAGTGAAATCATATGGTATTTGTCTTTCTCTGACTTATTTCACTTAGTCTAATACCCTCTAGTTCTATCCACATCATTGCAAATGGCAAGATTTCATTCTTTTTGATGCCTGAGTAATAGTCCATTATATATACATGCACACACACACACACACACACCCCACATCTTCTTTTCTTCTTTATCCATTCATCTGTTGATGGACATCTGGACTATTTCCATAGTTTGACTATTGTGGACGTTGCTGCTATAAACATTGGGGTGCAGGTGCCCCTTCGAATCATTATGTTTGTATCCTTTGGATGAATACCTAGTAGTGCAATTTGCTGGATCATTTTAACTTTTTGAGGAACCTCCATACTGTTTTCCAAAGTGGCTGCAACCAGTTTTCATTCCCACCAACAGTGTAGGAGGGTTCCCCTTTCTCTGCATCCTCACCAACATTTGTTGTTTCCTGACTTGTTCATTTTAGCCATTCTGGAGGTCCCTGGAGATTTCTACTCTCTTTCTGCTTGGGAAAACTAAGAAGATCTGCTGTCTATGGAAATACAGGCAGAATAGATTTATAATCAACTGCCAGTGACAGACAGATCTGCATTATTATTATTATTATTATTATTATTATTATTATTATTAATCTCTCTGACAGTTGCCACAGATACCAGGAATTTCCTTGGGCTCAATCAAAATTGAGCCCAAGTCTATCATTTTGACTATTTGTTCTGGACCCACTCTAGCTGCAGGGAATTAGGTCCCCATTCCTCCCCATGGATGCCCCTGGGTGTTGGAGACAGTCATCAGATGTCTTGAAAATCCATGCTCTCTGCTCCAGGAAGGCTGTCATCCACTGGGTCCGAGCGGCTTAGAAAGGACTCCTTCCAGGTTGACCCTGACCAAGGACTTTTCCTCGCTGGAGGAAGGAATCTCTGTTGAGTCCAGACCTGCTGAGCAGACTTCCTGTGGTTCTTTTGTATGGGCTCTCATGCTTGCTTTCCCCATTGCAAAGGATTGAGAATGGATTCTACCATTCTAACAATGGGCCTGTGTGTAGGCCTGGGTTCTCTGCTCCTTCTCTGGAATTCTGTGGAAAGGTTCAACTAGGGTAAAAGTATTCAGTAGTGACGTGAACGCAGGGTGACAGAAGTGGGTATGGGCCCTCACAGGCCACGATCCAGCCTCCATAAGGCAAAGAGGGACTTCTGTGGTGTCCTCGGTCCAAGAACTGTAGAAAGTCAGGAGAATGGAGCAGTGGTTTTTCTTCCCTGAATAATTTTGTTGGGGGATGCAGCGAAAGTTCTATTGACATGAAACCTCACAAACTGAGGCCCTGGACCAAGGAGATTCTTGAGAAGAGAGCAGACTCACATCAGCACGAGACCCAGGTCCAGCCCACGAAAGGCCCCTCACATCATCTAATTCAGCATCCTGATTCTACCCACTTTAATAAGGTCATCCTGATGATTTAAATCTGCAGATTTCTCACTGAAACAGATTCTACTTTTGACCCATACACTGCAAGGGAGAAGGTTTGCCTGGGTTTAACGGTCAGATTTCATTCGACTCCTGAGTCCTGTCAACTGTGCGGGTAGCAGATAGTCTTCTCCTAGTGTCCCTAAGAAGAATCCTCAAAGGGAACAAGGGAGCTCACCATTCACAGAGGAGCTCTTCTCACTGAAGGGGAGAGTGGCTGCCCAGCGCCAGGGGATTGGAGGTCAGGGACACCTCAGCCTTCACATTCCCTTCTTCCCACTCTCACGACCTAACTCACACCTTCATGCTGAGATGATTATGAATGCTTCTTCCAGATCGCCCTGTTTCCACTCTTCCCAATCTATCCTTCTGACAGGTCAAACCAGTTTTCTTAAAACTCCCTTCCTCCCTTGACCATTCATTTATAGCAGCATTTCTTACCCTCTGTGAGGATTAATAGGGATTCCATAGGGGGAATAAAAAGATTCTGTAGATAAAACAAAATTAAAGAGTTTCTTTACAGCAGGACTTTTTGGAGCCTTAAGATGCTAATAAGCATTGCAAATTTTCAAGCATTTCCCCCAAATTTACTTGACTAGGATCCTGGCAGGAAACAGATGGCTCATTCAAAGGAGTAATTGCAGGGACTATTAGCAAAAGTGTGAACAGATTAAGGAAACCAACAAGGGGATGATGGAACACCCAGGACCTAGCAACCGAGGAAACGGGGTTAGGTAAGAGGGAGCCGGGGATAGGCATGGGCGTGGGGATACACTGTCTGACAGGAGTCGAGACCTCCCCGAGAGGGACTGGCCACTGCCGGGAGGAGTGAGGGAAATTCATACCCCGCCTTCCAGTCACCTGTCAATCCTGACATGACCCGAACCCAGCCCAAAGCCAAGGGGCCCAGGAGTCAACCATAAGGTTCATAGAGGTCAGCCTTCTAGGGAACGGAGGGAGACAGAGAAGAAGGGAGACATCCAGCACCCCTTTCCCCCTGCATGGCCCACCTGCTCACATCTGGTAGAACACTATGTTTTCTAGAACACCATCTGGCTGACATTACAACATCGAGTCCACACCCTTCGGCTAGGTGTTTGCATCCCTCTGTTAACCCGCTCACTGCCCTGCTCCCCAGCATCTTCACCCCACCCGCTCTGTATCCGCGTGGCCTTGGGAGTGTGTTCTTGGCTTTTGTGTCTCAGCCTTGGCCTCCCATCATCTGCAACCCCTCAGCTCAGGCTCTCCCATTTCCTTTTCCCTTTTGGGGACTTGCTTGGTCACCCCAGATAAAAATTCATTCTTACTGCCCTTGGTGATGGGACCACAGTTTCCAAATTAGAATAGACACCGTCCAAAGGAGGATTTTGTGTGGCTTCCAGAAGCGAGGGGCAAGCTGAGAGATGCCATTTACATGCCCCTCAATACCAGAAGCCTACAGTGTTTTAGTGACTTATGGGGACAGAATACTTGAGATCAGGGCTATGCTGGGAAACTCGGGCCCACAGGGCTTTTTGCATTTTTGATGCAGGCTACTGATTTCGGATTCACACTCAGTGCCTGGGATTCCACTTAATCTTTACCGTGTTACATCTTCTCTCTCTCTGCGGCCCCCAGGTGTGTGGACACTCGCCATTTTCCCCTTGCCTTGAGCTATCACAGCGACCTGAGCAGTGGCAGGTGCTCCAGCAGCGCTGGGGGCAGGGTGAGAAGGATCCAGCTGTGGAGCTTGGAGAAGAGAAACCATCTCTGGTTGTGAAGTTTATTACTTTGGAGGCCAGGACAAGGCAGGGTCTCTGACCTCCCCTGCCACGGTCAGGCAGATCCGCTTGTGCTGGGAGACGGGAGGGGGGACGGGCAGGCTGGCTCCGGGAGCCTGCTGGGGTGCAGGGGTGCAGCGGATGGTCTGCCTCCTGGGCAGCAGGTGAGCCTCGCCGTTCTTCTCTCACCTTCCTCCCGCCGCTCAGAGCAAACGGCTCCGCTCTGCACCGTCTGTCCTCTTGCGTGAGTTAGTTTAACTGGTTAGTTTAACTGAGCCAGAACTTCTGGCCACCACCTCTGCTCTTTGGCGGAGAGTGTGACACTTGCGGGGGAATGAAGATGCCAGAATGTTCTTTTCTCTTTCCTTACAAGCTGGCTTCAGTATTCCTGTGTGATCTGAGCTCTCCCAGATCACCTGGCTGGTGGGTGTGCTCAGCATTATTTAACTGGCGTCTAACAGCTGGACCAGCACCTCCCACAGAAGGGCTCCCACCCCTTCCAGGTAAGCCTCACCCGCAAGTTGTAGATTTTAAGGGAGCCAATGAAAATCATTGCATCCCCTGCAGCATCAAGTTTTAATGAGACTTTAGGTCCTCAGCTGTCCCTGGTTGTTCAGGCTCTCGATGAGGTTGAGGGAAGACACTTTGCTTTGCAGTGAAGTGACAGTGTGTGTGGGTGGCTGGGGTGGGGGGGGGGACATGCATAACATAGGATAACTGTTAGAGTTGCAAGGACTAATTTCCAACAATGACACTCAAAAATGCATCCCTGCTTTTCCTTCTCCTCTTTAAATGCCTTCCCTTTCCCTTAGCAGGGTGTTAGAAGAAATAAGACCATCTAAGGGAGGGCCGCATTCCTCACCTGGCAGAGGGGCCACCTGGGAGGCATTTCTGCCTTCAGCCGGAAAGAGAGCCTTCCTGCCCCACATGGTCCCTCTCACTGTGGCAGGAACACTTCCACAGCACAGGGAGGGGAGGGGCAGGGCTGTGACAGGGAGACAGGTGTTTTCCTGCTGCTCCCCCGGAGGTCTCATGGGGTGCAGGCAATCTCAGGGAGCTGTGTGCTCCAGCACTCTGCACAACCCCAGGGTCCTCACCACCAAACCCTGCAGACAGGACACCCGGTGTAAGCAGTATGGCCAGTTGGGCTCCTCCTTGCCTCTGGGGCAGGAAGCCACCAGAACCAGCAGGTTTCAGCAGGAGTGATGCTTCCCCAAGTCAGCCCCTTGTACTGCCTCTTTCCTTCCTTGTTAAAGCACAGGGAGCTCAAGACCCCAAGAGCCTGGTGGGCTCCTCCTCCCAACCTGGGCAGCAGCAGAGTTACCTTTTCTGGAGGGGATGCTTTCCCCCTGGGCCCAGTCCTGTCCCCATCTGCAAGGAGAGATGTGCCTCTACCCTGGAGTGGCCCCCTTCCCCTTCTACCCTCCTTCTGCTTCCTGGTCCTTAGGGCAAACCCGGCTCCGCAACACCTGGCCTGCCCCTTTAGCTCCTTCCAAGTAGCTGTGCGTGTTACCACTTAGCATTAGCCCTGTAAGCCAGGAGAAGGCCCAAGATCTTGTTTCCCTTGGGCACTGCTTGGAAGACTCCAGACCCCTGTGTTAGCTATTCCTCAGTGTCCAGTCCTACTGCATTGTGCAGTGGTTTTGTGCAAGACGGCCGGACAGCAGCTGGGAGTCTCTGTAATATATCCCCATTCCTTTCCAACTGAATGCATGTTTCGAATGTCAGCTACATAGGAGCCACTGAGCTCAGAACTTTAGGGGAACCCAAAATGTGTAAGATATAGTCCCTGCTTTTCAGGAGTTCATACATTTAGAGGGGCTAATAAAAAGTATAATATCCCCAGGCAAGGCGGACGAGGGTAAGTGATCTTGGAAGTACTGAATCCCACCTCTGGGGAGGAGAGCCAGAACCAGCCTAGGCAGGGGGCCGTGGCCATGGGGCCAAGGAGAGATTCTGCAGAAGAAACAGGTCGGGATGGCCCAGGATCCTAGCAGCAGCCACTCTCCCGTGGGAGCTCTCTGGAGCCAGACCTAGAGACTGAACATTCGGTGTCCTTTAATCCTGCAATCCTCCAGTCCCCCACCCCCCACTTCCTGACTTGTTCCTGCTCATCACAACCCAAGACGACAGGACGGGCACCAGGTCAGTCTGGGGAGCCCAGGGCTTAAGTTTTAGATGGGAGATGGAACCTAAGACTCTCTTCCTCAAAGCTGGATTAGTCAGCAATTCTTCACTCTAGGCATTAAGTGAAATGGAGTTCGTTCAGAATGTCTGTTTTCCTGGGGAATGCCCCGATCATGTAGAAGCCCTTGACAATGGGAGATGAACAAGTTAAGAAACAAGAGCTTCCTCTTGTTCCTTTTTTTGGTGGGATCGTCCTTCTCTGCCTGACAAGTACACTGGTGCAGGTAAGACCACATGTCCTGTGTTTTCTAAAGAGATTCTGCATCTTACATCCTCCCTCTGGCCTCTCTTTAATTGACAAGGAATCTCAACGAAGCCAATTACCTAATGTGGGACAGACAAAGAGACAGCACTCATTATGGTGCATTCTTCCTCCCAGCCAGAGGCTGGCAAGACTCCGTCGGCCTCTCAGCTCCTCCCCACCCATGCTGCATTCAGCCTCAGCTCACAAAAGCACTCACTGTAGTCCTCGAGCAGATCGGTGCCTGATAGGCACTTCTCACACTTAGCACCCTGGGCGGCTCCCAGGGAAGGCGGTCACTCTCCCTCCAGACACTTGGCAGGTAGAATCAATAGCCGCACGGTCTCCTGAGATGAGTGCCTTGGTTCATTCCAGCCACCCTGGAGCCTCCCCACCCAGCCCTGCCAAGAGTTTCTCCTGCAGGGGCAAGGTCAAGGCCGCCCATGGGCGGGGAGGGGAACAGGAGGGATTTCGGTGTCACGGCGCTGACAAAAGGACCCGAAAGAATTGTCGGCTGACTCCTAACCCTCCCCCGTTGTCCCAGACTTTGTGATTGAAAAGCAAAGAAAGGGGAAAAAAAGCCTATGGATGTGAAATGGGGCTTCGATTTAGGTATATATGTGTCTGTGTATACATGTGTGTGTGTATGCATGCGTGTGTGTGTGTGCGTACGTATGTGTTGAGGTGTAATTGACCTATAACGTTATTTCAGTGTCAGGTGTATAGCATAACGATTTGGTATTTGCATATATTCTGAAATGATCGCCACAAGAAGTCTAGTTAATCTTCGTTGCCACACACAGTTACAATTTTTTTTCCTTGGGATGAGTGATTTGCTTTATTTTGATTATTTGGCTAAGAAATATTGACCAGAAGGAGATTAATGTCTTCACTGTGAAATGTCTGTTAGCTAGATGTGAAGGAGGGTGCGTATGAATGTATCGATGGCTCCGTGTGCCTGGCGTTCCCCGTTTCATGGCGCTGTGACATTCTGTGCTGCCCCCCACACTTCTCTCCCACCTGTACCTGCCCACGTGCTCTGAAAAGTATGCGGCAGTCGCTTTTACATTATGTAAGAACATGAATTATTGTACATTCTTTCTACCAGTATCCATCCCACACTTAAACCCAATATCTTTTTGGAATCCTTCAAATTTAAAAACCCAAGTAAAACCACATTGCTTGAAAAGCTCAGCGTTCGTCCTGTGATAACTGGGTCCCCTGGTCCACTGGGGTCATGGCCCCAGGCCTGGGCATCCCTCTTCCAGGAGGGAGTGATGACCTCGCCTGCTGTCAGTGTGACAGGCCTGAGATGTGCCAGTCCCCGTCAGTTCGGGCAGGCTTAACAAATGCCACAGACTGGGTGTGCTTTCTCACAGTTCGAGAAGCTGGAAGTCCAAGGTCAAGCTGGGAACACGGTCGGGTTCTGGTGAGAGCTGGCTTCCTGGCTTACGGATAGCAGCCTTCTCTCACTGCCCTCACATGGTGGGGCCAAGAGAGAACCAGACTCTCCGGTGTCTCTTCTTAGAAGGACACTAATCCCATCATGAGGGCCCCACTCTCATGACTCCGTGGAAACCCAGTCCCCTCCCAAAGGCCCCTCATTCAAAACCATCATTTTGGGGACTAGGACTTCAAACTATGAATTTTGGGGAGGCACAATTCAGTCCATAGCATGCAGGTTGTGTGTGTGTGTGTGTTTTAAGATTTGTTTATTTATTTGAGAGAGAGAAGGAGAGCACAAGTAGGAGGGGGAGGGAGAGAGAGTCTGAAGCAGACTTTGCTCTGAGCACAGAGTCTGACTCAGGGGGCTCGATCCCACAACCCTGAGGTCATGACCTGAGCCAAAACCAAGAGTCGGAAGGCCAACCCACTGCGCCCCCTCCCGTGTCTTAATGTTGCTCCAGTGGTGTGGTAAACACACGGGCCAACTTGCCGAAGTCCCTTTGGTGTGCAAATCCCCGCCCCCCACCACACACAGAACCTCCCTGGGTCCTTACTGGCTGGCACACTTGTCTGCAGGCTCAAATGAGGCTACCGAGGTTCGCTGGAGCGAAGGGGTCTGGGTCCCTTCTGAAGTGAGAACAGAGCTGCCACCAGAGCTCCATGTCGTCTCTCCTTCCCAGACATTATGCCTCCGGAGCCTCCTCTCCAGATGGGAGGCCAAGATACGGGCAGAAGAAAAGTGGAAAATGGTGGCCCAGGAGAGCTGTGCAGAGGACCACGTCACGTGCTGGGTCGTGGGGCGAGGTCCTGGTGGCTCAGGGGGGACAGACTGATTTGCTGGGAAAAACTTGCTCCTCCTTCCTCTGCCGGCCTCGACTCAAGTTGTTTCGCTCCCGAGGGCCTGGGAACATAACTCCGGGGTCAGGGACAGCAAGGCCCAGGCGGGCGGGCGTCTGTCCCTAGCTCACGGCTGGCCCCTGGGCCCGCACGGCCACCTCCTCCCTCAGATGCCGCGCTGCCCGCCCTCCGAGCCTTTCTTCTCCCCTCCGGCCAGAGGGCGTCATTTCAGGCGGGTTAGCTACTGGTTCGCAAAGGAATCTCACCTGAATGATCTTGGCAACAGTTCTGGCCTCTGCTTTCTGTTTTTAGAAACAGCAAAAACAACATGAAAGGACATCGCTTCTCTGATAAGGGGCCGCCTGATAAACGTCAGCTTCCTACCGTTGCAGCTGTGATGAGGGGCCCTATTCGTGGCCCAGGTAGTGCGGGCCTTGGGATGACACCCCTCCTCCGCCAACAGCAGCTCCCTCTGCATACCTCCCCTCTGCCAGCCATGCCTAGGCTCCCTGCTGCCTCCCGGCCCAAATCAGCATATACACAGATGCTTTATGTGCGTGTGTGTACCTAGCTCTAGCTATATGGGCCGATACATACATGGTCTATGTCTGTCTACATCTATACAAGCTGGTGTGTCCGTTACACAGGTTCGTGTATGTATCTAAATAGCCTGATCTATGCATTAAACATACGTACATGCAGACATATACACACATACATATATGCATGTGTGCATGTGTGCATACGCTTTCCTTTATTCACGTTTGCCGGGCACCCTGGCCCTGTGCTAAACCCTTCCCTTACATTATCCGCATGCCAGCCCCCCGAAGCAGGGACTGGCCATTCCGCAGAGGAAGAAGTGGGTAGTGGGGAGCGTCGGTCGGCTGCCCAGCATTACACGGCTAGTTAGCGGTGGAGCAGGGATGGAATCCAGTGCTTCCCCTCAGCCTTTTCAGGCCAGGAGGCCCAAGGGATGACCGCCCCCCTTCCAGGCCCCCCGGGCAGGCGCTGGCTTAGATTCCCTTTGGGTCCAACCGATGTGGCTGAGCTCTTGCTCTTTTTCCTAAACCTGCACTTTTTCCTTCCTACTCTCAAATGTTATCCAAACAAACAAAAAGCATGGTTTATGGTGCACAAGGCTTAATTTGACTTAATATATAGAGTGCACATATTCCTCAGGAATCCATTAAGTTTAATCAAGTGCAGGCTGTAGACCACGTCTGAGGAAGGGCCCGAGCCCCGAGGCCCGGGTTCATCCACAGTTCACGTGGCAGAAATGAGTGAGTCACTCGTCAGTGGCACAGCCAGGGCTGGATTACCCTGCGGCTTCCTTCCTTAAATGGACAGAGATTCCAACTGCTGCGGGAATAACAAAGACCGTAATGTCCCACTGGTCAGCGGAGAGCAGGCCAGCGAGCAAAGGAGCCTCAGCAGCTGCTTTGTTCCAGTGTTCCAGCGAGCCCAGGGCTGCAATCCTAGCCCCCCTCAGCTGTCACGGTCAAGCCCGCTGGGGTCCGGCAGAGAGCACAGATGGCCCGGGGCCACGGGTCCCACCCTTGGAAAACCGCAAGCGGAATCTGTGTCCTGCGGACAGGCTCCCCCAGGGTGCGCAGCGGCCAGCTCCCTGCCCAGGGAAGCACTGCTCTTTTGCTTGAAGGGGCCCAGCGTTCCCTGCAGGGCTTTGGGCTTCGCAACCACACCAAGAACGCCCCGGACAAGCGTCATCTTCCCCCGCCGACCTTTAATCTAGTCCTCACTCCTCTCTTTCCTGCCTTTCCCTTCTTGGTTCTCCGGGTGCATCTGTCTTCTGGAGTACTGGCTAAGTGTTGGATAATTATTAAATGTTAAATGTATTAAAGTAATCATGGTGCAATGCACTCCCTTAATTAAGCTGCAGCGCGGGAATACAAAACATCTCCGCCGTGCCGACTTCAGACTCCTGCCTGTGTGAGGTGTGTCTATGAAAAGCTGAGCTTTCACATCCGTTATAATCGCCTATAAAAATGCCCCATTCTTCTTCTGAAAAGGAGAAAATCTACGGCGTAGCAGGAAAAGCACTACGAAGGGGGCTGAGAGCAGAACAGCGTGGAGGTGAAGGACACGAGTTCCGGCACCTGTGTGCGGGGCTTCCAATGCCAACCCTGTCCCTCTCCTGCGGGACCCTGGACAGATCCCTGACACAATCTGAGCCTCAGCTTTCTCATCCGTGAAGTGGGAACAGTACCACTGAGCGTCCCGGGGAGATGAACACGGAAAACTCTGCTGTTAGCAAGAGCTCAGGGACTCGAGTTCCATTTCTGCCCTCTTCCCCTCCCCACCCGCCCCAGCCTTATTGACATCTTCCAGCTCTGGTGCAAACAGCACTTGGATAGGCTTTGGCAGATCATTGAAGGCAAGTTGGCTGCCCAAAGGAATTTGCTGCAATCCTAAGGCCTCCCCGTATTAACAGAACTGATTGTGTCGAGGCTGATGGAGCCCTTGGTCCCTGGCCAGACTGCGGAGGCATGAGGACCTCTTTCATGCTTGTGACTGGCTGGGTTTGGTGAGCTTCTTTGATGAGCTTTTTTGTCTCTTTCAATGGGGTCAGTGTCCCTTTCCTAGAATGGGAATGGGGTCAGTGTCCCTGCCCTAGAAACATCACATCCACGTCTCTGCCCCTTAAAGAGGCTGCTTTGTTGCTGCTGTTACTGTTTTATCTAAACTTTCTTTAAATTGACCTCCTTTCTCCACAGTGTATGTTAAAACTCTGGGCCCCGATCAAACGTCTCTGAAAAGAGCCCTAATGCCTTTGGTCAAATGCCAAATAAACAACTCTCTTGCTGGGAGACAGACCCAGAGGCCTGCAGAGCAGGGGGATGCTGACCACTGTGCTCTCTGCCAAGGGGGAAGGAATCCCAGCGGAGAGAGCAGACGGTGCCTGTCCCAGCCCCAACTCCCCGCTCTCTGTCTCCCTGTCCTGCAAGGCACTCCCTGGCCTCTGGCTTAGCCACTGGTCCAGGATCAACAAACATGTTGACTTACAGTAAGCCCTCTTGGCTCCCCAGGTCCCTGCTCCCGCCCAGTGCCCAGAGCTACTACATGGAATTAAAATGTGGCCGAGAACCCAATGAAGCTCTCGTGATTTGAACCTACGGAGCATGACCTGGCGTTCTATGAGGCTTGTTGGGTTTCAGTGGCTTAAAGTGTCCAGTGTGTTCATAGTTATTTCTTGACACAGATTTCATCTTCTCCAATGGCCTCACAAATAAGGATGGTGAGCATTAAGGTCCCATTGTGATGAGACACTTGAGAAAGAGTGATCTAGAAGAGTAGAAACCAAAATGTTAGATGTTGCATCTCCACTGTGGGATTATAGTTCATTTAAGTAATTGGCTGACTTTTTTTTTTTTTTTTTGCTTAGCAGTATTTCTAAATTCTCCCTAGTGCTCATGTGTCATCCTTGTAACAAAAAAGAAGATAAAATCTATGTTTTAAAGTGAAGATTACTAAAACAGTAGCCTGTAAGTACACGACTCTTTCCTCCAGGATGAGCCAGATGTTGACAGTTTTCAGGTATAAATCATTGTTTGCCCTGTGTGAGTTGGTGAGTGCTATTTATAAGGCTATTTTAAACGAACAAGCTTATTTTGGAAGGTTGTGATGGACTTGGAGGGAATTACCGGATTTGAGTTGGGCAATGTCTTGGACACAGTGCCTGTTGTGATGGACAAGAGAAGAAATTGCCTCTTTGGCTGGGAGGAAGCAGGATCAAGCCTCTTTAGGTTAATCGTGGATTCAAGCGATTAGCTTTTTTATATGTCAATTAAAAATCCCGCACCCCCTAACAAAGAGGCTAAGCATGGATCAGACTTCTCTTTAGACTTCTCTTCTCAAGGCTGTTTGGTTCAGGAAGGAGTTTGACTCGATTGGCCTTGCGAGTGTGTGTGCTGAGGTGCTTTTGTGGGTGGTTAACTCATTTTTCGGAGCCTCGGGGCAATACTCGTGACATAAAAGAGATGCGTTTAGGGTAACTTCCACGGAAGCTGAAGCTCTGGGCCAGGTATTCAGGTCCCACGTGATGGGAGCGCAGAGGTGCTTGAGGACCAGCCCTGATGCTCAGAGAAGGTGGAAGCCACCTCTTCTTCCGTTTGCGGTCAGGACGGGTGGCGTCTACTTTCGGGGCCATCGTTTTCTCTCTGCCCATGAATAATGGGGCTTGCCGAGCCAGTGTTTCAATGAGGGCTCTCTGTCTGCTTCCCCGGGCCCCAGAGAGATGCAGGTTCACCAGCGCCAAGGGCCGGTGTGCACAGCCTCCGGGTGTAGTGGGCTGCTGGTACGGCAGGCTCGGCCAGGGGCCACGGGATGCCAGCTCTCAACAGAGCAGATAAGGCTTGATCGAATCTGGCTCTGGGCAGGCTGGGTGAGCCCTCCGTTTCAGAAAGGCTTAGGAGGTTTTGGGAGAATTTGGCAGGGTTCAAGCTACGGAGAATCAGTGCTTCTCTGCCCACTTGGATTTGGTAAAGACTTCATAGACGTAGGAGGCCAGTGCCAGGACTATAAATAAATAGACTTCCAGAATGTTCTGGGGGCTAACCTAGGGGAGCACTGCTGAAGAGTTGCTCTCAGGATGGCTGGAAAGGGAGCTTTGGATAATTTCATAGGAAATGATTTATTTCCTGTGTGTAAAAAGCACACGTGCAATCAGGTCACCCCTACAGGTTGGAAATGACTTTGTGTGCAGAGCCAAAGGGGTGACCCGGGATCTAGTGGGTTCGGAAGAACCAGAACCCTAGTACCTGTATGCTAAGGCAGTTTTTCAGAAAAGAACAATTAGCGTCAGGCACTGTTCATCCAGGAAGCAGGATGAAATGTAATGTGCGGTCCACCGTCTTTCCATACTTCCATACTTCATACACCATACTTCCACCAGTGTGCCAAATTTGCTTTACACAAAAGAAGTTTACAAATTGTTCTGTGGTGGCGGCAGTGGAGTAAATCCTTTTTTCCTATTGACTTATGTGGCAAGTTCAGAGACTGCCAAAATTACAAAAATAAATCTCATCTTGGGCCCTTGTAAGTTAAGAATTTGTGATTTCTCAAATGTGATCTCTGAAAGTTTATCTTTGCCTACTCAGCTAGCTATTTCTCTAGAGAGAATAGAACAAAAAAAACCCCGATGAGCAATGTTTGAAATCATTGGTGGAAGGCACTGTTTCCAAGCACCCTCACATATTTTAGAAGAACTAATTGCAGAAAAATTACCATTGTTTTAAACAAACAAACATGCATTGAACACTCTACTTATGGGATAAGTAGAAACAAGAGAGAACATAAAGAGAAACAAGACGGTGTCTGCTCTCAACATTTAGAACCTAGGAGTTGGGCTTGAATGAATTGACTATAAGACGGAATGTTTTAATGCACCCTCTTCACCTCCAAACTTGTTAAAAGGGGATATGAGGAACTTTCCTGTCCCCCCTACACCTCATATTCACATCACAAACCAATGGAGCCTGATTTCTAATCCAATCATCAGAAAGTTTTAGCTTTTGTAAACCAGGAAGCAACCAGGAGCTGGTCTTCGGTTTTCTTCTCACTTAAATTTCGTTGACACTGACTGTTTCCAGCTTCTTGCTACACTGTCTTCCCTGTCTTCTTTCCCTTTCTTGGTTTCCTCCCACCTCTGTAAATATTCTCTTTGAGTCTCATATTAGTCCTTTGGCCAATCAGATCATGCCACCATTTTCCCGGGGCCCCATTACTGCATTTCTCATCTTACTCTGGAGACGACTCTGAACACGCTTAGAAGCACCTGTCACTTCTACCTCAGGTTGTGTATGCCATGATACAGAAATCTGCCCTTCCCATGGACCTTCCCACAGACAAGTGCAGCCACCCAAAGCTTCTGTGCTCTAAGTGACACAAAAGAAGGGGATGGTTAGGGTGGCAGTGTGCATAATGAGTGGGATACAGAAGGCACGGGGACTAGGAGCCTTTTGTGACCAGGGGAGGTAACGAGATGCTTGACCTATATTGATCTGTTGCACCATTTACTTTACTCCTTGTATACCTCTTGCCAGGGTCTTGAGTTATGTTTATGTGCCTGCCTGCTCTTTGAAGGGAAGGATTGTGACTTTCATCTTTGTGTCTTTGGTCCACAGTAGGTACAGTAGTATGATTTACTTGCACCAACAGGGCAGCAGTGGGGTTAGAGAGGAGGGCTAGGGAAGACACTTCAGATGCTTTTTGGGCTTGCTGCCCAGTTGGATGTGGAGCCTGAGGGTACCCGGAGGAGCAGAGGAGGATTCTGAGCACCAGGTTAGGGTCACTGGCAATGGTGAAACCATTAACTGAGATAAGGAATATGGAAAGAAGGGGTCATTGAGGCCCACACATAGGGAATTTGGATGCACAGTGGAATTTGGATGTTTGGAGACAAATGGAAGCACAAAACTGTGCTGATCTGCTGTGAATTAGTCCACTCGACTAAAAACATGAACACTGGGAACTTACACAATTACATTACTGATTGAATAATGGCATCTCTGGTTTTAGAAAGGTCTTTAAAAATCATCTAGTCTAGTCATCTGTCAAACACTTTAATCCGCTCTAGAACTTGCCTGACGAGCGTTTCCTGCTTTGGTCTTGGTTTGTGGGCTTTCTCCGTATTTACAGTGTTTTTCCTTTTTGATTGATTCACCTTGGACGACTGTGGCCTCTTACTCTGTTTTAAGTTTCTCTGGGCTTTTCTATCATAACAGATTTTTATAATTGTTCAGAGGAATCTTTTATTGAACATTTATTTACCTGGCGTGGGTGTCCATGATTGTATTATTGGATGATCTGAAAATAGGGTTGCTCTAGACTCCATAAGAGAAGCTTGGGGTTCATTGGGAGACAAGAGTTAAGAACTGGGTTCACTCACAGCAACTGCCTCTTCTAAGCCCTAAGATTTCTACAGCTTTTGGATTTTCTAACTCTTGGGGAAGCTGGAAGCAGACTGCCTGGGGGTGGATGGCGGCGGTACTACCTACCAGCTGAGAGACTTTGGTCAGGTTATTTAACCCTTTGGAGCCTTGGCTTCTCTTAGCAAACGGAGGTACTGACGATGTTCTTCTTGTAGGACTACAGGAGGATTGAATGTGAAACGCTCAATGACCTCTGCCATGTAGTAAGTCTTAACAAATATTAGCTCCTTTTATTGTTCTATCAGGCGCATCCATCCATACAGAGCACAATCACCACTAGGGAAAACATCAAGAAAATGAGGAAAGATGGCAGAAGCCATCCTGGCCTCCTCTAATGACAAAGAAAGGAAATGACTGGAATCAGCGAGGTCTGAATGTGATGGAGAGCCAAGAGTCACTCCGCTCACAGTTTTCCAGGGAGAGAATCACGGGAAGATGCAGCTTCCGGCATTTAAAAGTGAGAATATTTTCATCATCATTGTGAGGCCTGTTTTAAATAGTTTGGCTAATTAGGTGATGATTAAATCGCACTGCTCCCATATGCTTATGCTTTCTTCTCTGCAGAACATGTCTGCCCGAAAAGTTGTAGGTGGATTATGTGTTTGTAAAGGAATCTTTTGCTTCTTTGCATGTAGCAAGCATGCAAATGTATTGAGTGGTAACCTATTTTATGAGGCTAATAACAATCGGAATAATAGCACCTAATACACACTTCCTTTGCACTTCACAAAGTTATCTCATTTAATCCTACGAAGTTGGTAATATTACTCTCTCCAGCTAACTCTTGAAGAAAGCAAAGCCTAGAGGGCAACAAATCCTCCACATCATGCAGCTCTCTCCGCCGTTTCTTTGTTTGCGTGTTTGGAGTTTTGTTGTGGGGTATTCTTAGCACAGAATGCACCTGCAGCAGGAATGATAGAAGTGACTTTCAATATAGCTCTAAACAGACGTAGCTGCTAAAGAATCAGGAGGGACGGCATATGGCGACGCTGAGGATAGAACCGTGGGAACGGTGTGGGGACCGTCAGGGTATGACGGGCGGAGAAGGCTGGGGGAGGAGGAAGAACTAGGAAGATGGGGCTGAGAGCCCTTGGGCAGAGCAGTGGTAGGTGACTCTGAATGGCACTGGGGACAGTCCTGGCCCATCATAAACTCATCCCAGTCACCGTCCAGCCTCATCTAGTACTCCCGCCTCTCACGGCCTACTTTCCCAACGTGGTGGACTACTTTTTGTCGACAAAACATACTGTTTCTTGCCACGTGTGTCTGTTTTTACCCACAGGGCACCTTCTATCTAAAATGCCCTCCTTCACAGACGCAGCTGGTGAGTGTAATAAAGCCACCACTTCTTTTAAAGATTTTATTTATTTATTTGACAGAGAGAGAGAGAGAGCAAGCAGGGGGAGAGGCAGGCAGAGGGAGAGGGAGAAGCAGACCCCCGCTGAGCAGGGAGCCTGATGCAGGGCTCGATCCCAGGGTCCTGGGATCATGACCTGAGCTGAAGGCAAACACTCAGGCGCCCCAGCCCACCACTTCTTTTAATGTAGATGAGCTCTAATTCTTAATAGAATTCTGCCAGCTAGGCTGATGGTTTCTAGCTTGCAGATGGAGAAACAGAGGCCCACCGAGGCTAAATAATCCAGCTGGTGTTACACAATTAGATCGAGGGCTAGAGCGTAGGTCTGTCTGATTTTAAAGTCTGTCACTTTCTCTTTTCTCCCCATTCCTTTAGAAACTCCCAGTCACCTCTCAAGCTTCAGCCCTGACGCTGTTTCCTCTGTGAAGCCTTAATGGAATTCCTCAGATAATTGCATATTCCTTTATAGTTCTATATTACTCCGTACGCATCTACAAAAACAGTATTTATTAAGGTTGCGTTGTAATTATATGTCTATGTGGTTGTCTTGCTCCCTCAGTATGGGTCTCAAAAAGAGAGGAAGGGGGCATATCCTTATACATCTTGATAATAGTACCTTCCCTCTCTGTCTTCCAACCAAGCCTTTCACATTGCTTGCCATATAATATGCCCTTAATAAATTATTATTGAATTAATGAATAAATTAATTAATGCTAAGGAGCTCATCTGTGAAGTTGTGAACTTCCTCCTCTTTGCCAGATTATTGATTCTGTCCTAAGTCTGTTCCCTGTCTGTATCCCACACTAGCGTGATGAGCATTAACCGGATGGCTAGCCGCAGAGATGTCCATCCTTGGACTCAGAGCCTGCTTCCCAAGCCAGTGTGCTGGCAATGACTGGAGACCATCCCAGACCCTTGGCTAACTGGTGGTCCCAGCGACAGCGGCAGTGGCAAATCTAAGGGCGATGCGAAACTCTGGATTAAGCCTTTGGGAGCCGACCTGGGAGCAGAAGTCCTTGGTTTTCCCAATTCAACCCATTTTACAGCATTTGCTGAGTCCTCTCACATCCACAGTACTCACACAGCTGTGCTTCAGGTGCAGGGACTGCTCGGGCTGATGCTTTTTCCCATGTGGGCTGCAGACAAATGTCTAAGCCCCGACTAATCTGCAGTTTATGTTTTAATAGGAGCAAAATCACTCAACCTCTCCAAGGTTCGCCCCCAGTCCTTGTCAATTACTCCCTGTCCTCTCCGTCAGTCTTTGACCTACCTTCTTTTAGATTCCATCTACTCTCCACCTTCAGGACATGAGGTGGCTTGTTTCCAGGACAGTTGTCTAGAGACCAAAGTGGTTGGATAATGAGCTGAGCCAGCCTCTGTCACTGAAAGGCTTAATACCGGTTTCCCGGTGGCTGAGCACAGCTGAGCTGCCACCCAGGTGCCGATAGTGACTTATCTCTACAATCAAACTGTGCAACAGTGGTCACCCTGAGTCCCAAAGAGACATTTTCTCTAATGTTTTGGTCATAATGGGCAATGGCAATAAATCATTTACCTTTGATTGTCAGGTTGTTCTACAGGGAACACAGACTCCTTGCGAGAGTGACCATCTATCCTGGTTTATGCCAATTGTCCCAGGGTCACCCTGTTCGAGTTTGGTACAGACAAAAGTGGCCAGGTCTCCAGATATCAGTTTCCTTCTCCTTGCTGTCTCCTTCCCCAGCCCCAGCCCGCTGATAGGACACCAGTCCAGCTGTGCGTTAACCTCAGCAGGAGGTGTGTATTGTCCTGTGCATCTGGCGGTGTGAAGAAGCCCAGCCATCGGAGGGGCAGGCGTTTAGACAGATCTGCGCAAGGAAATGGGGATCTCATCAAGTCAAAGCAGACCCAGCCTCAGGCTCGGGCACAGGCAGGGTAGGTGGCTGTTGGGTGATCATGGAGGAAGATCCACATAAAAATGGTCCCCGCACCGGGCAGCGTAGGCTCACCATGGAGGCACTTCCTAGGAGCCTTGGGGAGATTGTATTTTTTTCTGGCTAAAAACATTATGTAAATGCTTATGGAAGAGTCATTAACTGATTAACAGATGAGTATAAATTAGCTTGTATGATTAAGTGATTAATACCCATTGTGAGCTAACAGAGCCCAAGGAGAATAGAGCCTGATGAAATGAGACTAAATATTTTGCCTACGCCATTACAAGGTTTTTAGGTAGATGTGTGGCATCTCATTTGGATGTGATTTCTTCTAATATTTTGTCACTAGGAAAGGAGAAATGATGAAGGCTGGGGGAAGCCAATCTTTAATCAACCTAGATGCATTGTACACACCCTGACGCCAAGCCTCCCAGGAGCCCCGTGAGGAAGTGGCTGTCATCCCACTGGACAGACAAGGTGATGGGGCCTGGACAGGCCAAGCAGGCTGTCCAAGATGGTAGAATCAGAGCCGACAGGGAGGATGGACCCAGGTCCCACCACCTTACCACACAGCCAGCCCTCCTCTGGTGATCGGAGACCTAAAAGAAAAGTGTGTCTTGTTCTTGAATGAGTTGTAGGAATTAGTGATGATTGTGAAAATGATGATAAGAAGGACAACGTGAGGTTGGTGGTGAGGCTGGTGGTTGGGGTGACCATCTTCATTACTCTGTGCCAGCACCCTGCTAAGATTCTCGCATCTATTATTTTATTTAATCCCTATAAAATGCCTGTGAAGCTGGTATTACAAACCTCTTTTTGCAGACGAGAATATCATGACAGTCACTGGGTGGTTGTGCTGGAATTTGAGCTAGTACTTTCTGATGAGAAAGCCTTGTTTCCAGCCCCTGTGCTCACTAGCCCTCGTCCATTGGAGTGGGATCCAAGGACAGAAAAAACTCCCAACAAGAGCCTAGTGTCAGGAGGCCTTGAGGCAACAGACTCTGGGAACAGAGCTGACACTAGAACTTAGCTTGTTCTCCATCAGGATTTTGAGTCCAAAAAAAAAAGAACTGAGTATTTAATACTAGAAAATAATCTGTGTGTAAAATAATCAAATATTAGCTAGAAAAGTAGAGAGTTGGATCTAGGTATATTTTTTCTTAATTTTATTTTCTGTATTATTTTTGTGAATAAAGATTGGCAGTCACATTAGCTAATAGATTACTACTGAGATAGGATGAAAGATAAGTGAACCCCATTAAGGTCTATTATGGGGAGAGACTGAATATCCTGTGGACATTATGAGACCTCTGGGTGCTTCCAGATGAGGATCCACCCAGGAAAATCCAGGGTGAGGCCCCAGTGCTGAAATGCAGTTTGTTTCTTTCCAAAATTGCCTAGAGATGGGGCCAAAGCCCAATCTAGAGTTTTTTTACTTGGGAAAAGCAAATCAAATGCATGAATTCAAAATGGGTTAGTATTAACTTTGCTTAAGAGAACATAAAAATGGATCTAGACAGAGAGCCTAGCCATCAATGCACCAGCGTTAGCCACATGGTGAACTGTGAAAATTTCCCGCAGCTCTCCCCCCATCCCAGTCTTCCATGTTTCCTTCACCGGGGTGCCAGGCGGGGACTACTTCTGGAAATCCCACTTGGTGTGTGAAGATCTGGCCCTTGCTTCAGGCTTCTTCCTTCCTCATCAGACACCGAAACTTTCTTCTGGGTTGGTTTTCAAATAAACAATATCCATGTAGGTATTTTAGTAAGTTGCTCTTAGACATTTAAGTAGGAGTCGTTCCAATCACGAGATGTGCTACCAAT
The DNA here is from genome assembly GCF_011800145.1 of Mirounga leonina. NCBI lineage: Eukaryota > Metazoa > Chordata > Mammalia > Carnivora > Phocidae > Mirounga > Mirounga leonina. The sequence continues at coordinate 62,587,172 of NW_023270389.1, read as the reverse complement.
GCTGAACATTTTGCAGATGAGGGCATGTTGGTTAGGGGCAGTTTAGGGGTGCTGCTCTGTGGAGACCTGGTCAGGTCCTCCCTGGGAAGGACTGTGCAGCCAGACCTGAGCCTGAGAGAAGTGGGGCTACTGGTCAGACATGCGTGCCGTGTGCACAGATCAGCAGGTAGACAGCGAGTCCCCACCAGGATTCTTTTGTGGACCCATGTTTCTGACCCCAGCCTTCTTTTCTCCAATAATCTGTGATAACCCCCCACTTGGAGAATGACCCGAAGGAGAAATCCCTTTGGTTTGGCCCAAGCTCCTGATTTTCTTGAAGGCAGGAGTATGTCTTACCCCATGTGGAGCCAGCATCTTGTTTATACAGGTATTGATTAATGTCACCAACACCAGTGAAGAGGAGAGTGTTTAGCAGTCATCCGTCCTTAATTAGTGGCTCACCTCTATTATCCAAGTAAGCCTATGATCCATGTATCTGCATGCCAGATTTTCCCTCCCATTCTAAAAGTGCAGTCTCTGACTTCCCAAGTCTCTAGACTTTTACATTGTATCACATGTATTCTTGTAAAGCACTCTGGAACTAAGTCATTGTGGAAATAAACCAATAAATAAAGTGCTCAGATTTGTAAGTGTATCACAAGCTACTGCACTTTTAAAACCCCCTTTTAAGAAACCTGGTGAAATTGTGACAGGTCATTTGCTGCCTAGGTCCTCTGCCTGATCCCTTTCTGGACCTCCTCTTTGTAACATTATATTAAAACAAGAGACCATGACGATGTACGTGTGTGTACGTTTTCCCCTGCAATTCCCATCTATCCAGTACTTATTTTCTATTCTTAATGCCTTAGGAAATCTTTTGAAGTCCCCTGACAAATGTTAGTGCTCTGAATGACACAAATGCATTTGAGCTTTGTAGTTTTCAATATTTGCAAATAAGGTTGGAAGATTACTTACCTCAAGGGATGGGGCATCAACTCTGTGGAAAACTAGGGCACAACAGCATTAGGGGACCTGGTCCCCAGTCCCCAGAGCAAGAGAGCAGGTAAATCAGAGGCTGGTTTGTGCCCAGTGTTGGCCACGCTGTCCCTGTCACTGGGGTTGGGAGGCAGCTGAAGCCAGGTGGGCGAGGAGCAGAGCGGCTGTGGTCTCTCTAAGGTAGCCAGATGGCAGGGAGCTGCCTGCTGGGCACGGGAATGGCCAGCCCAGGCATGGGCACTTTTTGCTGGAATGTGCTCTCTGTTATCAGGGCGCCAGGTGACATGGGTCATCTTCCGCTTCAAGCCAAGTTACAGGACAACAGGAGAAATCTACCACCTGGCCGAGACACCTCAGTGAACAGCCCTCACATGGGCTGAGCTGCAAGTCAATGCTCAGAAAACAAAACTCTTTCTTGTCTGGTCCTAAAGGGCTCCTCCTATCCAGTCCTGTGTAGGAGCTTGGCCGCTTGCGGGTCTTCAAGGGCTGAACTTGTAGATCATTGGCCACCATAGCTCTCGCTGACCCCAGGTGCCTTGCTGTGGGGCAGTAACTCTATCCCGCCCCACGCCCACTGGCACCTGCTCGCCATCCCCTGTCCTTCCGGTGTGGCTTGCTGTCCTAAGACAGTTAGTTAGCAGGGGTTGAACAAAATGAGTTTGTCGGGAAGATAGTCTCATATAAAAATAATAGCCTGGAAAGGAGCAGGTTTGGTGTGGAGACAAGAATGAGCAGGCTGTCTGAGGGGAGCTGCAAGCTCTTCTAGCCGGGGCGTCGGGCTGGTAGTTTGAACCAGGACAACAAGGATGTCGGTAAGCTGCCTTACAGCCAAGCCACTTTGCAGGAGGTGAGGCAACAGCCCCATTGTCACTCCTCAGGAGCCTCCCCCTAAGCAGCCTGAGAGCTAAACTGGAGGAGGACCGTGCATGTGCTCGGCAGGCCCCCCTGTGGGAGCTGCGTGCAGTGGGACGTCCCCCCCTATAGATCTTGCTAACATGTATTAATGTCTGGAGGTGGTTTGGGGCCCCTCTTCTCCTCCAAGCCCTGCCAATAATTTGAGAAAGCCCCTGTGATGTGCAAATCATGGCAGAGAAAAAGGATGGTCGAGTCCCCATAAAAGGAATTATGAATTTCATCTGATCTGAATTCCAGGTTGTAGGCAACAGACCTTCAAGAGTGAGACTGGGAACTTTAGCTTTGATGACAGTCTTGTGGGGATCAGTCCTTTGTTTTCTGCAAACACACCTTCAGCTATCTGGAGTGTCAATGCCGCCTGAGATCTAAGGTGAACAACCTTTATAGGTATCAGTCCATCCAGTAATAATGCTACAAATGGGACCACAGGAGGACCCTTCAGGAACTGTCCTGCATGGGACAAAAGGGAGGTGTGCTTGGCAGGAGGGAGAGAGGATCCTGGAGACAAGAGAGCTGTAAGGGTGTGAGGAGATTTCCAAGGAGGTCAGGGCATGGAGGGGGAGTCTCTGTAGCACCTCTGGGCACAGCCCCTGTGGGCCAGGCCTTAGTGTGCTCACATGTGAGCCTTTGGGCAGCACCCAGGCAGGTGGGGGGAACCCCAGAGGGGCCCTGCATCCATGCTGAAGAAGGACCAACATGCAAATAAGGCAGGATGAGGGTGAAGAAGGGGCTAGGGGGGTGATGGCCTTGGAGAGTATTGTCTGAGCTCAGAGCCGGGCAAGGGCTAGGACAATGTGGGGCTGGTGCCGCTGGTTGGATGGGTGCCCTCTGAGCAATGGGCAGCTCAGCAGTCCATTCGGGCCCCTCCCAGCCTGGGGCCAAAGCCGTCGTCTGGTGAGCCTTGAGAGAGAAGCCCACGAGCCTCAGGTGACATTTCTAACAGGTGGAGGCTCCAGGGGAGGTTGCCCAAGGACAGGAAGCCCCAGGCCCAGTTGGCAGGGCCGCAGTTCAGAGCTGGAGCCAGGTAACCCCTCAGGAAGCAGGACTCCATGGGCCTCCTGCACCTGGAGGCTAACGTGATCTGAGCGCAGGAGCAGGACCGGCCTGGCAACCTGGGCGATGTTTGCCTTCTCTCTTCCTTCGCTCAGCTTCCACCAGAGCTCCCTTTTCCAGTTTCCTTACCTCTCTCTTCTCTTCTATCTGTGACAATCCCTTCTCCTACTAATAATCTTATAAATTCTTTTATACGGGGGTGTAAATGACAGAGAAGTTTTACACATTCCATATTTTTTTTTTTTGAGATTTTATTTATTCATCTGAGAGAGAGAGAGAACATGAGTGGGGCAGAGGGATAGGGAGAAGCAGGCCTCCCGCTAAGCAGGGAGTCTGATGCAGGACTCGATCCCTGGACCCTGAGATCATGACCTGAGCTGAAGACAGACACTTGACTAAACCACTTAAGCACCCCCCATATTTTTTAAACATTTATTTATTTGAGAGAGACAGAGCACGCACGTGTGCATGTGGGGGGGAGGGGAAGGAGAGGGAGGGGACAGACTCCCTGCTGAGCACAGAGTTCTGCCAACCTGGGGCTCAGTCTCATGACCCTGACATTTTTGAGGTGCAGCTGTGCAGTGTAGGGTGGCGGCAGTAACACTGGACAGGCAGTCAGAATACCTCTCTCAGGCTCTCTGCTCTCAATCTGTAAAGGGAGCAATTTGCCCCAGGGAGATGACATTCAAGAACTTTCCAGTTCTTGAAGTGAACAGTTTTCCTCATCACTTGGGGTGCACCCTCCTGAACCAGGAGAAGCAGCTAAAACACCTGGGTGCTAGCCCAGGTGCCATCTAGACAGAGATCCCATCAGAATGGACCCTGGTGGAATCTGAGCCTTTCAAAGTACCATCAACATGATACTCACACCTGGCCTCCAGCTTCCTGTCTCTTTTCAAAGGAAGGGGGAGGAGCCAGTGTAAGTAAACACCAGGAGAGAGGTAATCTCCCTCCTCTGTGGCTCCTTGCACTGACCTAGGCCAAGACCAGCCTCTGAGGGTTGGTGTCAGTGATGTAAAGCTTGCAACTTGATCCTTTCCCAGGGAACAGAAAGGGGGTGCGGTTCCTGAGAAACCAGACTGAACAGAAATTAGCCTTCACCAGCTGCTCCTGTAATTACATTTAAATTCAGTTAAACTAATTTCTTACACTTGATAAAAGCAGTTGTCTTTCCAAATTATTCTCAGACTCCTCCATTCCAAGCACAATACAAATATACCATGGCCTGGTTGGAAAAGTCCTTTCTGGGCCTCTCTATCTTGTCACCCCTGTTCTTGGCCCTTTGCTGGGGCATGATTTTTTTGTAAAGAGCTCAGAAAGCTGAACTGCCCTATTAGCATAAGATTCTGTGACTCATTGACTCACAGATTGTAAATCAGACTAACATTGGGTTTTAATTAATTATATTAATTTTAGGGGAAACAACAAAACTGAAAAGTCTGCAGTGCTTCATTTACTGAGAAGCTCTGAAATGTCTTTTATTTTTAGCAAGAGCCATAAAAACATCTCATACAGAAATAATGTAAAAATCAAGGAAGGGTTGTATTACTCAGCGTGATCGCGCCCTTTAAAAGGCTTTGACATTTTCTTTATTTTTGTAAGTTTTTTTAGAAAGAAAAAATATATATATTATATATTATATTACATACACATCCACACATGCATACGCTACCCAGATCCTCTCTGTAACAGTAACCAACTGCAATTCAATGTAAGGTGTTTCTATCTTGGGTCCTCTCAAAGGGAGATTAATGACTAAATTATCATAAAGAACATGCAATCAGTTATCTTCATTGCAGAGACTGCCCCATGGTCAGAAACTCTCACATACTTGTTGTATACACATACACAATTCATTCATTATTTATTATCACTTTGCATTGTTCATTTACTCAAGCTAGTATATATTAGTGCCTATTACGTGCTGGGCACCTGTGCAGGGGCTGAGAGTATAAAGTGAACTTAATAAGATCCATCCAGAGTGGAGGTTCATAGGGTTCCACGTGGTTAAGCAGCATTATAGAATCAAGGGCATGGGGCTGTGGGAGCAAGGAGGGAGCATCTGAAGGCACCAGAGAGAAAGGGGAAGGACAAAGGGGGCAGTGACATAATAGAAAACCAAGAGTGAAGATCTACAGGTTTTAGTTCAGGGAGTGACTATTACCTGCCTTGTTGTGCCAGACACAGGCCAGGTACTGGGGAAGTCAGCAGTAAGCAAGCTAGACACAGCTACCTCTCTTTTGGAATTTACAGTCTAATTGGGAGATGTTAGTCAAATAATAACACGGGAATAAAATTGCTATTTTGGTAAGAGACTTTAAGGGAAAGTACAGGGGCTTTAAGAGTTTACTTCATGGAGAGCTAAGCTACATGGTGAAAATGAGGATAGGCTTGCCTAAGAAAGTAACATTGGAGCAGAGACCTGACAAATAAGCAGGCATGGCCAGCCAGAGGAGGGAAGGTGGAAAGCGTGTTCCAGACAGAAGGAATAGATAGGTAAAGCACAAATAGGAAAGGAAGCTTGGAGTTTTCTAGAAACTAGAAAGAAGCCAGAGTGATTGGAATACAACAAGAGATGGCGGGAGAGGGGAAGGAGGGGGAGGATGGGGGTGGTCAGACCAGGATCAGAGAGGTGGGCAGGGACAAGGTCATATAAGATTTGGACTTTAAGAGCAATAGAAGCACACTGACACACTCAAAAAAAAAAAAAAAAAAGAAGAAGAAGAAGAAAATAAAACACGATTTGTTTAGGGAAGAGAATTATGAATTTAGAAGTGCCTAGCACTGAACCAGAAGCTTAAGAAAATCAGTTATTGTCCCTCTTTCTGTACCCAGCTCAGGTCCTTGACTAAGCTAATCCATGTACTCTGCACCTTCATCTTGGTCTCCAGGAGTGTATTCTGTCCTGTTGGTTCTGATTTTTATTTTTAACCCAGTTTTTCAACTTGTTCCCTGCCCCCGTGGCCACCTATGGTTTCTGCTATGATTAGCCATCTGGATGATGGAATAGCTCATTCATTCAATTATTTATTCAACAAATGCCTATTGGTTACCCCTGTTGTACAATGATTTATTTCTCGTTGAGCTTACAGTATCACAAAGGTATAAGATACATGCATAAAAATTATAATATTGAATGTTATACTGGAGACCCTAGACAGTGCACTAAGGCAAGGAAAAGAAAAAAAAAAAAGATAAGAATGTGCTCATAGGAAATCTAAAATAACCTCCTCTAGATAAATTATTAGAATTGATAAAGGACTTTACCAAGGTAGCTGGATACAATAGCAATATACAAAACTCAGTTGTATTCCTATAAATCAGCAACAAAATATATAAAACATATGAAGCAATTAATATAAATATGTTTTTAACATACAGAAGACCTGCATAGACAAAATGTTAAAACTGTATTGAGAGAGATTAAAGAAAACCTAAACAAATTGAGAAGTATACCATATTCATGGATAGTATCCAAGACCCAATATTAGAAGGTTGGAAGGATACTAATTTCCCCCAAGTTGGTTCATGGATTCCATGTAATCTTAATCCTAGCCAAAATTCTAGCAAGGTTTTGGTAGAATTTGAGAAGTTGATTCTAAAACTTAGAGGTCAACACAAAGAGTATCTGACCTTCTTGAAGAAAACAATGAAGTAGAAAGACTTGCTCTACCAGACACCAGATTTGTTTTAAACTATAGTAGAGGCAGTGTGGTATTGGCACAGAGATGGACAGATGGCCTAATGGAGCAGAATAGAGAGAACAGAAAAAGGATATGCATATGTGTGGACACTTGATATATGGAAGAGGTGCATGGTAGATCAGTGAGGAGAGCAATACCTTTTCAATGATGAATTCCAGGTAGACTAGAGATCTAAATGCAAAAGGTAAAACTATAAACTTTTAGATAATAATATAGAATACTTTCATGTAAGAAATAGATGCAGTGTCTTCTTAAGCAAGATTCAAAAAATGAAAGATACATGAATTTGATTACATTAAAATTAAGAACTTGTATTCATCAAAGGATTCTAAAAAATAACAAAAGTAACACTAAGTGGGAAAAAGATGTAAACATTTACGTTACAGAATTTGTAATATATGAGTGACAATAAATTGAAAATATATTTAAAAAACTACTCCATATCAGTAAGAGAAAATCCAATAGAAAAAAGGAAAAAACCCAACAAATTACCAAAGAAGAGATCCAAGTGACCAATACGTTAAGTGTAAAAGCATTTTATTCATAATGAAGGAAATGCAAATTAAACCCACAAAGAGATAACATTACACACCCACCAGATTGGCAAGAATTTGAAAGTTTGACAATACCAAGTATTAAAATAATGTAATAAAATGAGAAGTCTCAAACATCTTGGAGCAGAAGGGAGGAATAAATTGGTATGACTGCTTTGGAAAATAGTTTGGCCTTATTCACCACATTTGAAGATATACACAGCTTATAACTCTGTACTTCCAAACTACATGTGTTCTAAAGAAACTCATGTTTGTGTACACAAGGATATGTGTGCCAGAATGCTTAAGGCAGAATTGCTTATGATAACTAAAAACTGGAAATAAGCCAAATGTTCTTCTACAAAGAATGGATAAATAATAGGATATTCATAAAATGAGGACCATATATCAATAGATAGATGTAGCTATTTGCAGCACAAATGACTCTCAAACAGTGTTGAACAAAAGATAAAAGGCAAAAGGATACAATGCAGAATGATTTGCACTCATGTAAAATTTCCATTCATGAGGACAGGTAAAATCAAACCATATTGTTTATGGAGACATGCCAAAGTGGTAAAACTATCAAGGAAAGCCAAGAAAGAATGATCACAGAAGTCAGAACAGGAGTGGCTTCCGGGGTACAGGGAGAGGGATATAATTGGAGAAGATACCTGGGGAGCTTCCAGACTGCTGGCAACATTCTAATTCTTGACCCAGGTGGTGGTTACAATAGGTTCAACTTGTTAAACTGTACATATGTATTTCAAATATTTCTCTGAATGAATATTACAGATCACGACCAAAATTATTTTTTAAATTGCATGTGTAATTTGAGCGTTCCCATGGATTTCCAGTCTTCTGGAATTATTCTTCTCTTCAATATCCAAGTAAAAATAATGAGTCTCCATCACATGTCACTGTGATCTAGTGTGACTGGGTCTAGTCCTTATCATCATGAAATGCTTTTCAGTCTCCTGATTATTTTAAGTGGTCTTTCACTCTAAACTGCTGCCCCAGGTGGCACCTGGCCCACCTGACCACGGTCCTCCCTTGCAATGATGGTAATGTCATCAGGTGGCCTCAGAATAGGGGACCGGCGCTCTCCCCTAACCCTAGTTCAAGCACAGATAGCCATCATTGACCTATTTTGATCATGCAACTCATCAGTTTTTCTGAGCATGCACGAATATATGAACATTTACTTACTTATAGTTTTTATAAATGTACTACCATGATTAGCTAACATTTCAAGTGAATATAAATCCATATTTCAAAAATGTTGACTTTTTTGGTCATTATCTTGACAGATCTGATTGGTCTTGTTATTTTTCTCCTCAAACTGTGTCTGATAAAGAACCATTTCCTTAGGGTTAGTTTCTTTGCATGATCAGCATTAGCCCCAATCTCCAGTTTCTTTGCAGAAATGTTTTTAAATCACTCGTCCATTTTTTTTGCAAGGATAAAGTTAGTTACAGCTTTATAATATAATATATAAACTCACTCAACCATCCATGTGTAAATTATAATACATTTCAATAGGTCAAAAGTAATGAATAACACTACAGTCATCATCTTTTGCGGGGTAACAAAGTAGCTTCAAAAACTTGGTGGCTTAAAACAACAAACACTTATTATTTTATACTTTCCATATGTTAGAAATCCAGAAATGGATTAGCTAGGTGCCTTTGCCTGATGGTCTCTCAGGAAGCTAAAAGTACCATTAGGTCCGCAGTGTCATCTGAAGGCTTGCTGGGATGGAGGGGCAAGGGGTGGGGGAAGCGGGTTATCTGCTTCCAAACTCCCTCATGTGGTGACTGGCAAGACTCAGTCTCTTGCCACTTGGCCTCTCCATGGACTTGCCTTACAACATTGTGAGCAATTCAAAAGAGAACCCAGGACAGACGTCATAATCGGACCACAGGAGCGAGCCCTCAGCCAGAGCCAGCTTCAAGGGGATATGACCTGGGCAGGCCCTACATTTGGTTTAATGCTCCATTGTACCATCTTGAAATTCTTAATAAGGTTCAAACAAAAGGGTCTACATTTTCATTCTGCACTGAATCCTGCACATTATGTAAGCGCATCCTGCTCCCTAGAAGTCATGTTTTCGCTAAATGTCACTCAAGTCAGATTAGTGCTACATTTCACCAGGTGAGGACATCTACCTTGAGGGCAATCATGTTCTCTCTAAGAACTTTCAACAAGAGTCAGAAACTGGGAATAGAAATCAAGTCCGAAAATGGTAGAACTCTGAGAGAAAGTCCAGCAAAGGCTACTTCTGAGGTCACCAAAGCAACATCGGGCCTTTCCTAGTTCTGGACATTCAGCTCTTGCTTGGATTCCATGATTTACTCTGGGTTCTTTCTGATAAACTTCTCTTTTTGCTTCATCTAACTGTGTTTGGGTTATATTCCTCCCAACCAAAGAATCTTAATGAATTTAACCAACTTTGCTGGCTGGCCATGCTTTAACTATGACTATACAATAGGTCTTAACCCAGTCAGAGGTGTGATGGAGGTGGCTTACACACACTTGCGAGAGTCAATTTTGTTCATGTCTCCCCAATTCCATGTTCAATAACATCAGAAGGCTTGCAGTGAGCCATGGTGGGAGTAGTTCCACCACAGAAATCAGAAAATGCTGCAAATCAGGAGTTTTCAGGAGTTTTCCCCCACGAGATCCTGTTGCTGAACATTTACCAGCTCACCAGTAGACCTAGGCTTGCTTCAGGCTATTATGAGGGAGTTCCATGAGACCAGGCTCTGTTAGAATAAGGCAAGGAATAAAGAGCCTACAAAGCATAACAATAAAAATCTAAATTCTTAAAATTCAGGGTGCAGTGACTGCCTTAGGGGAGTCATTCAACTCCACCACATGGTCACCCTTAGCAACCATGAGATCTTCCCATACCGTTTATTGGAGCAGTGTTGGACCCATCATCTAGGTGGACCAATTAGATTTTCTCTCTTGGAACAGGAAATTCAGATTCAGTAATTCCTGTTCAAGATGGCAGAATGAGCAAAGTACTTGTTTCTACTCCCTTCTGAGACTCCAATGAATGTACAAAAATAAGTCTGCAGGAGAATCATCAGCAGACAGGATATTTCAGCAAATATCTGGGTCATGGAAGGGGGTTTGGAAGCAAAGAGTTTGAGGGAGTGAGGGATCATCAGGCCAGACAGCTCAGGCAGCTACTGCAGAAGCCCAGGAATGCTCCAAAGTCAGTTAACAGGTACAAAATCCTATTTACTATATGACCTTGCCAATTGTTTCTCCATGCTTCCCTCCCCTCTCCTCTCTACCACCCCTAGGAAGGTGGCCCAGTGCTTTACCCACAGGCAAAATGAAAGGGGACCCAGCCCAAGGAGAATTAGGGCTGCTGGGGAGGATACCGTGCTTCTGGGTAAAGACCTGTCCATTGCATCTGGAGGCCATCCTAGCCCCCAAATCCAGCACCCCACCTTGCCAACTCCTCCTTTGCTTATTCTAACCTGAAGCCTGCCAGTTGTAGAGACTTGCTCGCATCTCCAAATGTCCCAATCATTCTGTTTATGAAAGAGCAGAGAAATAGACATGTATATTCAATGCAGAGAAAACCCACCTAGCAACCTAGAAACAAATCAAGTCTCTCTCCTTACCAGCAATTCTGAGTAGACGAGCAAAGTTAACCAGACCTTGGAATAAAATGAGTAGCATAAAAACAAGACAAAACAGAGTGAAACACAATAAGCTGACCCTGGAAAAGAAGACAATTAAAGGAATACAAGAGAAAAGTAAAAATCAAATAAATGCACAATACAAACATCTAATTATTATCCTAAGTGAGATACAAAAAGAGTAGACCTCACATGATAAGACCAGGATGCTTTGAGAAAAGAACAAAGCTAACAGACAAGCGGTGTGAACAGGACGAGAGTGAGCTCAGGGGTGCTAACCATAGGATTGCCAGAGCAAACTTCAGATGCAGAGGTGGCCGTTTCCTCTGTGTGGGATGGCATTAACGGACATCTCAAAACTCAGGAGCTGGGTTGACTACCTTCACCGCCACGAAAGCAGTAGCAGAGGAAGCCGACCTTCAGAGAAGAGCGGAAGAGCAGCATGAACAGTGAACACAGAGAAAAACAGAGCGAGCAATAAATAGTACAGCCTGGATTCCCGATTTCCTCCCAGTTCCTATTTCTGTGCTCCTTGAGACATCCCACTGCCTCTGGATTCTGTGAGACACCCCATAACCTTTTAATACATCTCCTTCTTGGTTCAAACTAGGTCAAGTTGGTTTTTGTTAGAAGACAAAAGAGTCTTAACCAAGACAGTAGGGTTGGGCAACTGGGAGGTGGTCCCGTCTCAAGTCCCTTTGGGTTCTTCGGAAGACACAACCCAGTGGGCATCTTGTGACCTTGCTCTTGTGGTTAACTTTTCCTAAATATTGCATTGACATTCAAATTGTAAAGTTGGACAGCAGATGCCTCACATGCAGTGTTTCCTGCATTTACATTTATTTTCTTAACATCTTGAAAGAAAGATGGGGCTTAGCCTGCCAAATCTCTAAGCACCTTATAATAACCTATTCAGACATCATATGGAAGGATTAATTTAACCATTTCACACATTAATGCAGTAGCACACCAACTAAACTACCTTTTCACGTATCTGAGGCAGCCTGGGAATTTTTAAAAGCAACTGTCGATTTACCTGAAAATAATATATTTTCACCCTGAAAGCCAGACTTGGGAAAAAAACAAAAAACCAGCTTGAGAGAGAGAGAGAGAGCCTCAAACTGGCAGTTTGAATGGGAGACCATGGCATTGGCCCCAGCTCTTCTTTCCTCTTCTGGATGTTTTTCCAAAATGCCCTTCCTTCCCAGGGCCCTCTGGAAGGCTCTGGATATGAGTGCCCAGGAGACAGCTTATGAGGGGGTCTTGGCTTGGGAAGAGCATGTGTGGCCCCCTCGAGATCCAGCTAAAGGAGGGAGATCCAGCTTGGGCAGGAGAAAAAGAAAGAGAAAAGCCATCGAGGAAATGGAGATCACACAAAATGAGAGAAAGCAGGTATTCGGAGAAAGGGGCTCTCTGAGTCTAAAACCAGCTTTGCGCTTTTCAAATGCACAGGAATTGTACTTGACTTTGTTGATTGTGGTCTTGGTGGCATGTTGGCTTGCCTGTGTTCTGGGCTTGAGGCAAGTGAGCTGCCTCTTCGCCCATCCACACAGCCACAGTCCACGGATTTGCTGTTTAACTCGAATCCAATTGAGTGGCACAGGGAAGAGAAGAGGAAACATCTCACACCCAAGTGGCCACACCATAAACAAAGGGGAGTCTCGCTGTGCCAGCTCTTGGCTTTAGCGGGGCCCAGCGGGGAGCTGGCGTCCCCGTGCCAGGGTGAGGGCAGCCACCGAGGCAGACAGCGTGCAACTGAGAAGAATATTGATTTTAAACCCTCCAATTCCCCAGGGTGGCTGCCCTCCTCCTCCCTGTCTGGGGAGGGTGGAGGTAGCCGGGGGCCGTGCTGTCCACCACGGCTGCCAACACGGCGCACGTCAGGCGAGGTGTCACGGGCCTGGGGCTCCAGGCAGGAGGTTTGTTAGGAATCTGCATTGTCTGTTTATGAAGATTTATGGGCGAGCCGACAAAAATCAGGCTTTGAAGCGGAACTCAGGTGAGCTCTCTCCCCGGCACGGAGGATTCAGGAAGGTGGTCTGAATGATCAAGAATGATTTCCTTTCCCTTCTGGTTCCCATCGGTCTTCCAACCCTGGGCCTGGCCTGGGAGGGAAAGCAAAGGTGAAGCGTGCATGGCTGTCTGGCTCTATCATTCTTCTTCAGAGAGAAAGAGGGAGACTGGCACTTTTCATGGCATCTCACATGGAGGGGAAAGGCCAAGATAAATGGATAGTTTCAAGGTCATTAGCTTCCTGAGCTCACAGTTTGCTTTTCTCTGCCAGAGGACTGCTTGGAGAGGTTATAAATGTTTTGTGGCTGGACCGGGGGAGTCCATTTTTGGATCTGGGGCTCTGAGACCTGCTGCCAGTGGCATATTTGGACTCGGGGCTGTGGAGTGCGCCTTCTCTTTCTACACACGCTTGCTCTGATAGAGCTCGAACTGTGAAACGCGGGGTCCAACCTCTTGGAAAGTCTAGAGCCCCCATCAGAGGGTACTGACCTTCAGAGAGGGGACCCGGGAGAGACCCAGGGAGGAGCTAGAAATGCCCCATCGGCCTTCAGTCTCTCTGACCTCAGAGAAAAAGAGCCATGAATTTCAAAGGCAAACCTTTAAAAAGAAGAGGAAGTCAAGGTGGCGGCCTTGATAGTGGGGAGAGGCAGGAAGGCAGGGCAGGGCAGAGGAGATGGCCTGAGTATGGGGATCCTCATTCTTACTCCATTGACACCCAAGTTTCCATTTTGTTTCGCTTCATCATTGGGCCCTGCAAGTTCTCGTTGACTATACCACATCCTCGCTTTTCTTTTTAAAGAGAATTTTTATTGTGTCCTGAAATATGCGATGGGAAAGAGAAAAGCAAAACTAAAGTTTCGACCATTGCCATGGTTCTGAATTCATCCCTGAGCCTTGACATTGTACATGGCATGCATTTTCATATCAGTGTGCACCTGCTAGGGGGTGTTCTGTTTTGTCCACGTAATGTAATTTATATGCATATTTCCCTGCATTAGCACAGACTCCATTCTTATCTCTCTGAGTGGCCACTGACTAGGTCACTGTTAGTGATACGTTAGGACCTTGGTCATTCCACTATTTCTGGATGTTTGGGTTGGATAGCTGTATCTATGTATCTATATCTATAATTTCCTCCCAAGACAACATTTATCTATAGGTATTGATATATACATAAGTATTTTTATCTATTTATGTATTTAAAAAAAAAATCTCTTCTTGTGATAGGGTTAATCTTTTTCTTTTTTCCTTTTCCATCACTTCTCTGGGTTATATTCTTAAAGGTTCAATCACCCGGTCAGAAAATGTGACTCTTTTGTAAGCCTCACTGCCTGCTACCACTTGGCTCTCCAAGAACCTGAACCAAACCCTGACACGCAGTGTCCGCAGAAGGTGCAAGTGAGGGAATTTCCTCTCATCAAAGTCAACACAGATTTTTATCATTTTTCACTTACTTTCGGGAAGGCGGCCCTCCTCCATGTCTCGTTTGCTCTTGTTGCCCTTTCTTCATGCAGATCCAGTTTCCTCTCCTCACAATTTGTCACCTAGGGAAGCATCTAGCACACGGTGCATTTGGCAAATGACCACCCCCCAACCCCCAGCCGCCAACAGACTGACCTGGAGAGGGGCTTGCTGCTGGCCTGCTAAACCACTCATGAGGCTTGACCTCCAGACACAGAATTTCTGGGCACAAAGGTCTCCTCATTTCTGCTGTGTGCCGAGCTTGGGTGTTTTCCCAACTCACCTTCAGGGCATGGTTAGTGCCTCGATAGGGCAGGAGGTGAGACATTAACTGCAGCCAGTGTCCCCTGGTTCAAATTTTTGGATGTGGGAAGGCAGGGAGCAGGAATGATATGATTTCCAGAGGGATCTGGCTGCCCGTGGTTCACTGCTCAGAAAAGACCCCGGTGGCCAGATTACCCTGCACATGGTTATCCTTCCCGTCCACCTAAGATGCAGGCACACTGCTTCCACTGAGACAGATGGGGACAGGTCATTCTTCTCTTGGGGAGGGGAGGATTAGGGCCCTGGAACACGCATGCAAACCAGAGACTTCTTGCAATGTGGTAACTTCCCAGGACTCTAGATCCACTAGGGATATGCTCAGTCCCTCATGGCACACAGGTGATCATTTTGGGATTTAACCAATGAGCAGGCAATGTAAATATAAAACAAGAACAACAAAAACACCATAGAAATGACATCACCAGGGTCCTTGGCACCCACTGGTACCCACATATTGTTTGGATCTGTCTGTAATTGCGGGTTTACGATGTCCATAAATGTGCTGTCCAAGCAATTTATTTTGTAGGGGCATTACGAAAAGGCAACAGAGATCTAAAGTAGATCAGAGAAGTCACATCAACAGGCCCTGCAGAGTGTCAGCTGGAGCATCCTCCATGAGCATCTCCTAGGATCTGCCCCCCACGCAGGGCAGACGGTAGGAGAGGCTGCTATAAACAGGTGTTGCAAAGATGAGTTATCAAAGACATGCTTATTGTCCTCACTTTAGCGATGAGGACACTTTGGTCAAGGAAAAGTTCACCAGCTTGCACTGGGGACGTGGGTATCTAATGGGACACCTGGACCTCAGTCAGGCCTTGTGCCTCCTGGCCAGGCTCTTTCCTCTTTGCTTGTCTTATGAAGTGGTGAGGACATATTTTTGTTTATGCTTTTATAGGATCAAATTTGAGAAATTAGAGAAGCGCCTGGGTGGCTCAGTCGGTTAAGCTGCCAATTCTTGATTTCGGCTCAGGTCGTGAGATCAAGCCCCGTGTTAGGCTCTGCACTCAGTGGGGAGTCTGCTTGAGGTTCTCCCTCTCCCTGTGCCCCTCCCCACCTCTAATAAATAAATCTTTAAAAATTTTTGAGAAATTAAAACAACATAAAGAAGAACTTAGAATTTATAACTGTGTGGTGACAGACATTAGCTAGACATTCTGCGGTGATCATTCCACAATACACACAAATATCAAATTATGTTGTATGCCTGCAACTAAGATAATGTTATACATCAATTATATCTTAATTAAAAAAAAAAAGAACTTATCCACCTTCAGGGTAGCATGGCATCAGATGGCACCAGGGTCAGAGTCAAGTTCTGGAATCTCTTTCCCAGGACAGACTTTCAGAGAAAGATCAGACCAATCACCTGATCTAGATAGTGTCAGCCAATCACCAAACACCATGTAGCATTGTGTAGCTTCTAGAGCATTTTCATGGAGACCTTCGTGCCCAGGTCATTTACATTACCTCACTGGAGTCTCAAAACAACTTTGTAGATTGTGGTATCACTATTGCGTTTAAGAATATGAAGGAAATGGGATGCAATACGAGCTTGTCCTCTCTGTGATCACACAGCAAGTAAGAGGCCAAGGCAACACCAGAATATCCAGTATTTCACATAAGCAGCTGACTGCAAAGATTAGGGCCAGGTCCCTGACACCGTAACGGCCGGGGGGTTGTTGTAACACCTCATTTGCCTGAAGTTAGCTCACCTGGTTGTCACTGCAACCCTATGAAGTGGGCACATCCCCAACTCCATTTTTCAGATGAGAAAATTGAGATACAGAGAAAATAACCTGGTTAAGGTCACCCAGCTAGTAAGTTGCAGAGGCCGGATTTGAATCCAGATGGTCCAACTTTAGGTCTTAACCACTAACCACATGTCTGCGAGAAGAGGTGAAGGTATGTGTGACCACGCTTACCACATGCCTCCTGGAGGGTCTGCTCCCTTCTTGAAGGGCAGTGTCATGTTGGCCCCGAAAAGCAGGGTGACCCCTCCCTCACCGAGGCAGGGTGGGCAGATACAGACACTGGTCCCGCATATCAGAAGCCTCTGTGACCTCAAGTCCTGAACTCCCCAGAAGAGGGAGGAGAAGAGCATTTAAAGCTGAACCAAAATAATGAGAATGAACAGAGGAAGTGTGGTCCCTGCTCAGCCCCACAATAATCAGGGGTGCTTGAGGGTTAGGAGCAGCTCAAGCAGCACCCCAGAAATGTGTGCAGTGGCTTGGCATTGCGGGGTGTGCTCAGACAGTGAGGGCAGGTGCTGGGGCTGGGAGACAGCCCCACAGAACACAGAAACACAAACAGAAACTGTTAATAACTCAGATGCATCAAGAGTCAGCTAGTAGCCCTGACACAGTTGAGGCTCCCTTAGCCAAAAGAAAAGGAATGGCTTTTGCATTTTTCTTTGAAACTGCTCACTGTGGGCTGGTAGCTGCCATCCCCCAAATGTCAGAGAGGGACAGGGGTCTGGAGAGTTACTGGATGAAGTGATTTGGCCCTGGTAGCGGAAGGTAAATTGGCACGGCTCCGTGAGGCCCGGCTGCTGGGGTAACACGCATGACTGCTCCCGGGACGGCGTGGGTTCTGACACTGGGCCCGGGAGGCCTGGCGGCTCGGAGACTGGGGGTTGGCGCCGAGAGCCGCAGAGTTGGACAGTCGGACTGTTCACAGTTGGGCCACTTTGGGCTGTTACTAGTTCCAGCCTTTGCTGGATTCTATGTTTCTTTTTCAGAATCGTTTCCATTCAGCGTCCTCTTATCTGTCCTTCTGCTTCCATCCTGGTCCCACACAAAGGATGAGGTTAAATATTCAAGGATCCCCTCCCCAATATCCAGTCGACTAACTCATCCATTTGTTAATTCATCCATTAATCAGTCATGATTAATCATTCCATCATTTACTGGCCCCTGACTCTATGCGGAGCCCAACGCCAGGCACCGTATATGCAGCATAAACAGGAGGAAGACACTGCGCTTCCCTCGAGGAGTTTCCAGACCTAATCTGGGAGGTCAAAAGCAAAAATCAGTTTCAGCAAGAGAATAATTAGCAAGGATCTGCAAGTCACTTTAACTATTAGAGTCAGAAGGGAGGGCTGATTCTAGTTATTTAATAGTCCCTGGGAAAATTGTCCCTGGTTGCTGTCCCATGATGTTGCATCCACACTTCTCGCAAGCATTTTTTAAAAGCAATCTCATTATAGAGAATAGTTTTGTGAGTGTCTACTACATCCTGGGGATTTTATATCCATTGTCTGTCATCTTGGAACGAGGCTGCAAGATGGACACGGTTACCTTCACTTGCACACACAGCAACTTGAAGCCCAGAGAGGTTACATAACCCATGCCAGTTCTCACGGCTAGTTAGGGGCCTAGCAGGTGCTTGAACTCATGCAGCAGAGATTCCTCCAAAATAGAAGGTTCTGTTCAGCTGTTTCACTGATGACCGTGTGACTGGACCACCCAGACTTGGGCAAAAGGATTGACCAAAGAATTTCCAGAGAAGGGTCAGTCAGCTGAACTATGAATTTTTTTTTTTTTTAAGATTTTATTTATTCATGAGAGAGAGAGAGAGCATGAGTGTGAGCTGGGGGACCGGCAGAGGGAGAGGGAAAAACAGGCTCCTCGCTGAGCAGGGAGCCTGATACGGGGCTCTGTCCCAGGACCCTGGGATCATGACCTGAGCCGAAGGCAGAGGCTTCACTGACTGAGCCCAGGTGCCCCTGAACTGTGATTCTTGATGAAAGAATGATTTTGAGTTTTGTTTTGTTGGGCTTCTGGGTTTTGTTCATTGATTTGAGGAGAGGGAGTAGAGAACCAGTGGTCTGCCCTACATTCCTGGAGGGGGAAACAGCTTGAGCTATGTGAGCAGCTATGACTGGAATTAGTTTATTAGATTTACCTGATGAGTCACAAAGCAAGTACCTGATAAAGGACATGTGATTGACGACAGGGGCAGAGGAGGGGACTGCCTGGGAGTGCACACCCCAGCAGCAGGGGCTTCAGGGCTCAGGAGCCAGGGGAGGTGGGAAGGCCTTGGGTTACCGAACAGGGGCGAGGGATATTCCTGACATAAGGCGAACAGGATGGTGCCAGCAACTTTCAGCAGCTTCACCATTTGCTTAGAGCTGGCCTGGAGGGAAGGAGATGTCAGGGCAGGTCCCACTTACAGATCACACAGTTTTAGTCCTTGAGAGAAACTCCGAAATTATATAAGCTATCTGTCTTATTTTACAGAAGAAGGAACTGGAAGGCAAAGTCACTTTTCCAGTTAGAAGGTAATTAGAAATACCGCTGAGTCTCCGTTGCTGATTTTTCAACTCCCTATCATGTGCTATTTCTATCGTACCATGCTCTAGACCAAAGGTCAGCAAACTCTTTCAATAAAGGGCCGAATAGTAAATATTTTAGGCTTCGTGAACCATACAGTCTCTGTGGCTACTACTCAACTCCTTCTCTGGCCTGAAGCAGACACTGGCAACGCGTAGACAGATGTACATGATGTGTCCCAATAAAACTTTATTTTCAAAAATCAGGTGGCAGGGGCACCTGGGTGGCGCAGTCGGTTGAGTGCCGACACTTGGTGTTGACTCAGGTCTGATCTCAGGATTGTGAGATCGAGCCCTACATTGGGCTCCACATTCAGCATGGAGTCTGCTTGAGTTTCTCTCTCCCTCTCCCTCTGCCCCCGCCCCCCGCTCTCTCTTTCTCTCTATAATAAATTTTAAAAAATCAGGTGGCAGGCTGGATTAGGTACATGAGCCATAGTTTGTGGACCCTTGCTCTGGATATTTTCCTTTTCCAAACTCCATGGTGAGGAGATGGTCACAGTTTAGAGCCAATGATTGGTAGTTTGGAGGACACATTTTCACCTTCTAAAATTCAGGGCACTGAAAGCAGCCAAGGCTCTGTGCTGCATCCTTAAAACAGCAAAAAGAAATAGGATGCCATCTCTGTGAACTTGAACAAAAAGAGATCATTTGAGGAAAAAAGGAGTGAGGAGAGACAAGCCTGATAATTAGTACTTTCTAGCTCAAAAAGAATCACTAATGAGGAGTGATGTCCAATTATAAGGCAGAGGTATTGCAAGTCAATTTCCCAATTTACCTCCAGCCAGCGTCTTCCTAATTTTAGAATGGGTTCAGATTATAGTTGATTGGAGAACCAAAACAGGTAGATAATTATCCCCCAGAACCATCCTTCTTAAACTCTTAAGGGCAAATGGGTTAAAAAAAAAATTCGTTCAAAGGCTGGAAGGTAATCTTGCCATATTACAACTCAGCTGTTTTGGAGAAGGAAGAACGTCCCAGGGAAGGAATGTGGGGAAGGAAGAACATTCAGGGGGCAAAGATGGAGGGAGAAGTAGTGTGAGCTCCACAAATTCTTTACTTCACACAGTTTTATATTAAATAGGAGAACTTCTCTCCTCAAGACTTTGCAGTGAAGGGTTTAGATTTCAGACTTGGAATCTTTGGATTCTTTATAGGATAAATGTCCAGAGCAATAACTTTGTTTAATGGCATCTTTTTGTCTTTGGAATTTAAATCATTCTGGTAGATCAATATTACCTCTAGTTGATAAGAGGAATGACTTTCAAAACTTTTAAGATTCAGGATTTTCTTTTTTTTTTTTTTACGATTTTATTTATTTATTTGACAGAGAGAGAGAGAGATTGCAAGAGAGGGAACACAAGCAGGGGGAGTGGAAAAGGGAGAAGCAGGCTTCCCGCTGAGCAGGGAGCCCGATGCAAGGCTTGATCCCAGGACCCTGGGATCACGACTTGAGCCGAAGGCAGACGCTTAATGACTGAGCCACCCAGGCGCCCCAAGATTCAGGATTTTCTAAAGAAAATACTCCACAGGGACTCACGGTCCTGTGGCATTTGGCTCACTTGAAATTTCTCGAATGTAAGGAGTCATAGAGATAACATTTTGTTGGCCTCATCCAGTCCCAAGAGTAAAGTCTATGTAATTGCAGCCTCTCCCAGCTGCCTGTTTTCCCATCGTGGAAGTTAATAAGAGTTCTTGCAGCTTGGAAGAACCTTCCAGCTCCCTTTGAACCTTCCAGCCTTGGTCATCACATCCAGGGGTAAGGAGGCGAGTGGTGGCAGCAACTGTGGTACTGGGAATTTTAAAGTCGATTACAAGATTTCTTAGATGCACCATTTAATGGGAAACAAGTATAACTTAAACACTGGTTTAAAACAAATAATTTTGCGTGACCCTTTCAGGAGCTTAGAGGAGTTCAGATGATAACTACTATTACAAGCACCCGGGAAAGATCATGCTAGTGGTATTGGCTATATCTTCAATTTTCTCAACCAACTCTTTTTATGCCCAAAGTTAGTGATCTCTTGGGCTTTAAGTCTACGAGTCTACACTGCTCATGTGAGTACCTCTCTGATATTCACTCCATTGGTTCCCTGTCTTCTCCAATCGAGATGCTTTTGACTACTCTGAAAGGCAATTAAAAATTGCTGATCTTAGGGGACTGTGTGGCTCAGGCAGTTAAGCATCTGTCTTTGGCTCAGGTCATGATCTTAGGGTCCTGGGATAGAGCCCCGAGTCAGGCTCTCTGCTCGGTGGGGAATCTCCTCTCTCCCTCTGTCCCTCCTCCCCCCTGCTCATGCTCTCTCTTTCTCTTTCTCTCTCTTTCAAATAAGTTTAAAAAAATAAAATCTTAAAAAAAAAATTGCTGATCTTCCCCATTAGGTGATCTCAACTTACTTTTGGGTTCTGTGAAGAGAATTTTGATTGCTGGGAGCTGATTCCTTTTTATCCAAGAAGAAAGAATATGGAAACATTTCTGCCTTGCCCTTCACATTTGATTGATACTTTTCACTTTGAAAGCTAATTATATCTGATGTGAAGGAAAAATGGAATTCAGAAATATGGGTGTTCTTTTCATGAATTTTCACTCTGAAAATGTGGGTCATCTGTTCAGTTTTTTTCAATTTACTTACCGACCAGCTAAGGTAACATTCTTTGTCCCCTAAGAAGAGTGAGTTATAGAACTGACCATTATAACCCACGGTCTCCCAGAATCTCAGCCCAGGAAGGTCACTCTGTCCAACCCTTCACTCACTGCAGGAATGCTCTTCACATTGTCCATGACACAATTCTCCAGGGACTGGAACCCTCCATTTTCAAGACAACCATTTCATTTCTGAATGAAAGGTTCTAATTGTTAGAACCTCCTTCCTTCTCCTCAGACACATTCCTATGATACCTACCTGTTGGTTTTAGTTCTGCCTTTTGAAGCAAAGCAAAACAGATGGAATTTCAACTCTTTTGTCCGACTTCTGTCTTTGGGCACATGTGTAAGTTCTTTGAGGCACGCCATTGAAGAGCACTTTGAGAAAAATGAAAGTGTGGTTACATTTGTATCAGTGAGCTCTCAGTTAAACAAATAGATGAAACATGTTCCAAAGAAGTGAGAAAACTTTTGGGTACAATACGTTAGGTTTCTGAGACACAAGTAACCCCATTTCTGTACCACACATCACTAAATCCTGCCTGTATGGTGGCTCCTCTCCCATCTGTAATGTTTACACAGCTAATGAGATGGCTGCATTTTCAGTCTGACCAGAAAGTAAAGGACCTGTCTGTCCTATAAGACTTTCAGATGAGATACCTCAGATATATCTATAGACATTAGCACTTAACATCAAGAGATTATAACACCAGTTAAGAGAAATTTTTATCAAAGCTCCCCTACCCCCACCCTTTGGGAAATGGAGGAAGTATTGTTCATTTATTTATTCGACAAATATTTGTTGAGTATCTATTATGTACCAGGCAATGTTCTAGATGTTTGTGTTATATTAGAGAACAGACAACAATCCTTGGCCTTATAAGGCTTACTTAATGGGGAGGGGATTTAAAAACGAGCAATAAGTCATCAAAATAGACAAGTAAATTACATTGTATGTTCAAAGGGGGCAGGTGATTCAAATAATAAAGAGCAGAACGAGGTTAAGGGCAGGAACACTGGGAGGGCAGGGGTGAAGATGGCAGTTGTAGGTAGGGTATCAGGGTGGAGCTCCTGAGATGTGACAGATAGACAAGGACACTTACTGGGATGACCAGGGAAGTAGAAGAAAACATAGAGAAAGTAAAATATAAAAATGTTGACTCGAGTATTTAAAAGTCATGGGTTGCTCTTAGAATGCCACTGTGATTTGGTCCTTGTGACCAGTAGTTAAGAAAGGAGATCTCATCTTGGGTGTGTGTGTGGGTCTGCTTGCCCAGGTGGGAGAGGTGAGATATCTGATATCTGCTGTGCCCAGTGTGTCAAGGCCCCAAGGATAGAGTGACGCAAAGCCAAATGGTTTTTTTGTAAAACTCTGGAAGGCCTGACAGGTGAATCTGTGTGGTCAGAGTCTACTCAGGTGGACAGCCTAAGGCAAGAAGGATGGACCCTATCCAAGATGTGGCCCCCACAGTATAGAAGAGGAGAGCAGGGCCGCCGTGTAACCACGAGAAAAAGATGGAAGAAAGAACTCCTAGTTCCACCTATTTCTACTGAAGGATAAATACATAAAATGAATAAATTGCTTCTTGGCCTTTTGGCTAAGATCAAGTGTAGAAATTGGGTAAAATATACATCTCAGGCAGTATTTATCTGCACCGTTCTGAAAGCAGAGTAAATCGGGGAGAGAAATCAGGGACATTTCACCAGACTGCGCTGAGAAGGAGGTGTTTGCACATTCTCTTAGTTTCTATCAAGGTTGGACATGTGAGAAATCCTGTGCCCAGGGCCTAAATCCTAAAGAAACTCACTGCTGAGCCAACAGACAGGATGTGAATTCAAAAGCATGCCTTGGGTCTAGAAAAAGGATGGAGACTTTGTCAGAAGAAACCAGCACCTCAAGGGTTAAAGGTCTATTGAAAAGGAGATCAAACAATAGGGAGCACAAAAGGGACTGCCTTGTTCTTTGAGTTGAGTTCTTTGTCTTATTCTTTGAGTGTTTCGGTCCATACCTGTGACATTTCTCTATGGTGGTTCTACCACATAACAGCTTTCTTCAGCACCTAAATGAGTTTTATGTGCTCTCGTGGGGAAGAACCAGAAATACCACAGAGTTGGGGGAATTTAGGTCATAGGAATACAGAGTTTAATGAATGGAATCCCCCCACCCATGCTTTTACTCGTAAGGACCTGGGACAGCTCATTCCACCTATCAGGCACTTACACAAGAAATCTAGCCCCACCCCCCGCAAAGTATTTGAGAATTGAAAAATGTATTGACCCAAAAGAAAGCTGTAAAATTAAAATTAATATTTAATTTGTAGAACATGACATGATGATTACTTCTTTCATTGCTTAATTTAGTATTAATAAAAATTATACTGTACTTGAATACAATGTATAGATGTATATTTTCTCTTTACAAGAATTCCTACATAGACACAGGAGCTGCCAGGAAACCACTGGCTATTTAAATTACATGTAGCCAAATGATTTCAAAAGCAACAATACAATTTTAAAGTTTATAGTGAAAGAAAAAAAGGAAGGGAGGGAGGAAGGAAGGAAGGAAGGAAGGCCCTCTGATGTAGGATGTGGGTACTTTTTTTTTTTTTTTAAGATTTATGCATTTATCTGAGAGAGAGAGAACAGGGCAGCTGGGGGAGGGTCAGAGGGAGAGGGAGAGAGAGACTCTCAAGCAGACTCCCTGCTGAGCACAGAGCCTGACACAGGGCTCAATCTCACAACCCTGAGATCACGACTTGAGCCAAAATCAAGAATCAGATGCTCATCTGACTGCACCACCCAGGCGCCTGGGGGATGTGGGTACATTTTAATATGTGTGATGTAGAGTGGGGCTGGGACCTCCGAAAGTAAGGCTAGGAGCTAAGAAGGTGTGAACGTAGCCTTGACCTGAGATCATATGGTGGATGGCAGGGGGGCAAGCACCCATTTCACTGCACAGTCGGGAAGCCAAGGTGTATAAAGATAAAATAGCAATTACATTATAAGCTTTAGAGAACAGGTTTCCAGTTCAGGCTCCAGTGTTCTGCTCTAGAAAAACCTTTTTGCTGCCACTTCCTGTGCTCTAACTCTGCCCAGCCCCTCACGCTCACCTCTACCCCCCTCTTCTTTCCATAACATGGCCTCATTCATTTACTTCAGTAGCTCCTTTCTGGAACAAATTCTCACATAGCAATTCTTTCCAGAATGCTACAGTGACAGAGTTCTCAAAGGCTTTGATTGATGGGATTGGAAACACTCTTTCTTTTGGAAATATTTTTATTTGATCCCTTTTGGATAGACTGCACATAGGCAGAACTTATCACATTGCTGGAAATCATGGGCCGACTCTAAGAGGCAGAAGCCCTGAGTCGGCCGAGGCCTGGGAGAGTAAAGATTAATATCCATTTGTGCTTTGCCATCCTCAAGCCCAGATAACTGTAAATAACGTTTGGAAAAGATCGGGGTGCATCATGATCTATTACATGGTGGCCGTGATTCTGGTTGTTACGTCTTCTACAAAGATTTATCTTTCTCGGCAGTGACACAAATCATGGTCCTTGCCTGACACTCTGGAATGTACATATGATCTGCAGACTGTAACAATGATGAATTTATGTTTATATCATCACATTTTTCACCTGAGCTAAGCCTGACCTCTTGCTCCAATTTGGAGATGTATTGAACATAAATTTTTGAAAAATCTCTTTGGTTTTGCCAGCATTCTAATAAGACTCTCTTTTCCACCTCCTGGGGGTGAGGGGCAATGAGAAATCACTGCAGATCATGAGAAGGTCAAAACAGAGATAAAAATAATTTCTCATTTTTTTCTTACCTGTTATTCTTTTTGCATAAATGGTGTAGTAAGAGATCAGTACAGACTCACCTTGTTCCAGCAATCAGCATCCTTATTAAGTGGGAGAGAGCCTTGGCAGTTTGATCTTTCAAAATCTAAAAACCAAGAAGAGTCTACTAATGTCTCCCTGGGTCTTTATTTGAAGTATGTGTGGGCTTCTGTGGTCAAGTGTTTGCGTCTGTGTGTATATATACATGCTAGTCCCACGAGTGGGGCAGGCAGTTGAACCCAGGCTTTTTCGGGGTGCCCTTTCCTGCAGCAATTTTCTCTGCAACAGAGTCCAGAGACCCGAGGAGGTCGTCGGGAAGTTCTACATGAAAATGGTATATTTCTTTGGATTGCATTCTTTTCTTTGAAGTGTGGGAGCGGTATGAAATTAAAAAAAGGAAGGAAAGAAAGAAAAGAAAGAAAGAA
>NW_023270389.1:62541633-62561284 GCF_011800145.1 Mirounga leonina | reverse complement strand
GAAAGAAAGAAAGAAAGAAAGAAAGAAAGAAAGAAAGAAAGAAAGAATAAATCTCATCTTTCTTGTCTGGAATGATCTCTCAGATTTTATTTGACTTGACTGCCTTTTTTTTTTTTTCATTCATATGAGGAACCCAAGGGTCTTGGGTTAAGAAATAATATTTTAATATTTAAGATGCAATTATTCCCATTTAAATGGATAACTTAGAAAGGAAACAGCTGCATTTTAAACCCAAAACTTTTTCCTTTTTTAGGTATTTGTCCTAGGTTCTCACTCTTGAGACAGAAAATGAAATAATGTTCCAATCTGGCCAAGCAGTGAAGAGGGTGAATTGCCCCCCGGGCTCCACCTCGGTTAGAACACCACTGGCCCCTCCACCCGGTGGGTAAGGGGCTCCAGGCTTGCCTTACCTGATGCCCTCACAGTGTCCTTGCTCCCCCACCGATTGTCCCCTGTTTTCAAATGCCTGTCAGGAGCTGAGATGCCAAATTTGCCTGTGCTAATATCCTGAGGCAATAGGCATTTTAGCTGAAGGCTCCTGGAACCGACTCCCCCTGAGTGGCCGGAGCCTGACTTCGGGGGGTGGGACTTCTGGGGGGTGTGAGTCCAGGCAAAAGTGGAAGGAAGCACACTGATGTCGGTGACACCCCCCGTCTCACCCAACAAAGAACATACCGTCTCTTCTCTGCCTTCTTTTTCTAATTTTTAGATGTAGAATTCTGAGTCACTCAAAACAATAGAGATTTCACAAGCGTTATCAAGAGTGACATTAATTTGCTAATTTAAAACCCAGATGAAGCAGAATGACAATGAATTTTCACTACATACCAGTACTTTGTCATATATAGTGGGTTATTAATACCACCCTGGAGCCTTTGCCAATACCATGCTCCGCCACATTCTACTTTCTCATAAACATCTTATCTTATCCAGCCTAGCATAACTCCTAATACTTTATATAACCATGAAATTCAACACACCACCTTCATTGGGTAGTTCTTTGTCAAAGCCCGATCTTTCTTCAACTCCCTTCACATGACAACAACATTAATTGCTATTTTATGCACAGACACAGACTTCTTCACAAGTTTACTTCTTGGTAACTTCCAAGTGCACTGGTTGACAGCATCCTCAATTAGCAGAGTCATTTCCATATCCTGGACATATACATTGATCAGAAAAGATGACAATTTATTTTTAGACAGACGCAGACTGCATATTTTAAATATATTTCCCATTTGGCAAAAATGGTGTTGTAGCTAATGTATGTACAATATTTCCAAAAACATTGGTACTTTCCCATAAATATCTTCCATATTTTTTTTCAGTGAGTAATAAAAAAGGTTGAGGTGGGATGTGTTTTATCCCACCACATTATATCATTCCTATTTTTCCTCTTTGTTGGATGGCAGTCAGGGGCCCTGATGCCAAGCTTTGGAAGCAACAGCATCTGGCTCCTTGGCAGATCCTACAGGCAGACTTGTTGCCAGCCTCTAAGCTGTGTCTGGGTCTGTTGCATGGTTTGGCTGCAGATGGACTCTCTGGGTTGCCTCGTGCTTCTGGAAGCCAGTCCTGGCTTTCCTTTGATTCTGAGGACTTTACTCATTTTTATTCATTTGTGAAGAAAGGCCCATCCAAATGCTTTATGAAACCAACACTGGAGAACATTAATGGATCAAATTTTGCCTTTGAAAAGGCAGAGGTCAGTTGCATCTTTGGACAGGGGCATGGCTTTCGGAAGGTGGGCCCACACGTGTCCACCCGTCTTTCCGTAACTTCTGTTGTAAGGAGCTTGGAGAGAGGCCAGTTATGTGTTGCCACCTCTCCTTCCCCCAGGATGAGAGTGTGGTTACCTGGAAGGACAGAAAAAGGTGGGGAGCTCGGACTTCCTCAGATCGGTGATCCCTCCCCTTTCTTTTGTCTTCTCAGTGAATCAGACCCTGAGGGAATGAACACGAAGGAGGAGGCCCTCTCATCTTCTCTCTTCTCCCATGTGATTGCCCCGGTGGAGCAAGGGATTGTGCCCTGGCTGCTTCTAGAGAAGGGCAAACAGCAAGTCTTCGTTCAGTCTGAACTCAGCACACGTGTCAGAGCCAGATCACGTCCATCAGGGCTCCCTGAGACTCTGGTCCCTAGGGAAAGGCGATCCGATTTTCTCAGCATTGTGAAACCCTGTCACTGTGGATTTTTTTTTTTTTTAAATTACTCAGATCTGCTAAAAGACTCCATGTGCACACACACACACACACACACGTACCTTAATGAAAATGTAGTTATTTTTGTTTTAAGGATTATTATAAAAGCTTCACGTTATTTCTTGAGTGCATTCACTCCCTTGTCGATTCATTTCTTAGCAGCTCTGTATCGAGTACTAGCATTTGCCAAACAGGAAGTCCTGCTCTCATGGGGTTTACCTTCCCCTGGGGGAAGATGGAAGGAAGTATCAGCTCAATTAACAAGAAGATTTCAGATAGAGCTAGCGCTACAGTGTAACACAAACCCGAGTCATTTGGTGAAGTGTTGGAGGGTGAGAGGGGGGATACTTAGGATTGACTAGCATGGGTTATTCAAGGAAGTAACATCTCATCTAAGACCCAAGTGATGAAAAGGAGCCTGCTGATGTGGGAGAGCAGCGCCCCTGGAAGGGGAAACACCAGAGGCAGAGGCGCTCCCATGGGGACCATCTGGGCACCTCCGAGGAACGGGAAGACACGGGATGTTGTGTCATTGAATAGGGAGCAGAGGGCTGGGAGCCTCAACTGGAGAAGTAAGCAGGGCCCGCGTCACTGGGGGTCCTGGTGAAACGCTTGGCGTTCATTCTAAGCACAGGGAAACTGCTGGTAGTTTTCAGTAGGGGAATGACAGGATCTCATTTATATGTTTAAGAAAAGTCACTCTGGCTACTCGGTTACAGAGTAAGAGTTAGGCAGTGGGCCAGTGGAAGGTTGTTGAAACAGACGGTCTCAGATCGTAATGCCAACAATACCTACGTTTACTGAGTGCTTGCTGTGTTTTAGGGACTGGGCATGCTTTGTATTAGATGATCCTCGCAAGAACTCCTGACTTAGGGGTTATCTTCCCCATTTGCTAGGTGAAAAAACCATAGGATTTCAACCTGTGTAGGTCTACTTCAGGTAGGCATGCCGCCTGCTCATGCTATGAAACTGAACCTGACCAAGAAACCATTGCTTTGTTTTTTTCCCTGTGTGCCTTCAAATAAAATATGAAGTTAAAAAGGATATGTTCTGATATCAAAGTCTTACATTGCTCTTAGAAAACATGAAGAATGCACACAGAGCAGCTAATCAAGGCTTAGAATACCTTTTTGTGCAATTTAGAAATTGTCAATGAAATGCTGTTCTTAATGCAGAAAAACTGGGTTTCCCTAGAGGACCTCACATAGACTTTCTCTTCACCCCTAAATTCCCATGGCTCCTTGAGTGCCTCTGAGCATGCCCATGGGGCTTGGGGGAGAATTCCTTCCCTGGAATTTCTCAGGTGGTAGATTTCACATCTCTTTCAGCCACCAGCGCCATCTACTTACTTGAGTCGCAAGCTTCTGGAGATACTGAGAAAATTGTTTTAGTACATCGAGAAGGAGGAAGGGGCTCTGTCAGCAAATATGGGTACGGCACCCCTCAGAAGTGACAAGTACAGTTCTGGACCACTGCAATAACACGAATATCGCAATAAAGAGAGTCCTGTGAATTACTTGACTTCCCAAGGTATATAAAAGTTATGTTTGCACAATACTGTAATCTGTTAGGTGTGTAGTAGCATTATGTCTAAAAAAATGTACACACCTCAATTTGAAAATACTTTATTGTTAAAAACATGCTAACCATCACCTGAGCTATCAGTGAGTCATAATCTTTTTGCTACTGGAGGGTCTCGCCTCCATGTTGGTGGCTGCTGACTGGTCAGGGTGGTGGGTGCTGACGGCTGGGGTGGACGCAGTACTTTATTAAAATAAGACAACACTGAAGTTTGTTGCATTGATGGACTCTTCCTTTCATGAAGGATTTCTCTGTAGCATGCGATGCTATTTGATAGCATTTCACCCATAGGAGAACTTCTTTCAGAATTGGAGTCAGTCCTCTTAAACCCTATCGCTGCTTTATCAACTCCGGTTATGGGATATTCTAAATCCTTTGTTGTCCTCTCAATGATCTTTCTTCAGGGCATCCTCACCAGTAGATTCCATCTCAAGAAACCATGTTCTTGGTCATCTGTTGAGGTTTTGTCATGAGATTGCAGCAATTTCAGTCCCATCTTCAGGCTCCACTCCTGATTCTCATTCTCCTGCTCTTTCTACCCCATCTGCCTGACTTTCTCCCCCGAAATCTTGAACTTTCAATTTGGAAAAAATGCAGTATTTGTGAAATGTGATAAAGTGAGGCATGCCTGTATTTACTCTGATCTATTGTTGTACATGTAACAAAACCCACGAAAAAGCTATAAGAGCATCACCGCCACAAAGACATGACTGACTAATGGTGCAGGTGCAGCACTGACAGTGCACCATGCAGCGGAATTCTCTACCACATTCCAGATCTATGGTACCCTTGCACAAAAGAGTACTGTTCTCAGATCATCTACTAACTCCATTAACTTCACTAGCCCTTTCCTTTTTTCTTTTTTAAATCATTACAAATGTCAATTGCCCATTACTTTTATATTGGTTCCCACCTCTGGTACCTTATCACTTTCTATAATAGCAGAAATAGCAGAAGTTTTCTTGTGAACTTATATTAAACATCATCAAAACCCCTCAATTAGTCTCTATAAGTCAAATCTGGGACACCTGAGTGGCTCAGTCAGTTAAGCATCCGACTCTTGATCTCAGCCCAGGTCTTGATCCTGGGGTTGTGAGTTCAAGCCCCATGTTGGGCTCCCAGTGTGGAGCCTACTTAAAAAAAATTAGTCAAATCTAATTAATGTAAACTGTAATTTTTATCCTTATTAAGCAAGCAGATGCCCCATCAAGAGGATGCATTCGTTTGGACTCGATCAAGTCTTGTGACCCAAACAATCAGAAATTTCTTTTCTTTTTTTGTCAAATATTTGACTGCATTGACTGATCATTTGCCTGAATGTATAAGTTAATTTAATTAAGAAAATAGAACCAGTTGTGTGGTTATGCTCATTCACAATACTGAAATCACTGTCATTTGAAGCCTCCTTTTTTACTTGGACAAAATATTTTCCTCTATATGAAAACTCTGTCTACTCCACCTAAGAGCAAATACTTCCACAGAATTCTGCCACTTGCTTTCTGTTAGTAGAAAATATTATGTCAGTTTCAAATACTATGAAATCTTCACTACAACTTACTATGGAAATGTACCTGGTTTCACAGCCTTATTATCACAGTCAGTAAGATCCGGGTGTCATGGCCTCGAGAGTCCTCATTCAGGCATGAACCATGACTCTAATAAAAATACCTACAAAACAAAAAGGGGGGATGGTCGTGAAGACCAAATGGATCTTCATTAAATGGCTCAGAACCTTCCTAGAACATTCAACTTTCCGGGTCTCAAAGCCAATAGATTCTGGGTTTCTTCTTACACATATAGAGTTCTCCAAAAACATGATAGTTGAGTTAAGGTGATTAGGAGAGGGGTCTGGTTAGAGAGGGGGCTGTCAGAGACCCCGAACACCATTGGGCATCTCCCTTCTTTGTAGGCAGACTTGTGCACAGCTTACAATGATAAATCTTTCAGAGCTACTGGATCTCCTGGCTATACCACCTCGCTGGTGTAGTGAGGGGATTGTATTGGGACCCAGCAAACACAAACAAGGGAGGGTCCCTGGAATGCTGGGAAGGTTTGGGTCTCCCAGGCAAGCCACCCTGGTGAGACTGGTGCAGAAGGTTGGAAGACATCCTAGCTATCCTGCCAAAATGGCCTTAGTAAACTTTAAGATCCCTCTCCTCTTCCCCATCCGGAAGTTCCCACCAACATCCTGCCTTCATTGACACCTGGCGGTGTGCTGAGCACCTTGCTTTCCTCAAAGTTCTCATGGGGCAAGGTCTTTTCCTTCTACACCCATCCTGGTTGTGTGATGGGTGTCTGTTCTCCCTTTGCTCTTTCTCTTTCCCTCTTTAAAACCCTTCTTTGGAATAAAGAGCATCAGACTTCACAGGTCATTTCTTGAGCCTGATGACCTCATGGTTTCTGGGAGATGACTTTGGCACCTTGCTCACCGACCCCTCTCCCACTTCATCATTCATGATGACTTCATCCTCCATGCCGATGATCCAGCCAACATCCTGCTCTCTTACTTCCTCAATCTCTTTTACTCCAAAGATCTTTTCCTCTAGAGCTCAGCGACACACTCCTATGGCTTACCTAGACCTTGTCATTAACGATAACTGCACAACTTCCAAGATCTCAAGTTTAGACATGTGATTCTTTGACCACTATCTCCTACCTTTCCTGGTAATGTTCTAACATCCCTCCCTCCCTCCAGTAGAACTGTGTGCAGGCATGACTGACAATGCATTGGCCCACCTCCACTTTTTCACTGTTCACCACCCTCCCCCCTCCACACACACACATATTCTCACTTCCTTTCTTAGCTTTGATTCCTGACCTGGCACCATAAACGCTCTTTTGCAAATGCCCCTAACAACTGTGCCTCTGTCTTCCTCAATCACACATGCTTATTAAAAGTCTAATACTTGCACACCTACTTGTCACTCACTCTTCGCAGGGACTCACAAGCTCAAAGTTGCTGAAATCACTTTGTCTCCCTCGAAATGGAAGGACACCTGCTTCTTTCGAAGGCCAACTTATCTATTTATGGTGAATCTCAGTCCCTGTGCTCTTCTCAAGGACTCTGCTTCTGCTATTACTTGCTCTCCCTCCATCTTCCTTAATTTCTCTCTAGGTCTTGCCTTCATTTCCATCAGCAAACAAACAAGAACCAGTGACATCCATGTTAACAACAGTCCCTTGACCTCTGGCCCTATTCTCGGCCCCGCTTCCTTGCTGGGCTTCCCTTCACTGGGTAATCTTTGAAATGATTGTTACCACTCATCATTTCCAGTCCTTCACCTCTCACCACTCCTGAGGCCAGTCCACTCACACTTCTGTCCCCTCCATTGCACTTTGACTAAGACTATCAACACCAAAGCCAGGAATTGGTTCTCTGCCCTCCTCCTGCTAGACTCCTGGCAGTGTTCGGTATGGGTCACTACTCCTCCTTCTGGAAAGACTTTCTTCCCTGGGCCTCCAGGACGCCACATTCACCTTGGCCTCCTATCTGACAGACTCCGTGTTAAGCCCCTCTGATGGCCCCTACTCTTTACTTCTCGCTCAGCATTGGCGTGCCCCAGGACTCTCTTCTTGACTTTCTAATTTATCTATGTTCTGTCAAGGTAAGGTGATCTTATTCAGTCTCACAGATTTAAGACCTGACTTTGTGCCATTGATCATTACATTATTCATCCAGCTTTGACTTTCCTTTGAGCTCTAGATTCAAATACTCATCTGCCTACTCAACATCCTTATTCAGATGACTAACAGGCCCCTCACAACCAACAGAGTCAACACTGAACTCTTGACTTTTTTTCTCCCCTTGGATCACTTCCTCCCCATCCACTGAGCTCTCTCCCTTTCAGCATATGCATCACCGTCTACCCAGTGGCTCAGAATAGACACCCTGGGGTCATTGCTTCTTCTCCCCCTCCAACTTCGCATCCAATCCACGAGCTAAATCCCACTGGTGCTACTTCTAAAACATATCTTCAGACTGACAGCATCTCACCATCTCAGTGGTTACAGCCATGGCCCAAGGCCCCATCATCTCCCACCTGAACTGCCTCCCTTCTTGCTCCCCATTGCCTATTTTGTGCAGGGCAGACACAGTAATTTCCCTAAAGCATAAATCAGATCTATGTCACCCCCTGTTAAAGTAAAGCTCTCTCATGCCTTGCAATTCTGTTTAAAATGAAATTCAAAGTGGCCACTATGACCTGGGTCCATGTCCCACTCTAATGCCCCCCACCCCAAGTCCCTCTCCCTGGTGCTGTCTGTACTCCAGCCTTGCTGTCTTTAGGGCCACCTCACTCTCATCCTGACACCATCGCACTTGCTATCATGACAGTTTGGACACTCTTCCCTGGGACCTATGTGTGTCGACCTCCCTCTCGTTCAGACCTGGGCTCAAAGGGCCCCTCCTCCAATGGGCCTTCCTTGTGCCCTTGCTCCAGCAGCACCCTAACTTCCAACTCCAGTCCCCAGGCCCCCTCACATACAGGCCCTATTTTACATCAGGGCATTTGAAAGTACCTGAAATGATCTGATTTGTTTGCGTTTATTGTACTCCCTGTTGTCCTTAATCAGACCATAAGATATCTGACAGACTGAAAGCTAAGGTCATGTTTCTTTCTGTCCATCACAGACAAGTGTAAGGTTTAATAAAATGAATATCTCTCTCTAATGTGATCATTCTCATCAGCAGTGCTCACCCCCATGAAGACATTAGAAAAAAAAAACAAAACACCCAGGGTGCTGCCCTACGATGCTCGGGGTGAAATGTGAATGATCATAGTCATATCTGTAGATGTATAATTGATATCTTATATCTCATGATGACTAATGGGCAAGAACAGGTGTTTGGACAGTAGTGACCACCTCTTTGAGAGACTTTAGTAGGGCCTGTGGTTTAGCGTCGATAACATGAGAATATTTAGAGTACAAGGTTAGGACAGGTCTGTTCCTGTGAACTCTTGGAAGTTTGATTTGCTCCCTTTTCATAGTATAGCTTTTGTTCAGGCTGACAAGTTCAGCTTTTGTTCAAATCGACACCTCCTGAAGACATAAGAACTTTTGGTGTGTTTTGGGGTTGCTTCAGGCCTGCCTGTCTAGGATGTGGGAGGGCAAAGGGGAGCTCTGACATGGAGCTCCCTTAAGGCATGAGACAACCCTTCTATCCCCAGTGAAGCCTATGGAAGGTGCTGGGTGACTAATTGCCAGGAACCACCCCAGGGGCGAGGCCAGTATGGGTAAGACCAAAAGCCATGGGGATGGCTAGGAATGCCTTCAGTAAGGCGTAGGAATATGAAGAGAGACACACTGAAGACACGTGGGCAATCGCAAAGACATTCCAAGAACCCCTTTGCACTGAGAGTACACACAGGAGGAAATCCTACTGAGCAGGGGAAGTGAGTCAGAGCTTGCTTATAGCACCGGAGAAGGACAATCATATTTTTCAGAGACTTTGTTTCTATCCTTGGGCTTTAAATTCTCAGATTTCTTCATGTTCCATTGTTGAATCATAGAAAAGGTGTCTTGGGGAGGGTCTTTAGGAGAATCTGTCTGGGGAGGGTCTGGGGCCACACTTCGAAGGACGGCACTCTGAACAGCAGCGGGAGGGGCCCCTCGAAGGCATTTCCAGTGTACCCAGGGTCCTTCCGAGGAGTTAGAAGCCGCTCGAGAACTGGGCTTTGTCCCATCTTTTAAAATAGTGTATAAAACTCACACTGGATATAGTACATTTAGGGAGGTGATCTGTAGTTTACTCATACTTAAAATTCCTGAAGCCATAGTAAATGCTTGAAATAAATTGTGGGAAATCACTTAAATAATCTTGCAAACATCCATCTAATGCCTAAACAAAGGCCACCTAAAGATGAGGAAGAGGCTGCCAAGAAACTGTGCAGCTTACTTGGGAAGCCCTAGGGAGGTGTGAGGGATATGTAGGGGGAGATGCTGAGCTGGGCTTACCACAGACTCCATCAGTTCCGTTCCCTTTTCTCAGAATATTTTATCCAAGCCAATCCCAAACTGCCCCTCAGAAACTGAGGAAGAGCCCCTTTTCATTTTCACAAAGTAACCAACTAAAATACCTCCATGAATGCTGGGGAGTTCTATTTAAAGGATAAACCCTGAATATCCCATTTCCTTCTGGCTGTGGAGGGTCTCATTGTGACTCATTCTGCCATTGGGTGTGAAATTCTCGTGTGAACCATTGGTGGCCTTGGAGGAGAGGGATCCTGAGGCCCCCGCTCATCTCCTTATGAGGAAACTGCCAACTAACTATTAAGCAAACAAACTGACATGCGTCTGGGCAAACCGCGTCTGATGAGCCGTAGATGAGATGTGGCAAGGCGCCGCTCTGCCTCACATCACCATGGCCTTCCAAGGGTTCTCCCACGCCCATCGCCCACAGCCTCCTGCTTAGGATGTCAGGTGTTCCCCATGTAATGTCAAGGGATGACAAGAAGGTACTTACTACCTTGAGGGATGCAGGCTCTCCCCGTACGATATCACCTTGAAAGATTATTTCAGGTGGGATTTAGCAAAATTTATCGGATATTGATTTGACGATCACCTGCCCATTCTCCATGGGTCAGCCCCGTGGAATCCCTGGGGATGCAGAAGGGAAAAATGATCTGGGGCCTGTCCTGGAGAAGCTCGTCATGGTCAGTGAGAAACGTAGACCAACAAATCCATGATGACTGTAAGGGCAGAGCGTGCCATCAGGGTAAAGGTAAAGATGCTTAAACTGAATGTTCAAGGGGAAATACAAGTCAGAAATACAAGAGGGGGAGGAGAAAATGCACCCCCAGACCAGGAAGAACTGGCGCTGGGGCTTGGCTGTGTGAGGGGGCAAGACCCCCCCGAGACTGGTTGGATGCGGGGCTGGGTAGGCAGGGGCCAAGCAACAAAGATCCTTCTAGGCTATACCAAGGATGCCGACATTTACTCTGAAAGCTGTGGGAACCTGGTATGATCAGGCTTGTAATTTAGAAAATTCTCCTGGTGGCCGGATAGGCACAGAATAGAGAGGAGGGACTCTCGAGGTTTAGGATGAAGAGGGAGGTGCAGGACTGAAAGGTACTCCATAAATAGAATCGACCGGAAGTGATCACCCACTGCATGAAGAGGGAGAGGAGCTGGGAATGATGCCCAGGTCTCTGACTGACACAACCCCACTTAGCTTATAGCTGCAACATTGAAGGGATATTTTTTAAAGGAGCCGAAACTTAGCGAGTTTCCAAAGTAAACATTTCAAAGTTTCCGAGGTAGACTCAAATATCTTAATTTGACACGTTTATTCTAGGCTTCCCTTTGACTTTGAATCAAGAGGCAGAGAGCTTGAAGCACCTGAGAGGAATCTGGATTGCAGAGTTGAGTTATGATGGCTTGATGTTCTCAGGGTATATTACAATTCCCACTTAAATGGGGTGTGACCTTGAATGCACAAAGGACAAGGCTCCCACGAATAGAGATCCTGCGACCATGCAAGCGAGATATATAAATATGAATGTCAAGCCACTCCAATGCTTGAAAGGCATTTAGAATGCCGGAGAGTTGCAGAGTGCAATAGGCCTCCCTGAAGCACAATGACATGATAATGAAGACAACCAGTGGCAGGGACCACCCACCAGCGGTTTCATTGCTGTAACGAGGAGTGAAGGGTCCCCCTGGAACTATCGACACTGGATGGCATTGTCATTTCTAGCACATGCTAACGCTGTGCTTGTAACAAGAACTGTCTCTGTTAGACTGGAGCCAGACTCTTTATGGACATCCCTGCTCCCACCACATTCTTGTGCCATGGCCATAGGTAAGAGAAAGTGGGAAACGTGGGCTTGGTTGCCACACATTTTTTCCACCTATTCCCTGTCCATGTTTAATTAACCGAGGAAGAACTATGCTTCAGGAGCCCCTTTTTGGAAGGTCCTGAGCTTCAGTTCAGCACAGGGCCCTCTACCTTCCTGCTTGTTCCCTTGTCTTCTGTCAGAGCTTGCGTCACGGCCCGTCTCAGGCCACGCACAAAGCTACAGTTCAAAGGAAACCTCAGGCCAGGCTCCTTCTCCAACTCGGAGAAGAGACAAATCATTGCTTTAGTGTGTGGAATGCAAACACCGGGTAATAGTGACTTCATGATCCTTGCTTAGAAACATGCACGTGTGAGCATGCATGCATGCGTGTGTGTGTGTGCCTGCCCAGGGAGCTCCCTGCTTAGAAACACGCACATGTGAGCACGCATGCATGTGTGTGTGTGTGTGTGTGTGTGTGCCTGCCCAGGGAGTCCCCGCCATCTATGCTCTAGAGTGGGAGCGCAGGGAAATGTTTCTTGTCTCTATTCTTCAGTGCATGAGCGTCCAGGCTGGTGGTGAGGCCAGGCCATTTTTCTTCAAGGTCTTCCTACTGGTTTCTCAACTCGGTGGTCCGGATAGACGGGCAGGAAGGCAGACAGTGGTGGGAAAGAAGCGGTCAGTTGGGGTTTTAGCAGCCTTGGGGGCAGGCCAAGGAAAAGGACTCTGGGGTCAAAGAAGCGTGTGCATTTTCTTCTCTAAGAAGTGTGGTTTCTCTCATTCCAAGTGCCCCATTCAGCTGCACATCCGGCTCTTTTATTTTATCCCCCCTAGGTGACTTCTAGAGTGAGGGATTCATTCATTTAAGACATGAGGTACGTGCCAGGCACTGGAGTGAGTGAGGCCTGATGGCGTGGATCCTTCACAGTCCCTATGAGGCTGGCAGGCCGAGAGGAAGTCTGAAGGACGAGGAAAGCTTGCAAAGACAGACAGCCACCTGACAAGAACTGAGGCCAGAAATGTGACGGGGTAAAAGAAAACTTGGCAACCTTGGCTGGGGTGGGTTAGAGGCTTCATCAGGACTCGGGGATGCTGCACGAGGGACAAAGACATCAGGGAAAGGCACAGGGGAACCGGAAGCTTGCCCCTGATGGATGTTCTGCAGTTTGGAAGATGCCCCCGGAGCCCTCGCCAACGGTCCTTGAACCCTAACGTCTCGGGGACCGGGAGCCAACCACAGTGACGCGCGCCAGTTGAGAGAATGGACGCTGGAGTGAGCCACACCTGGCTGGGATTTACCTGTGCTTCTCAGGAGCTGAGTCACCACGGATACATCAGTCTGATACAGCCTCGGTTTTCTCATCAGTACATTTGGGTATGAGAATAATATGCTCTCCTGGAGTTATTGCGACGTGACGTGAAGCCGTCCCTGGCACATCAGAGTCCACTAGCTACTGGCATATATACAACGATACTCCACGGGGCCACGACCAAGAGTACGAGTAGGCGATGGTCTGGGTTTGGGCGCAGAGCAGGGAATGCATGCCTTCTGACCCTGAATTTTGATCAGAACTGTGACTTCCAAACTAGGCATAGCTTTGGAATAAGGCACCTATTCTGGATATCCTGGTCTTGTTCATCTCCCACCCCCACCCCGCGCCCACCCTCTGCCCGCCCGTTTCACTGCTAATCCCAGTGCGTGAGCGTTCCCAGGATGGCGTCAGGCCCTGGTCACCACCAGGGAGACAATCTGTAACATGTTTTGTCTTTAGTCCCTTAAATGAACAGGAGAAGCCTGAGAACCAACTCCCCCTGATTTCACCGCTTTCAGCAAATGTGTACGTGGTGTGTGGCACAAATTTTGCTGCACTCCTGGCAACAGACAAAGGGCCTGAGGTCGTAGACTGCTAAGAAAGCTCCATTTTCTTACTAAGAGGAACTTTTCTTCAGCTAGAGCCCAGCAAAAAGCTCCCCAAATTATAGTGTTGGCTATGAATGAGCCTCAGA
Source organism: Mirounga leonina (assembly GCF_011800145.1). NCBI lineage: Eukaryota > Metazoa > Chordata > Mammalia > Carnivora > Phocidae > Mirounga > Mirounga leonina. The sequence continues at coordinate 62,547,726 of NW_023270389.1, read as the reverse complement.
TGTCCCTACCTCTCATAGACAAGGTGAGCTACAGGTAAGAGAATCCTGGCAAATACACAGGGCTTCTCATTTGCTAGGAGTGCAGGAAGGTGGGAGGGAGGCAGGGAAGGAGACAAATACGGAAGATAGATGGGAACACGACAAAAGCACCTGTATGCTTATTTCAGATGGAATCTGATGTGGCTTTAGAGGAGGAAATCCCTGAATTCAGAACTATCAACTTGTCTTACCCCCCGACTCTAACTGAAAGAGGAATAATTTTTATTGGTAAATTTGGTTATTTTTGACTCCTATAATTTCCAAAGATGAATATGTATTCCACATCTGGTGGCACATTACAGCTATCACACAATGCAAAACTGAGGATACAGTGTGACTAACTGTCACTCTTTGTACCAAAACGATGGTTCCCTCTTACCCACTGTCATGTGCCCTCAGGGCCTGTGTGTAATGTCTGGGAGATACTTGTTACAATATCAGGAGCATCTAAAGGTCATGGGATTGTGAGATTGTAACTAATAATTCTTGATATAAATTTTATGATGTTCTCTGATTTTTTTACTAGCTCTTGAAATTTAAGTTCTTACAGAACTGAGTTAATACGCTCTTGCATCACCCAAGGCCTCTGAATACTTGGAGTTAGGTTAAAAATTTCTCAGAAAATCTGCAGTATCTTAAACAGATATTTTGTTTCTAGTTAGATCTAAGCTGTTTATCCTCAAAAAGCAACCAGACAGGGGCACCTGGGTGGCTCATGATTGAGTGTCCGACTCTTGATTTCGGATCAGGTCATGATCTCAGGGTCATGAGATTGAGTCTCCTGTCGGGCTCCGCACTCAGCACGGAGTCTGCTGGAGATTCTCCCTCTTCTTCTGCCTCTCCCCCTGCTCACGTGCTCTCTCTCTCTCAATAAATAAATAAAATCTTTTTTTTAAAAAAAGGCAACCAGACATAGCAGCATTATTCACAAGAGCCAAAAGGCAGAAATAACCCAAGTGTCCATCGACAGATGAATGGATAAATAGAATGTGGTATATATACACAGTGGAATATTATTCAGCCATTAAAAGGAATGAAATTCTGGTACATGCCACAACTTGGATGAACTTGGAAAATATTACGCTGAGTGAAATAGACACGTCACAAAGAGATAAATATTGTGAAATTCCACTGATATGAGATACCTAGAATAGGTGAATTTATAGAGACAGAAAGAATAGAGATTACTAGGACTGGGGGGAGGGGAGCTATTGTTTCATGGTTGTAGAGTCTCTGTTTCAGATGATGAAAATGTTCTAGAAATAGTAGTGATGGCCACACATTATGAAAGTATTTGATGCTACACTTAAAAGTGGTAAAAATAGTAAATTTTATGTTATGTATGGTTTGCCACAATTCAAAAGAAACCACTGACACACAAGCCAGAAAAGCATTGCTTTGCTCTCACTATTTGGGACCTATTGTTTGCATCTGTGGAGAACAGAAGTTCGTTTTGTATCTCTGTGTTCTAACAAGACACCTTTGAGCTACTCCTCACAGAATGGGATCAGGTTTCCCAGAGACCGAACAAGGCACAGACGCAGAGATAAAGAAAGATGTTCCTGAAACATTCAGATTGTTGTATATTTGTGGCTGAGGAAAAAAAGGGGGGATGGGAAAGTTTAAAATAAAGACAGTATAAAAGATGGGAGTTTTAAAAGAGTAAAGGAAGTAAAGAAAACAGTGACAAAATATGAACTGGAAACTAGCTGAGGAATAATATTAAATAATATTAAAAGTCCCATAGGTAGTACTAGAACCTTCTTGCTCAAATACTTTTTTTCTTGATGCACTGGGGAGAGGCTTGAAAATTTTTTTTCCTTTTTGAAACATTGATGCTATTTTTTTTGAAAAAAGTACCATTAAGTCTATTTAAAATGTTAGCCTATCTTAAACATTTACTTGTAATGATTCAGATCACATATAAAGGGCACCAAACCCATTTCCCCTGAAAGTGCCTCATGGATGAACCCTCTAAACTTGGGAGACATTGCTACTGAACTTCTCAAAACCACCAGCTTGCTTGAACAAAATTGGAATTATTTAGAAAAACAATTCTTCAGGGGCGCCTGGGCGGCTCAGTTGCTTAAGCGTTTGCCTTTGGCTCAGGTCATGATCCCGAGGTCCTGGGATCGAGCCCTGTGTCGAGTTTCCTGATCAGCAGGGAGTCTGCTTTTCCCTCTCCCTCTGCTTCTCCCCCTGCTCATGCACTCTCTCTCTTTCTCTCTCTCTCCCTCAAATAAATAAATAAAATCTTTAAAAAAGAAAAAAAAAGGAAAAAAACAATTCTTCAGTCTGAAAAATAGGTCCCAAACTACAGTTGTTGGTGGTGGCCTTGGAGATGGCACCAGGGAAGAGCACAGTATGGAGGACTAAGAAAATTGTCTGATGGGCTTTGAGAATAATAGTGAGCATTCTAGCTAACACCAGCCAGTTCCAGATCAAGGGACAGAATTTGAGTGTTAATATAAATTACATGGCAACAACCCAGATGCGGGGGGCACCCATTTAGAGGGAACTAATAAAATTCAACCAAAGTAAAGTTTTCCATGGTGGGTGCTCACGTCCCTTGTTCGGCAACCTCCCACCATCCCGCGTAAGATAAGAACAGGGGCAATGAACAGGAATCTACCCATGACATCCACTCATCTTGGAGATGCTGGCTTTGGAGAAAGATCCAAGAATGCAGTCGGGTGGAGTTACACCTTGGGGCAGCTCCGTGAGGCTAGACAACCTGGCCTCTCTACACTTAAGTTGACAACTACCAGGCTAAAGTCCACGGGGTGGTTGTTACCAGTGAAACAGGGCCATGTGGATGTGAAGAACATCTTAGCGGAGTCGGGTAGGAGAGGAGTACCACGGAGTTGCCCATATGCCCATTACAGACTTGTTCTGATAGGAGTTTGGGGGTGTCCCTTAGGCTGACTGAGCTGAGAAAGAAGTCCTGTGTGACTGGAAGTCCTGGTCCGCATGCCTCACATGTAAAGATAACTTGTGGCTGGCGGTTGCAGCTGCCGCTGACAGAGCTTTGGGCAGCCCTGCCTGCCGGCCTGCTTTGCACAACAGGGAGTCATTCTGTCCCTCCCTACCATGGCCCGGTGGGCGGGCGGTTTGTTGCTAATGCGGTCGCCGCTGCCGCCGCTGCCCCTCAGCTGTCCACAGCAAGGCCATGTGTTTGGAGTTGGGCAGTGTGCCTTTGAGGTGGCTCTTGGGCCCATTCACTGCAGCTGTCCCACCTGTGCGGGCACAGAGCAGCCGCCGGGCCCCTGCACACATCCTGCCCACAGAGCCCAGCATGGGCCCAGGACCTTCAGCCCCAAGCCCATGCCGTGCTCGCTACGGTGACCAAGTTGTGTGTCCAGCACTCAGCACTGGTGGTTACCTTTCTGCCACTTGTCCAGCACTGCCTGGGCCCAGGTCACGAGTCTGATGTCCATGTGGCCAGGTTAGTTGCCCACATTTGTCCTGTGACTCCAGAAAGCTCAATCAGCCAGGAACCTCATAAATGTGAGCCTCTGATTGCAAGGGAGACAGGTCAAAACACGGTAGAACCAATGGAAAAGGTGTCTCTCCTACGGCAAAAACAACGTGGAATTTGCTCTCCATGGGCTGGGAGGAGCCCCACTATTTCCTAGGGAGCACTTGGGCCCCACCACCTCGCTCCTGACTTTCAGAAATGTGCCAGTCTTTAAATTCAATCTTGGCTTCATTAAAAGTTCTGCCTCTTGGAAACTTTTTGACAGCACAATAAAATGTATTAGCAATTTAAAATGTCATATGATTTGTGTAAATCACTGGCTATGTGGGACATTTCATTGAAGAGGGCTGAAAAATGAATTCAGTTTTTGCCCAATCCAGAATAATGGGCTGAATTTATAAATTAGATAAAAATAATCTCTGTGGACTCTATGTCCATTGTAGACTTCAGGCATATACATGTTCCTACACGATTGTCTCAGGGATGAAGAATTATATTTATAGCATATTTAATTGAAGATATTTTCCCAGAGGGGGTGACATTATCAAGATGACAAATATAGGTCATTACCAACTTTAGTCCCCCTCACAAAAACATCAGCTCTCCACTGTCCACAGACAACACACCATTATGAAAATCCCAATACTAGGGAGTGAGGCTGAAGCACCCCCTGGGCCAGAGAGACCAAGAAGGACCACATTAGAAGAGTAAGATCAACTGCTACAGTCTGACCACATCGTCTCTCCCTCGGGCCAGCACAGTGCTGTACCGAGAAGGTCCCCCTGGCCTTACATTTTCTCCTGTAGGAAAAACAGAGCCCATGGTGGATACCCAGTTTCCCAAACATTGCAGGATGCTTTCTGGGAGGCCTGCTTGGGTCTCACCTCATAAGGATCACAGGGAAATCTGCAGGGCTCTGACACTGGGAGTCCAGTAGAGATGAGAAGGGGGCAAACTTGCAGAACCAGCACTCAGATCATGAGGACCACATTCTTGCTGGGGTGACTCCCAAGTAGAGGTCCCACCCAGCAGCTTTGGCTATTTATAGAGCCAAGCTAGTGGCCTCATATGGCCAGGGAGTTTGGTTGTCATTTCTGCCTGATTTGGGTCCCCAGCCAATGAGCCATACTGTTTTATGGAGACTGTTTTATGGCTCTGCCCAGGCAAGAAAGCAAATTCTCAGTCCCACTGCTGAGTATAGCTTCCAGTCCCACCTGACCAGGAAGCTTTGCTAGAGAACCCAGGGAGCTACAGAGCCCATTCTATAGCCCCACTTAGGCAGGGAATTAAGCCAGCAGGCATGCACAACTGTTAACAAGGCCTCTGGTCTGGCCCCATATAACCAGGGTGCCTGAAAAGTTACCCTGGGAAGCCTGGGAGCCCAACCTATAGTAATGCCCAGCCACAGAGCCCAGCCTAGAGCCCTTCCTGATTCCTGAACACAACCTGTGGCTTCACCCAAGCAGGGAGCCCAGACAGTGACCACACCCAACTGTGGAGCAGAGTCTTTAGCTCCGCCCAACTGTGGGACACAGCTGGAGGCCCTTCTCAACCACAGAGTCCAGCCTGCAGGCCTGCCCAACTTCAGGGTCCAGCTTGAAGCCCCATCTGATAACACAGCAAAATCTGAGGACACATCTGACTGTGGAGCCCTGCTTGTGGCCCAGCCTAAACACAGAATCCAGTCAGTGGCACCAAGGGGTCTGGGACCACAGCCGGAGACCCCACCCAACCAGGAGTGATTGTAGAGCCCAGCTCACAACTCTAATTCATCACAGAGTCTAGCCAGTGGCACCACACTTCCCACAGACATAGCTTACAACCTCACTCAACTAGAGGGGATTGCAGAGGCCAGCTAGTGGCCCAGCATGACTGCAGAACACAGCCAACAGCCCTGCCCAATCAGGCAGCCCACCCAGTGGCCCTGTTTGAATGTGGAGCCCAACCAGCAGGCCCACAAAACCACAAAGCCCAGTCAGTGGCACCCCCCCCCCAAAAAAAAACCCCCTCCAACCTCAGATCACAAGCCGTGGCCTCTCTCAACTAAAGACACAAGTAGCAAATCCAGTCAGCCCATAGATGCTACTAGCTGATCCACCCAGTAACTCAAGCTGAGCTGACTGGTGAGGGTCTTTCCATGCCAAAGTAAACATGTAAAGTCTGGAAAAGTGGAGACCACTTACACAAATGTACAGATATTGACACAAGGAATCAACTATCATGAAGAATCAGGTAAACATGACTGCACCAAAAGAAATGAATAAGCTCCAATAACTGACCCTAAAGAAATGGAGATCTATGAAACATTTGACAAAGAATTCTGAATAATCCTTTTAGGAAGTTCAGTAAACTTCAGGAACACAGACAGGCAATTAACAAAATTAGGAAAACAAAACAATGCATGAACAAAATGAGAAGTTCAACAGGTAATGGAAATCATAGAAAGAAAGAAAGAAAGAAAGAAAGAAAGAAAGAAAGAAAGAAAGAAAGAAAGAAAGAAAGAAAGAAAGAAAGAAAGAGAAAGAAAGAAAGAAAGAAAGAAAGAGAAAGAAAGAAAGAAAGAAAGAAAAAGAAAG
>NW_023270389.1:62495329-62541533 GCF_011800145.1 Mirounga leonina | reverse complement strand
AAAGAAAGAAAGAAAGAAAGAAAGAAAGAAAGAAAGAAAGAAAGAAAGAAAGAAAGAAAGAAATCCCATATAGAAATCCTGGAGCTGAAGAATACAATGACTGAACTGAAGACTTAAATGGGGAGCATTAACAGCAGGCTCAACTAAACAGAAGAAGGAATCAAAACTGTCTCTCAGAAGTGAAGGAGAGATAAAGACTTTCTCAAATAAGCAAAAGCTGAGGGAGTTCATTAAAAAACAACAACAACCAAAAACCCAAAAAACAAAATCTGCTAGAACTAATCAACAAATTCAGTCAAGTTGCAGGATACAAAATCAACATGCAGAAATCAGTTGTGTCTCCATACACTAACCATGAAACACTTGATAAGGAAATGAAGAAAACAATCTCATTCATAATAGCATTGAAAACAAGAAAATACTTAGGAATAAATTTAACAAAGGAGATGAAAGATCTGTATACTGAAAACTATAAGACTTTGAGGGCAGGACTTAAATAAATGGAAAGATGTGTTCATGGAGTAGAAGAATTAATATTGTAGAAATGTCTGTGCCATCCAAAGACATCTATATAAGCCATCTCAATGCAATACCTATCAAGATTCTAATAACATATAAAAAGAACAGAAAATAACAATCTAAAAATTTGTATGGAACCGCAAAAGACCAAACAGAACAATCCTGAGAAAGAAGAGAAAACCTCAAGCCATCACTTCTTGATTTCAAACTATAGTAACTGATTACAAAGTAATCAAGTAACTTGATTACATAGCTATAGTAATCAAAACAGAATAATAGGGGTATAAAAACAGACCCATAACTCAATGGAACAGAGTAGAGAGTCCAGAAATAAACCCATGCATACCTGGTCAACTGATATTTGACTAGGGAGCCAAGGATACTGAATTAGAAAAAGATAGTCTTCTCAATAAATGATGTTGGAAAAATGAATATTCACAGGCAAAAAATGAAACAAGACTCCTAACTTACACCCTTACAAAAATTAACTCAAATGGCTTAAAGACTTAAATGTAAGAACTGAAACCGTAAAACTTCTAGAAGAAACATAGGGGAAAATTTCCTTCACATTAGTCTTGCCATTGATTTTATGGATATGACACCCAACACATAAACAATAAAAGCAAAAATAGGCCACCCCAAACAAAAAAGCTTCTGCACAGCAAAATAAATAAACAAACTAACTAACTAACAAATAAATAAGATCAACAAAATGAAAAGTTATCCTAGAGAATGGGAGAAAATATTTATAAATCATATATCTGGTAAGAGGTTAATATTCAAAATATACGTAGAATTCATACAATTCAATATTTGGCAAAAACCAAATAATCCAATTAAAAATGGGTAAAGGAACTGAGTAGACATAGTTCCAAAGAAGATATTCAAATGGCCACAAGTACATGAAAAGGTGCTCAGCATCACTAATTATCAGGGAGATGCACATCAAAACCGTGATATCACCTCATACCTATTAGAATGGCTATTACCAAAAAGACAAGGGATAAAAATGCTTGTGAAGATATGGAAAGAAGTGAGCACTTGTACAACTGTTGGTGGGATTGTAGATTGGTGCAGCCACTGTGGAAAATAGTATGGAGGTTCCTCAAAACATTAAAATAGAACGACCATATGACTCAATAATTCCACTTCTGGGTATATCTAAAGGAAATCACATCATTATCTGTAAGAAATATCTGGGGGTGCTGGGGGGCTTAGTCGGTTGAGCGTCTGACTCTTGGTTTTGGCTCAGGTCACAATCTTAGGGCCCTGAGATCGAGCCCTATATTGGGCTCCATGCTGAACATGGAGCCTGCTTAAGATTCTCTCTCCCCTTCTCCCTCTGCCGCTCCCCACTTGCTCTAAATAAATAAATGAATAAAAAATAAATAAATAAAATAGAGATACCAGCATCTCCGTATTCATAAGCTTTGTTTACAGTAGCCAAGTCATGTAAACAACCTAAGTGTCCATCAATGGATGAACGGATCAAGAAATGTGGCATATATACATAATGGAATATTATACAGCCATAAAAAAGTGAAAGAAATCCTGCCATTTGTGACAACAGGGATGAAACTTGAGGACATTATGCTAACTGAAATAAGAATCTAAAACAACAGCAACAACCACAAACCAGACTGTACATTGGCGGGTGTCACCAGGGGTGGATTAGGGTCGGGGTGAAGATGGTCAAAAGATATAAACATTCAGTTTTAAGATGAATAAGTTCTGGAGCTGTAATATACAGCACAATGACTATAGTTAACAATACTGTATTGTATATTTAAAAGTTGTTCTCTTAAGAGAGTAGATCTTAAAAGTTCTTGCCACACCAAGAAAAACAAACTGTAAGTATGTGAGGTGATGGGTGTGTTAACTAACCTATTGTAGTAATCATTTCACAATATATACACATATGAAAACATTACATTGTACACCTTAAATTTACATGTTTAATAAAGTCAGTTAGATCTTCCAATATAGAAAAATTTACACAATGTCAGTTGCATCCCAATAAAGCTGGAAAAAATATATTTCCCTATCTGAACTAAAAATTTAAAACAATCTAGCTTCAAGACTATCTGTGTCTTAAAAGCTGAATTAAATAATTGGTATTAATATTCAATCATGGTCTATATAAACACAGACTAAAACAAGAGGTCATCCAGTTAATAAAAAGGTGAAGTAGCTGAGAAAAAAGTCATATTAATAAAAAAATGAGCATCTCAGTGAGACTTGACCCTCATCTTCATGGTACTCACCACAAAAAGGAACGAGTTGATAAATCACTGATATTGCTTCCTCAGTTTGAATGTTCCTGTCCTTGCAGAGACTTCAGAGGTTTAAAAATTAATAGTTGATTTATTAAAATTAAAAATTCACCAGTTCAAAAACCTCATTTTAAGGTTGAACCTTAAGCTTTTAAGTTCAACTTACAAATCTTTTTATTCTATTTATATGTTTGATACATTTTTACAGGCACTTTTAAGAAAACTTTCACTACACTTAATTGAATTCTCTTAAATAATTTAAACTGTATTTATAAAAATAATATACTCAATTTCTTCATTAAATGCTTCAGTTGTCTGATTAATAAACAACATTTTTTCAAGTACCTGCATTGCTCCTTTGAATCTTATAAAAGGAAACTTCCACACATGATGAATCATAAGTTCTTTGAACTGTTTTCATATTGTTTACAGCCTTGGTAATAGTCTCTTATATTTTTTAACTTAGAATCATTAAGTCAACCCAATTAATGTCATATTTTAAATTGAAATTTGAAATTAAAATGACATTCTTTTACATACTGAAATGTGCTTATTTCTCTTAAATATTCTAAATATTTGCTAGAACAAATGTACACACGTATTTTCCAAATGTAACTAAAACCTTACCATATTTGTTTGATTTATTTCAACATTTAACTAACTTAATTCTGTATCTTCCCAGGGTGAAAACAAACCAACAAACAAAAACCTTACCCACTAAAGAAACTTTGTCATCCCAACCCAAGCAAATATATTGAGGTTTCCTAAAGACTTAGAGTTACCCCTCATCAGATCATGGCACTTGATTCTTGCCACCATCATGACAAGACCAATGAGATCTCATTGTTGTCACTATAAAATGTGTTCCTAAACTTAATAAAAGGACTGTGCTCTTGCCCATGTCCCAAGACTTAAATTCCATCATGATTTCATTTTCTCTTCAGTTCCTGAAATCTGCAATCCCCACCAAGATGTAATGAATTTTCTCCACTGCCTCAATTGGATTTGTGTTTCTTTGACCCTTTTGAGGTAACTGAATATTATCTTAATGGATCCTGAATTTCTCCCAAGTCTGCCTGCCCGATTCTGCGTACAACCAAAACCATGCTAATGGCAGCAATGTGTCACATTAAAGGCAATGACAGAAATATGCAGAGATGATATACCTAACCCAGCCTGATACATAGGAGCTAGCGAAGTAAGGATAGAAAATACCCTGGTTAAATCCGTGTTCAAGAGAAAACACCAACAGGGATACCAACAGGTACCAACAGGGATAATTTATCTGACAAGACTGAAGGCAGGGAGGTGATTGCAAATATCCTGGGGAGTGATGATATTAGGCAGTGAGAAGTATACACAAATGAGGGGGACAAATATACACACATTTAAGAAGTAAAATTAGCAAGATGCTGATAGATAGGAGGGTAAGGAAGAAGAGCCAATGTTTTCCAAAATCCAAAGTCTTAAGCAAGCTTCCAAAACAGTTGAGTTTGGGCTGAATTCTTAATTTTTTTTTTTTTGGACTTTTGGTATTTTTCTTTTTTTTTTATTAATTTTTTTTATTCTTATGTTAATCCCCATACATTACATCATTAGTTTTAGATGAAGTGTTCCATGATTCATTGTTTGTGCATAACACCCAGTGCTCCATGCAGAACGTGCCCTCCTCAATACCCACCACCAGGCTAACCCATCCTCCCACCCCCCTCCCCTCTAGAACCCTGTTTGTTTTTCAGTCCAGCGTCTCTCATGGTTCGTCTACCTCTCCGATTTCCCCCGCTTCTGAATTCTTAATTTTTAAACAAGTATCTGTAGGTAGATATTCCATGTGGTTGCTTGAAGTGAGAAGAGGAATTTCTGAATGACTGCTGTATTAAGTAGGGGGATCAAGCTGTTATTTTGTCATGAACATTCAAGAGCCCAACTTGTACTGTCACTCTTTCTGAAGGTTTTCTCCTTTAGCCTAATGGTCCCTTCCTCAGGAGGGGCTTCCCTATTCTCGGACTCAATAAAGCAGCTCCTTCACACGCTCACAACCCTCTTTCTGCCTTCCTTGAATCATATTTCCAAATTTATTGCTTGGACAATGTCTCTCCCACTGGATGAGAACTGGGACCCTATCTGTCTGTTTTGTTCTCTGATAAATCCCCAGCACCTAGCATATCAACAACTATTTGTTGAATGAATGAAAGGCTATGTGAATGAATGAATGAATGAATGAATGAATGAATGAATGAATGAATGAATGAAAGTGATAGACAACACAGGCCCCTGAAGATAGAGCAATCCAACATGTTCCTTACAATGGTGCTCTGGATTTTTTTCAGGCACATGTGGTGCTTGGGAAGATGAGTGTCAGAGCAATTAAAATCATTGGGTTGTGTCAGGCAAACCAAACACCCAGGGCCTTTACCCTAAGCTGGGTGATCTCAATTCATTTAACCCCTCAATACTTCAGTTTTCTCATTTTTAAAATGGGAATGATTATGATATGGGGTGTGGGTATTCAGCTTTATTTCACATAGTAGAGGATTGTATATAAAATATTTTTAAGCAAAGCCAATGCCTCAAAATCAGCCATTTAGTATTCACCTCTATTTTACTTTGCCTTATATGTAAATGTATAGAACCTTTTAGAATGTAGGCAAGGGTGTCAGTTTAAGGACTACAAATAGGAGGAAGGAGACTGGGGAGAGGAGTCTTTACACCTGAGACCCTTAGAGCATGATGTGCAGCTCTCAAACACAATCAGAAGAAAAATAATTCCCTCATGAATTACGTTAACAAAATGATGAAAAGTAATACTACATTGGACACATTTAAGTAATATTATAACAGAGGGCGTATGAGTAATTTAACCCCAATCTCTCGTGTAAACATTTGTCACATGCATCCAGCATAATAACTATTTTGGGTATTACGTTTAAAAAATAACAATTGTAGAAAATATTTTTTATCACTGGGGAGTTCTGATGCCAAGCCTTACGTGAAAGGTGGCTTCTTGAGTTTATTGCCAGGTTTATGATACCTGATTTATAGTAACATTTTTAAAAATACAAATTGTAGACATGTCTGCTATCACCAGGGACTTCTGACTCCTACCTGAGACTGAATGTGGTCTCTCAAGTTTACTGCCATGTTTAGATTTTATGGCCCTCTGACTGATAGCAACTGGCAAAGTTACTATACGGCATTCTGTTTTGTTTTATTTATCATAATCATCTTTGAATGTTTATTTACAATCACATTAATATTGTACTTTAGTATTTTTGTGCCTCTGAACATTTCATGGCCTGCAGAAAGGAATCCATGGGACATCCGCTCTGCCAGTAATCCCTGGCTTTCTAAAGCAACTGATCTCATCCAAATTTATTGACATGGTACCATGACATCACATAAGGCAGTAATGAGGGGCTATATTTTTTTAATTAAGTAGATATAAGCAAATGACTAATTCCATCAAACACTTTTGGACGTTATTACAAATACTAAGAGGTCAGAATCTGAAATCAAAGGCCACATGTAGCCATCCACAGATCACACCTTGAGACTCCTGGTATCTTAGAGAGAGAGAGAGAGAGAGAGCAGGGGGAGGGGCAGAGGGAGTGAGAAAATCATAAGTAGACTTCATGCTGAGCATGGAGCTCGATCTCATGACCCTGAGATCATGACCTGAGGCAAAATCAGGAGTCGGACACTTAACCGACTGAGCCACCCAGGTGCCCCTTAGAACCTCCTTTTAGCAGCAGGAAGGAAGAGAGTTACCAGGAGGGGCCAGAGTGCCCAGTGTCCCCCTAAATGTGGTGCTTGTTGAATGCTATTCCCATTCCAGCTGGAACTGTCTTCATGAGAGCAGTTTCGGGGTGGGGGGAACTGCCTACCGGGGAAAGCCCCTCCCCAATGTGAAAGTTCTGGCTTGCCCATACTCTACACAGAGGACACACTTTCTCAGGCCAAGATGCCAGTGAAAACCTGTGACCCAACCCACCTGCCCGGTGGAAAGGCGACCAGAGCTCAGAGTTCTTGATGGTGCCTCACCCACTGCATCAGCAGTCAAAGGAGAAAGGGGCCTATCTGCCATTCGCTCAGAAGTGTGGGCTTTCCAAAGATAAGGCCGTGGATTCACTGTCATGCAAGGGTCTTTGTTTTGATGTCCTACTAAAGAGGAGTTGGGTTTTCAAAGGTCAGAACACTGGCCTCAGTGAGGTGGGCGTGGTTCCTGTGTGTAGGACACCGCATTTCGGGAACAGGGCTGTGGAGGAGATGCATGTGGTCAGCTGGAATCCTTCCCTGGGGTCTCTACTTCTCCTGAGAAAATCAGCACGTCTGTGGATACTTTGATAATTCAGCAAACACAGAGAGCCCACCCAGCCTGCTGTGTCTTTAAGGGAGGTGTGACTCCTGATCTCACATTCGGCTTCTGGAGTCTGTGTCCTCCTGGGCGGCTTCCCCATTGCCTTGGAGGTAAATGCACAGACCACACTCACTCCACTGTTGCCTCTGGGAGGGAAGGGGGGATCAGCAGCACGTTGAGTATATTCATGTTCCATTGACCAAGGCCCCCGGTCGTCCATTCCTGTTGGCATGTCCGGTAGATTGATGGCTAAGGCCAGAAATTCAGTCTGTGGCATTTCCTCCCCGCTGTGCTGTGTGTGGCCCTAGGTCAGCCTCTTACCATTCCTTCTGCGTCAGTGTCTGCATCTGTAAAAGGGGAGGAAGGGCAGTGGGTGGTAAAGATTAATAACATGTTGCTGTTGAACTGATGGATGGGAGGCCCTCAGAGCCACACCTGCTCCTTAGAGGATGTGGAGCGATCCAGGACGGGAATCCTCCTAGCATCTTCTTAGATCCTCCACAGAGGATCCGCATCCCATTTCTGAACCAACCTCATTTTTCTCCTCCATTCTTGGGCGTCCCTGGCCTTATGACACTGGCCTCCCACTGCCAGGAATAGGCTGACATCCCCGCCAGGGAGAGGCTGAAGAGGTGGAGATGGGGAGACAGAGACAGACAGAGGCAGAAAATCAAGCCATGCCCAGGGGCTCCATGTTTGAGGGGCATGACATGCCTTACAGGAGACAGACCTGGGTTCAGATGTCCCATGCAGCCGTGACTTACTGCCCTACACTGGGTTGTTTCTCATCAATGAAATGGAAATGACAGTGGTGCCTACATCAGAGCATTGCTGGGAAGACGAAGCCCACAGAGCTCTTTGCTGGTGGTTGGCATTCCATAAACAGTAACCAGTTAGGATTATTACTGTGCTCACCCAAACCTGCAGCTAAATGTGGAGGGTTTTTATTTCTTCTTCTTCTTTTTAAGATTTTATTTATTTATTTGAGAGAGAGAGAGAGAGAGAGAGAGCACAAGCAGGGGGAGGGGCAGAGGGAGAAGCAGACTCCCCGCTGAGCAGAGAGCTCTACCCAAGACTCAATCCCAGGACCCCAAGATCATGACCTGAGCTGAAGGCAGATGCTTAACCGACTGAGCCACCCAGGTGCCCTGGAATTCTTATTTCTTAAATACCTTTTTCTGTAGACATCTTGTGGCCCAAAGTGGGAATTGAGATCTAGCTGGGAAAAGGAAATCTCGATTTAATTCTTGTACATTCTTTAGGCACCTTGCAAATTCACCTACCTTCCCAGTGATTCAGTGTGGCCCAGTCACAATAAAGCATCATCAGCTCTTGGTCTTCTGTGGGAGCTGATTTCCTCTGGAGAAGAGGCCCTGGGTGTAGCCAGAGGGCCTGGAAAAGCAGCTGGGCATAGGTTCATATGTGCTATGGAGGACGTGTGCCTGGAGGAGACTTCCAGGGGAGAGATCACACATTGCATGACGTTATGGTCGCTTGTCAGGTGCCTTCTCTGAGTTGTCTACTTCTAAGGGCAGGGACCTTACTTCCCAGGGGCTTGAAAGAGGTTTGTATGTAAAGTACTGACCTCAGCGACTGGCACGTAATTCTCACAACCTGGTACCTGTACACACTGCTGCTGATTTTGATGTTTATGACATTTACGATGTTTATATTCTTAGGGTTCGGCATTTAGGAGGCACTCAAGAAATGTTTGTCAGACTTTTTTTTAGGTCTGTGGTGATCATTTACAGAGTCTATTCCTGTACTGCCTAAGTGGTTTGACATTCTTGAGCCTACAAAGTAAAGAATAATGGAAAAAATTCTATTTTGTCTGAAACTCCAGGAAATGTTGTGGTTAAATCTAGGGGGATGGTTTCCCATCATTCACAAATGAAGGCAAACACAGAGGAAATTCTCACAGCCTCCCCTAAGCCACCCCGTGTCACAAACATCCAGATGCATTCATTCTCAGCAAAGTGGAAGTTGAAAAGTTGTTTTGGTTTCCAATGAACATTGTTCTTTCATATCCATTCATATTATGTGGAGTCATTTCAACCTCCTATTTTGTCGTAGGTCAAAGATTGGCATCATAGTAATAGAGGTGACTTTCACAAACATTTACTGCATGGAAATAAATGAAGAAACTGATTAACACAGATGGGTTTCAATGTCCATTTTGTCAAACGAGAACCTCACGAGAGGCCAACAGTTCCCACCTCACATTCACAAAGTCATGACCAAAATGACCTACATTTTCTCTTTCTTAACATCAGCCTGTATACATGTTTGAAAAGATTTTTGTCTTAGTTTTGTGATTCATTTTTTTTTCTAAGGCTCACTGTGGGAATTATATTATCACTGAACAACAAAAATTTTTTTTTTTAATTTAGTAGAGACTCAGACAGAACTTACTACTTGCTAGGCACTGCTCTAAGCACTTTATACATATGAATTCATTTATTCTCTTAACTCTGAAATAGTTACTATTTTTTTTAAGATTTATTTATTTATTTGAGAGAGAGAGTGTACATGCACGAGCGGATGGAAGGGCAGAGGGAGAGGGACAAGCAGACTTCCCGCTGAGCACGGAGCCTGACTCAGGGCTCAATCCCAGGACCTGAGATCATGACCTGAGCCAAAATCAAGAGTTGGCCGCTCAACCGACTGAGCCACTCAGGTGCCCCAAGATAATTACTATTATTATCAAGGTTTACAAAAGAGGGAACTGAGGCATAGAGAGGTGAAAGAAACTTGCCCAAGTTCACACAACTATGAAGTAACAGAGGCAAGCTATATATACTTCTCACTGCTGTATCTCCCTTCACACCGAAGATGGCCACTAACATCATGACCAACGACCAATGAAACACACGGGTGGGCTAATATCGAATTTGTCATGTCTATCAAAAATCATCAAGTCCATACTTTTACATTTTCTAAATGGTCAGAAAAATTGGAACGACTACCCAGCTTATTCAATCTATTCCATGTAATTTAACATACTGATGCAAATCATGAGAAAAGATTCAGATATTTGGAAATGGTTTTGTTGGCATGTGTGCCCATTTTGGTGTGGTACATGTATTAGAGAAAAAGATTCCAAAAGAAATCTAAGGAAGCTAGGTACCAGAGAAAAGTATAGTTGAATTGCAGCTTTACTGCTTATCAGCTGTAGGACCTTGGAGAATGTACTTGAACTTCCTGAGCCTCCATTTTTCTTCTGTGCACTGCATGTAGTAACACTTAGCTTCGAGTTGTACTCATGATAGGAACTAACACAGGCACAGTGCCTAGAACAGTGTCTGGCTCATGGTATGTGATTAACACATGTTCATTCCATCCCCACAAACTTCCAGAGCTTTCTAGATTGGCTAGTAGAGTCCACCATGCTCAAAGAAAATTCCTCTTACTCATAATTCTACCACATGATGTTTTTTCTCTGAATATCTTTTCAACAATTATAAGAATTTGATTCCAATACATTAAAATTGTGAGTCATTTGTTCAGGGGGTAATTAGAAAATAAGGAAATAAAGTTTAGAAATTGAAAACAAAGATGCAAGAGTAGAGTTTTTGCAAGAAAGTCTTAGGGAAAGATAGGCAGCTAAGGGAAAGGAACTAAGTTCTTAAAATTAGTCTTTTTTATTGGAAAGGAGAAAATTGAGCTGTGTCAGTGAAGCTGTGAGATTTTGATGGCCAGAGTGACCTATATAACCAGGTGCATTGTAGCAAGTGGCATAAAGCCTTTTCCAATTTAATAATTCCAATTTCTATAAACACCACAAAATGTGGAATGTGAGAATCAAAATGGTACAATTTAAAATATTTGGGTGTTTGAATGGAGAATCAATACAGAATTACAGATACAGTATCATTATTATTTGCAAGAAGGAGGTATGAATATATATCATCTGATTAAAATGTTTGAAAAGGAAATCCTAGCAAACAATGCACTGTAGAAAAAAATAAATTTCATAGGGGCACCTTGGTGACTAAGTCAGTAAGCATCTGCCTTTGGCTCAGGTCATGATCCCAGAGTCCTGGGATTGAGCCCTGAGTCGGGCTCCCTGCTCAGCAGGGAATCTACTTCTCCCTCTCCCTCTGCCCCTGCTCGTGTACTTTCTCTCACTCACTCTTTCTCAAATAAATAAATAAAATCTGAAAAAAATTAATTTCATAGTCTTCATTATTACTAGCAACATCATTAATGTCTATCATTCATTGCTATGTTATTTTATTTCAGGGGATATAAAAATATGTACAAAGCTTTCCTACGTTTAATCTGTGACCCCTGTCCCAATAAACCTATTTTTCCTACAAGATCTTAAGTTCCTCAGCTGTGGATTTTCTACCCTTCAAAGCAGGAAACCAACTCTTACCATCTGAGGACACACCAAGCATTTTGTTACATTATTTGTGTATTTCAGCCACCTTGGAAGGACTCTTTGCCACACTTGATTGGTAAGTCTGATGGAAACTTTGAAATTGTATAGCAGTGAGGAGGAACACTTTGAATGACTTGTTCACCATTGTTTTGGGTGCTCAATAAATACTTGGTGAAAGAATGGTGTACTGCTATTTTTCTTTTGGTCACTTGAAATAGCTCAACATCATTAAATACCATGCATGCCCCTCCTGCCAGGAAGTTGAGAGCCAAGCTCTGTCCTTGGTTGGTGTATTTTTTCTTGACAGGATGTCTTGACCTAATCTTCCCCCTCCTCTCAGCTACTGCTATGTGGTTTTTTTTTTCCTTCAACCCTTTGTTGATGGTTTGGGGCATTGTTGTACCTATGCTTTTATTAAAAGTTTCTGAAATGCCCTTCCCTCTTTTAAAGATGCTCATGGTATATAAGTAATTAAATGGCAATTTCAAATCCTAATATAGATGAGCCCGGGAGACATTGTATGGTTCAGGTCTTTGTATTTATTCATTCCCTTTTTTCCTTTTTTTGAAAGTGTTGGGTTTTAGGACACTTATGCTGGACCCATGTTTCACTATGCACTTATTTAGCTGACTGGACACATTTATATTCAGTGATTTTTGCCTGCATTTATAGACCAGGTTTTTCAATAGTGCTATTGACTATTTAAATGAATTCTTTGTGAATACATTTAGATATGCTTATATTTGCATTTAATATAGATGCAAATCATGGCTCCAAAGATTGCATTTTAGCCTGTGGTGAGTTATAGACTCATAATGAATAGCAGTAATAGCATGAAAGAAAAATTCCTAAATTTATGTACAGGTAGCAAATGCTGAAATCATAAATTAAAAGACAAGAAGCAACTAAAGTAGTCATCAAAACTCTTTGCTTGCCTGCAACCCAAATCCTAACCTATATCAGCACAGAGTATATCTAATCGAGCCATGGAGCCTTCTAGAACCAGCCCCTGTATCTAACAACAGCAATTTCTAGACAGCTTAATTGAATTAAGGAGAAGATTATTCACTTGGCAGGATGTTGTGTGTGTGTGTGTGCGGCGGGGGGAGGTTGTTGCTCACAGCGCAGCCATATTCAGGCACAATTGGTTGCTGCTATCAATTTAATTAGTAGTACAGATCTTGTCTCAAATAGTTCTTCATTCCAGTATTTGGTGTTAAAAGAAGTATCAACCATCCTTGGTCTGTTTGATTGAGTGTGTAAGTTACTTCTCTGCTCTTCAAAGATCCCATGTCTTTTTCTCCCCCTGGCTCAAAGATGAACACCCACTATGCATGTAGCTAGGAACTGGGGATACAAGACGATGCAGAACCTCAAAATGTCATTGTTCAAAGCCATTTAGATCCATTTGAAAGAAATCTTGCTTTGCCTCCAGAGAACTTTCTTTTATGGCTTCACTGATAATTTCAGGTTTTGTTTTGAAAATGTGTGCATAAGAACTTATTAAAATGCTTATGTCAGAATCCTAGGATTTAAAAAATCATTATTTTACCCTCTGATTTCAAAATTGTTTCCCAAAATTGCTTCATGTTCCATTTCCCCAGATTGTCTTCTAACATGTTGCAGGTGGAATTGGGAATTCTCGTAGAGGTCATCCCACAGAGCAGGTTGGCTTCACAGCACCCTGAACTGGCAAGAGCCAGTCTAATCTGGTTTGAAGGGGCTCTAGGCACAGCTCCTGAGCCCCCAAATCCCCATCTCTCACCTGTCTTTTTCCCAATCTTTCAGCATCTCAACTTCGGGTCTCGGAGGCTGAGGTGACATCTAGAGTTCCCTTTTAAATGAGAAATCTATTGGACAACAAGACTAGGACAGGGGCACAGGGGGTGAGGGGCAGAAACCTGGAAAGAGGGGAGACAGAGGAACAGGAAGGGGGCCCAGGGTCCTCTACAGCTCCACATCTGGTCTATCTTACATCCTTTTATCTGGAGATGTTTAGAGGAGGACAGAAGGAAATATGTGGTTTCCCCTTCCCCTTTTTCAAAGGAGGGGTTTCCCTTCCTGCTTCTGGCGAAGTGTTTGATGGTCATTAGCATCCCTTGCATGAATACCCTCCAAAGACCTGCTAGGTCATAGCCATGGTACATATGAGCATGAGTCCAAGGAATGAACCTTCTTCTTGGGTGGTGAACTGAGCCATCTTGCCTCCAGGCTCAGGTCTCTTTGTAACTAGTGGCTTCACCAGCAGCGGAAACAGACTGATGGGTGGGTCCCAGAGCCACAGAGACTGCTTTTTGTGATAGCGCATCAGTATTTGATTGGGTATAGAATGGAGCCTCACCAATCCCTCAGCGAGACCAGGTAGAAATCTTGCACTCCTGTGCTGCTTTCCCAAAGGGGCTAGAGTAGCCTCTTGGGCACCTGGGAATTAATGCCTGCAGGTAGCAGCCCAAGCAAAGCTTTTGCTCCATAATTTTAGGGTTGTCAAGCAGACATGTTCTCATATTCAATGGTCCTTAGCTAAGATGAACGTAATTAAAATGAACATCTTTATTTGTATATACATAGTAACTGATGAGAGTAATTTGCTTCAAAATAGAAGCTATGGCTGATAAGACAATCTATGTGTTTAAGCCACTTGGGAAATGTAATTATGCTTTTCAAAGAACTTTTTATATGAAAGAATGTCTTACATGCGAGAATGTATAACATTAGCCATGTACCTATGATTCTCTTCAATGTTTAACGAATAAGTATAATACGTAAAAATGATTTATGCAATAATGTCAATTCCATAGGGGCATTTGGGTGGCTCAGTTGGTTAAAGTGTCCGACTCTTGGTTTCGATCCAGGTTGTGATCTCAAGGTGTGGGATTGAGCTCCGCATCAGGCTCCCTGCTCAGCAAGGAGTCTGTTTTTCCCTCTCCCTCTGCTCCTTCCCCTACTCTCTCTCTTAAATAAATAAATAAAATCTTTTAAAAAATAATGTAAATTCCTTAAACAGAGGGTATTCTGGTCATCGAATACTCATTAGGGGCATAAAACATCCACAACAATCAATGGTGATGATTATGATGATGATGATGGTCTTCCATGTGTCAGGAGGCTGACTGGGGGTCCAGTAGACGCTCTCACTCAGGGTCTCCCAGGCTGATATAACCAGACAACAGTGACATGGGTGGGAGACACCTCAAAGACCTCCACACATGTCTGGTGGTTGATGCTGGCTGTCAACTGGTATATTGAACATGCCTTTTTTCCCCCTAAAGATTTATTTATTTATTTTAGAGAGAGCAAGAGAGCACTTGGGGGAGAGGCAGAGGGAGAGAGAGAAACCCAAGGAGACTCTGTGCTGAGCATGGAGCCTGATGCGGGGCTCAATCCCACAACCCTGAGATCAGGACCTGAACTGAAAGCAAGAGTCAGATGTTCAACCAACTGAGCCACCCCTGAACATGCCTTTGTAATCTGGAGCTTTGACATCTGGGCCTTGCTGACCCTGGACTGCCCCTCCCAGGACTAGCTAATTTCAAAAGATAGCAAATGGCTTTCCAGAGCCCACACGACTGACCCTGGTGCTTCTTCATGTTGTTCTGTGTGGTATGTCATGCCTCCCATTTACAGGGATCTGTGAATAAAAACCTCTTCCTTTATGACTCATTTTTGTGTCTGCAGATCTTACCATATCTGATTAAATCTTGGGTCCATTTGAAAACAGCTGGGACCTCAGCCACTGGCCAGGTCATCTCCACGTGGCATCTTCATGTGGCTTGGGCTTCCTCCCATTATGGCAGCTTTGTGGCAAGCGTTTGCATCCCAGAAGAGAGAGCCAAAGGGAAGCAGGATGGCCCTTCTAACTGAGACTCAGGAGTCGCTCAGCTTCTTTTCTGCCATATTCTCTTTGTCAGAAGCTAGTCAGTAAGGCCAACCCACATTCTAGGGGAAGGGAATTGGACTCCACCTCTCAGTGGGAGGAGTGCCAAAGAACTTGCAGCCATGTTTTAAAACCACCACAGATGAATTCTGTTCATGGTCTATTCATGGGTCCTTAAATAACCAATGAGCTCAGTTTGAGGATATTTTGCTCAGTTCAGATGTTTCCATGTTTTTGTCATCCACTTTTCACTATTTCATCATGGCCATGTGCATATTCAAAAAACTGTACCTCCTTTAAGATTTTATAACCCCACCATGATCTTTAATGCCATAAATAGCATTAAATTATTCAAAATAGTTAAACAT
Organism: Mirounga leonina; assembly: GCF_011800145.1. Classification (NCBI taxonomy): domain Eukaryota; kingdom Metazoa; phylum Chordata; class Mammalia; order Carnivora; family Phocidae; genus Mirounga; species Mirounga leonina. The sequence continues at coordinate 62,525,758 of NW_023270389.1, read as the reverse complement.
TATTTTAAATTCAAATCTGAAATTTTATTTTCATCTTCCTGTCAAGCCATTTTTTTTTAATTAGAGAGAAGGGGGTGGGAGGGTCAGAGGGAGAGGAAGAGAGAATCCCAAGCAGGCTCCACACCCAGTGGGGAGCCCAATGTGGGGCTTGATCCCAGGACCCTGAGATCATGACCTGAGCCAAAATCAAGAGTCAGTTGCTTAACCGACTGAGCCACCCAGGTGCCCCTTCCTGTCAAGCCACATGGTTCACACAATTTGGAGAGAAGTATTTGCCTGGAGAACTAATTGTGGGCCAAAATTCAATACAAAACAAAACTTAAAAAAAAAATTTTAAAGTCAATCAATGAAAATATTACAAAAATTAGGCTGTGCAGGGTGTGGAAAGTGGAGAGTAGATTTTAGCCAGAGTGCTGCTTAGAAGAATTTATGTTTCCCTAATCTATTTGTTGGTTTTATTTTCATTAGTTGATTTCAAAAGGATTTGAAGAAAATGGTAGAGAGAGCATTCAATCTCCTAACTGATGCTTTATTAGTAATGCAAACTTCTCGATGATTCTTTTAAAAGACAGTAAATAGGAAGAGGGGTAGGATGCTACAGGGTGGTTTGGTTTCATTGGCATGTAAGACCAAAGTAACTGAATTTTCTTCAAGAAAGTATGATAAGGGCATTAGAGAGGTCCACCTCAGCATGAACATGGCTGTTTGGAGAAGCCCTGAAAACATAAGCAACATGAGATGAGTATTAAGGTTTGGAATGAAGGAGAACAGTCTAGGCATAAAATCACATAGATAAATCAATAAAACCAATGCAAGAAAAGAGATGTTGCTTAATAAAACCCCAGGAGGAGACAAAAACACTCTTCATGGAAACATGCATGAGAAAAGGTGGAGAGAACACTTTCCCATTAGTGGAGGGGTCTTGTGTGCAGAAGACATTGAAAGGCAGGCCTTTTTAGTACAGCTTGGTCCTCAGTTAAATACAAAGATTATTTTGAAATCTACAGATTCTGAAGGCTTCACCGCTTAGGGAATTTTTCTGATCATTGTGGAGGTATGGCTCTCCTCTTTGTGACATGCTCAAGTAAAATTACAGAAGGATCAACACTGTGTTTGATATCACTGAGAAAAATGAAATGGGAAAATCTCTAGGAAGCCAGTCTCCTAATCTCCAGGACTGACCATTTATACACTCAGCTTACTCAGCCAATACCACCCTTTTCCTTCCAAAAGGCCACAAGATCCATCCATATTGTTGCAAATGGCAAGATCTCATTCTTTTTATGGCTAAGTAATATTCCATTGTGTGTGTATATATATATATATATTTATACATCTTCTTTATCCATTCATCTATGGATGGACACTTGGGTTGCTTCCAGATCTTGGCTATTATAGATAATGCTGCAATAAATATAGGGTGCATATATCTTTTCAAACTAGGTGTTTTTAGATATATTTTTGTGTGTGGGGGGGGTAAATACCCAGAAGTGGAATGATTGTATCATGAAGTATTTCTATTTTTAATTTTTTGAGGAACCATGGTATTGTTTTCCACCATGGCCGCACCAGTTTGCATTCCCACCAACCATGAACAAGGGTTCCTTTTTCTCCATGTGCTCACCAACACTTGCTTCTCGTGTTGTTGATTTTAGCCATTCTGACAGGTGTGAGGTGATATCTCATTGTGGTTTTGATTTGCATTTCCCTGATAATGAGTGATGTTGAGCATCTTTTCACGTATCTGTTGGCCATCTGGCTGTCTTTTTTGGAAAAATGTCCACCCAGGTCCTCTGCCCATTTTTCAATTGGATTATTTCTTTTCTTAGTGCTAAGTTCTTTATATATTTTGGATACTAACCCTTTATCAGATATATCATTTGCAAATATCTTCTCCCATTCGGTAGGTTGCCTTTTTGTTCTGTTCTGCTTCGCTGTGCAGAAGCTTTTTATTTTGGTGGAGTCCCAACACTTTCATTTGGCTTTTGTTTCCTTGCCAGAACAAATGATCTTAAAATTTGTACGAATAACGAAAGCAATCTTGAAAAAGAAGAACAAAGCTGGAGGCATCACAATCCCAGATTTCAAGATCCACTACAGAGCTGTAGTAATCAAAACAGTATGGTGCTGGCACAAAAACAGACACATGGATCAGTAGAACAGAATAGAAAGCCCAGAAATACACCCATGCATTTATAGTCAATTAATCTATGACAAAAGAGGCAAGAATATACACTGGAGAAAAAGACAGTCTCTTCAACAAATAGTGTTGGGAAAACTGGACAGCAACATGCAAAAGAGTGAAACTGGACCACTTTCTTACACTGTACACAAAAATAAACTCAAAATGGATTAAAGATCTAAATGTGAGGCCCAGACCCATAAAACACCTAGAAGAAATCATAGGCAGTAATTTCTTTGACATCAGCTGTAGAAACATTTTTCAAGAGAGCACCAGTCTTAACTACTTCACTCCATAATTTTCAAACTTCTGCAATATTTTAGGGAACAAACATTTCTAAAACACTGTCTCTCCTACTTTATTTTTTAAAAAGGAAGGAAGAATTATTGGCACACATGTAACAATTGATTCCCCTGTATTCTTCACCTGTTGTTGTTGTCGTTGTTTTTAATCCTACAGTGTCAGAGACGTGCGTGCATTTTGTTGTGGTCTTTGATTTTCAACTATCTGAAAGTAGTAGTCAAGAAAAGCGAGCAACAGATTCAAAGAGAGAGGGAGAAGTGGTTCACACAGAAGCTGCTTTGGCTGGTGGGGGTAGGGAGCACTTACAAGTCCAAAGTGAGAATCTTAAGTGCCATTTGCCTGGAAAAGAAAGTAACAGAGAGACAGATGTTTCTCTCATTATTTTTATGAAAAGAGACCAGCGCTGCTCTGATAGGTCACTGTGCGAGAGGACCAGAGCAGAGCGGAACGCCTGTGTGTTACCTATTCTTGTGACTTCCGCTAGCGCCCAGGGAAGGAATTGTAGCTTGCATTTTGGCTTTAGAGGCCACAGCTTTTAGGAGAAAGATATTAAGCAATCGTTTGTAATGCCACAAGATCTTTGTTCTCTTTCCGACCAGTCTCTTACTCTGTTGCTCTTGAAGATAGAGACTTTGTAAGAAGCCAAAAACTAAGCAGGGAAAATGGGCAGTGCCGGGGTCAAATGTATAGCTCTCTCTTCTTTTAGTCTATTTTGAAACATACCTGTCATTTTTTTTTAGATCCCAAAGACCCAGCTAGTTTATGTTGGGGTTTTTTTTGAACACTAGCCCCTTCAGACATGGGTAATGACTTTCAGGTTTTCTTAGTCAGAGACAATGTATCTTTTTCCAGATTCCCTCAAGCCCACCCTGAGTGCTAGATCTGAGCAATGACGGTCCAGGAAATGCTGCATTCTTGTGTGCGTTGGGCAGGATATCCTGCAAAGGGTCAAGAAAACATATTTCCCCATTGTCTTTGTTTAAACTGTAGAAAACCCTTGTGTCCAACTGGAGACTCTGTTCGTCACTGCCATGGCAACTAAGGAAGATGGGCAGGTCACTCTTTGGCACTGACCTCCACCCTCACAACAAAAGCAAATGAGAAGACAAGGTGTTTCTGAATGTGTCCCTGGGCTCCCCATGTCCCACTCCCCTCCATCCACCTCACTGGGAGAGTGGAAAAGCCACAGCCGGATCCAAATAGGAACCAGCCAGCAAAATAGGAACCAGCACACAGGAGGGGCAGTTAAGCTTAATAGCGTTTCTTATGATGCATCTCCTTGGGAATAACAGGAAGAGGATCGGTGTGTAGGAAGAGGGGAGGGGAGGCTCTGAAGTAGCCTGTGATCCTTGAAGTGATGGACTCAAAGCCTTGCCTCTAGGAGGCCAGTGTGACGATGGGGAGCCAGCAGATGGATTAATGACCTAGAATACGAGGTGCCAGTCCCAAGGTAGGTACAGCGTCTAACACTGAGTTGGCAGCAGTAAAAATAACAGTATTGAAGTAGGGAGCGGAAAATCTTGGATATGACTTTCCAGCTCAACAGCTCTGAGCTCTGCCCACCACAACCTGGAGCTTGCTTCCTGTGCTGCAATCGTCTGCCAGCTGGGCTTCTCTTACTTTTCAACCACTGCCTTCCTACTCCCCAGATGCCCTTTGAGCAGCTTGCCATGCTGTGACTTTACAGAATTTGTTTGGGGCTATTTAGAGATGGACATCCACAGTGAATACACTGGGGCCATTTGCTAGGTCAGTGTTTCCCAGAATGGCTCTATTACAAACCTACATTTCAGTGGTGTATTTCCTTATCTCTTGGAACAACTCACTTGCTAGGGTCCTGAGTGCGTGGTGGAGGTCAATGCCGACCTGAAAAAGCAGGGCGGGGAAGGCTGACAATGAAAGTGACTTTTATAGAAAGATATTTTCAGTAGGGTTGCACGTTGGTTTTTGACCAAGGACCTGCTTGGCTTTTAGTAAGAGTTAATGCTGATAATCTGTCAAGAAGAAAACAACAACAACAAAAACACAAAAAAACAAACAAGAAAAGAAAAAGGAAGACAAGAATAGGCAGCGGGTGTAAGTATCAATAGGGTTATGGCAGCTGGGTGTTTCCTAAGTTGGAGGGGAAGAGAAACCACTTGCCATACCATCACTAATGGGACCCTGTGGCACTCTTCTCTTGTCAATCAGTGAAGTCACCAGAAGGAAGCTCCAGGGCTCAGAATAGTGTTTCAGTTAAATTCAAAAGGTCAGCAGTAAGTTAACTCCAGTCTAGAAAACTGTCCATTAATACTATTAGGATGGAAAAAAAAATAAACCTCATTTTTTATTCTCATGCACACTTTCAGAAGTGCTTAAATTAGGCCATGATAAATTTCACACACACACACACACACACACACAGTAGCATCCTGGAATGATGACTAGAATAAAAATCTAGATCCCCATCCTCAGACAAGTTCCTGGTTAAGGCCCTGAGTCCACTTCTCCATGAGCCTGCATGAACTGGAGGGGCTGAGGAGCACCCAGTTTCATATATTCTGTCCAAGATACTGTTCTAGATTCTGGCTTTTTCTACCAGGAAGTTATATAAGTTACATTCTCATCATTTAAAATTTAAAAAACCCCCACAAAATTTATAAAATATAGCAATCCAGGCAGAAGTTTACAAATGCCTAAAGATAAAAACTGTGGGATCTTATTTATATAAAGTACAAAACAGTCAAAGCTAAAGCTAATGTATACTGTTACATGTCAGGATAGGAGTTATCAATGTTTGGAGGGTGGGGGTGATTCTAAGGGGTTTCCGGGGAGGGGCTGATGGCATTCGGTTTTTATCTGGGTGCTGGTTACATGAGTATATTCAGTTGTAATAATGTAATTTTACGCACACTTTTTTGCATCTATGTTAAGCTTCGATTACATTTAATTTAATTACCCAAAGGTAATACAGACCTTAGTACAGAAGTTCCGAGGAATCACGGGCCAGGGGCTGGCCTTCATTATGGAAGATGGCGCCTTTGAGGCAGGGATTGGATTGATGGGAAAGCTTGGAACCCAGAACCATCTCCAGCATACAGCAGGCTCTCAGCAAACGGTTGCTGAATAAGTGAATGAATAAACAGACAAATGAATGAAACACATTTGCTAAACAAAAGAGTCAATGACACAGTTTTATAGCTCAGACAACCAGATGGAGCTTCCAACGTGTCATGTTCTAAACCTACTTCTCAGTGACTGCATTGTGGCAAGTCAACTTCCTGTCACGATGCAATTTTTATAAAGTTCAGGACCTTCCATGATGTGCTAATGGATGTATGGTTGTCAAAACACATGCAGATACACACACTCTCCCACATGGAGCCAAGTTTTGTTTGTTGGGTTCATGCAGGATGTGAGCTAGGCAGGCACCTGTCAGACTCCCCAAGCTGCCACACAAGTACTTCTTAGAGCGTGAGCCCCCGGTGGCACAATCCTGCTTTTTCCATCTCTAGTTATTGAGAGCTGGTCCAGAGCCTGGCGCACAGTCGATGCTCAGAGCATTCCTGCTGAATGAATGAATGAGCCTGAGTTCATGGGCCAGACTGATTCTATCACAGGGCCTTGTCCACCTCCGATGTGGGCTCGATAAGGATGGTCAAATGCTAATATATATATTTTTAATGTTTGGGGGTGGAGAGCGAAGGACAGGGAGAAACACTAGCCAATTATATGGAGACATATTTACACCAAAGATGAGAACATGTACTTCATTAGAACTTCTTATTTTGAGTCTAGGAGTTTTCTTGAGAAATTAAATTAGCATGAGAAGGTTGTTTGGTGGGGCGTCTGGGTGGCTCAGTCAGTTAAGCGTCTGCCTTCAGCTCAGGTCATGATCTCAGTGTCCGGCTCCCTGCTCAATGGGGAGTCTGCTTCTCCCTCTCCCTCTGCCACTCCCCTCTGCTTGTGCTCTCTCTCTTTCTCTCAAATAAATAAATAAAATCATTTAAAAAAAAGAAGTTTGCTTGGTGAACATGCTCAGGGTACAGGGAGCAGGCTGATCTTGTTCAACATGCATTTAAATTTTATTGAGCACCTATTACAACTCAAGCACTGTGATAGGTTCCAGGTACTTTCACATGTTATTTCATTCAACCTTATTGAATTCTCATAGTAATCTTCTAAAATTCATGTCATGGTATACAGGAGCTCCTAGCAGCATTCCTAGCATCATGACCAAACATAAATAGACAAGCAACAAGTGCTTATAGAATGAATGAGTAAATTAATGAGTGGAAACCCATTTCCCAGAAAGTAAGTGGCAGAGATGGAATTTGAACCCTGGTCCTGATCCCAAGGCCATCACTCTTGAGATAGGAGAGCTTGATGTGCTCATGGACATCACCTGCCAGTTAAGTTGGAATATCTCTATCAAGCCACTCTCTTCCCCAGCTAATTGTGGAGATATGTGGATGCATTATTTTTCTCATGCATGTGTTCATTCATTTCTTCAAGAAAGTTTTCATGAACACCCACTATAGGGCCAGCACTGTTAATTAATCACTCTGAGATTTAGATAGATGGTATGCAAAGCATAGTAATTGCTACTGTAAACTGTTATCATAAGAAATAACTATTTTGTTTATATTTTGTGATATTGTTACATTTTTGGGACAAAGAAATTAAAGAACAGCTCCTGCCCACAAGCAGCTTAGTCTAGTAGAGAAAAGACAAGAAGCCAAGTGAATATGGCAAGATTTTCTAGGGAATTTGTCTCAGTCATTTAGGCTGCTATTACAAGACTGGGGGTCTTATAAACAGCAGAGAGTTATTTCTCACAGTTCTGGTGACTAGAAGCCTGAGATCAGGGTTTCAGTGTGGTCGGGTTTTGGTGAGAGCCCGCTTCTGGGTTGCAGACTGCCAACTTCTTCTTGTCCTCACAGGGCAGAGAGCAGAGAAGGACGGAGGCTCTCTTGCGACTCTTACAAGGACACTGATGTCATCTACAAGGGCCTCACCCTTGAGAACTCATCAATTTCTTACTTACCTCCCAAAGGCCCTCCAGTCAACATCACATTAAGGGATGGGTTTCAACATATAAATTTTAGAGGGACACAAACATTCGGTCCATAATGGAATTTGCAGATGAGCCTTATGGGAATATTATTTTTCTTTGTTTTGCCTTTCTGTTGTATTGATGATTGCTGTCATTTAAAAAATAGTTTTAATATCCACCATGGTATTATGGTATCGTTTTGCTTCTAACGAGTGCAGGGCGGCAAGGGATGATATCATACCCGGTCAGGTAAGGCCGAAATCATCACCACCATGATATGGCCCTGAGACTGTTTCTTATAGATATTGATGAAAATAAATAAAACCCGGTATCTCTGCCTTTTTACATAAGCCCAGGTTAAACTGGAGAAAATGTCAGAGAAAAGAAACAATTGATAAGTCCTCTGTATCTTTGTTTCTACTTTTACTTTTGAACATCAGGGGATACAAAAGCCCCAGTGTTCTTGTGTGACCTAGACCAGCCCCGTGGAAATATAAATCCAATTAAACTGTCTGTCCTCTCAACACATCAGGCAAGGTAGATAATTCTGGTTGGAACCTTACCAAAATGTGACTGTGCATCCACACAAAAACTTTGTTTTCATGCATCTCTCAAAGCTGCTTATAATAGTCCTAAGGAAAAGAATCCATATACAACTGTGAAGCCACATGTCCTGGAAAACATTCAGGAGACTTCTAATTTGGATCAGAGAAGGAATATTGAAAGAGTATCTCTGTCAAATAAAATCATCCATTCCAGAATCATCAGCATTTCTTTTAAGCATTTGAAAAAGGTCATGGAAGAATTGGCTAATAAGCCTTTTCCCTTAAAGACCATCATTGACATCTTTCAATGTATCTGGTCCGTGGTTTTTGTCCAGGAGATGTGCTCTGATACTATCAGAGAATTCTTATTTTGGGCAGGCCTTTTGGAAACCTCACAGGGCATTGACGTCTTCAAAACTGTTAGACGTATCTATCTATCTATCTATCTATCTATCTATCTATCTATCTATTTATTTATTTATTTATTTGCCAAACAAGGGTCTCACGTGGACACAACATCTTGGTATTTGCTGAGCTGGTGAAGCACATGCTATGCTTGGCATCAACCCACCTGGTTTTACTTCTTTGGTAAATAAAGAGGCACAACATACCCATTGTGTCTTGCTGCTTTTGACATTGGCATGTGCTCATATCAAAGACTTGGCCAACGATTTTGCAATCGTGTCCACTACTACATAACATTTGTTAATTTTATCAGCGTCAGAGCCTTGAATTATCCATTAACTATGTGTAATGAAGAAGAGAGACAATCCAAGAGACTCTGTCAAGGAAGGGAAAGAGAATATGACATTCTGCCTTAAGCCATGCAAATGCAGTGACTTCCCAAAAATCATGTCTTGAAGTATTTGGTTGGACCCTAGGCAGAAGTTGTTTTGTTGCTGTTTGCTTGTTTGCAAAGAGAAGAAAGAAAGGCTCTCTCTCAGAACATAGAGATGATTATTCACGGACATGATTTACTTGGCAGATCATTTTTTTCCATACTAATGATATCAGTCTTTCCATTCGAGGTTCATACTTTCATTATGGGTGTTGCTGCTCTGGAAGAAGAGAATGTGGGCAGACAGTTATGTCAACTTTCCAGTTCTGAAGGAAGTGTTTCTGTCACTTGAAGTTAAAAGGGCCAGCCTTATAAATGTCTTTGAAGGAAAACCATCTACTGTGTGGTAATCAGCCTCCAAAATGGGCCCCCATGAGTCCCACGTCCTAGTATCATGCTTTTGTGTAGCCCCCTCTTACAAGTAGGGGTGTTGGTAACCAACAAGATATTACAGAAATGATGGTATACCATTTCTGGGACTAGGTCACACAAGGCATTCAGTTTCCATATTCGTTTGTGTCGATTCTTATTAGCTTCCATTTCTAAGTGTACTATTTTGTAAAATTATACTCCCATTCCAGTGGTGCATTTCTTCTTAGGCTTACGGCTCCCATGCACTGGGTATCCGGAGCCCCCGAGGAGGAAATCAGAGTACCAGCAAAGGGGACTGGGAAACTAGATGTAACTTCAGTGTCTGGCTCTATGTGGGGATGCTGCCTAGTGACCTGACATCATGGGAACGTCTTCCGACTTCTTTGATGTTGCCTAATTCTGCCTGCCCCTTGGTTGGGGAGAAAATCTGTTTAAAAAGAATCACTGAGGTTAAGACTTAATAACTCTGAGAAACAAACTGAGGGTTCTAGAAGGGAGGGGGGTGGGGGATGGGTTAGCCTGGTGATGGGTATTAAAGAGGGCACGTATTGAATAGAGCACTGGGTGTTATACGCAAACAATGAATCATGGAACACTGCATCAAAAACTAATCATTTAACGTATAATGATTAACATAACATAATAAAATAAAATTAAAAAAAGACTTAATTAGGGTCAGGATTTTATAACTCTACTTTCTGTGCAAAACACAAACAAATTTCATGTAGGTATGAGGAAAACAATTTTTAATCTTTCTCCCAGACTGAAGGGTATTTAGATATGTTCAGACTTCACATTTTACTTTCCTTTATTAATTAGTGGGGACATCTACATTAACACAGGATCATTAATTTATGATCTAGTGAGTCTTTTCTACCTCTAACTTCCCTGATGAAAGAGAATGAGACAAAAAGGAACTGTTTGATCAAGACTTCTCCCACAGATTTAAAATATGGCCCCTGAATAACATTAAAGATATTGATTTCACTGTCGTCTACCTAGTTTTCTGTGAGACAAACATACTAACCAAAAATAGAGGCACTAGGACTCGGATTTTGTATGACTACTTGCTCAATCATTAACATGAAAGCATATTGCCATTCCCTTTAACTTATAAATAAAACCGACGTCAGCAATACCACCCCAAGTCATGCCATTTCTTGAAACTAAAATCACAGCTTCCTCTGAGGGGTCTCAGAAAATACAATTGAAATGATAAGTAGTCTTGTCACACTTACTCATTTGGGGCGCATCCTTATTCTTCCATATCCATTTTCTTCCCTGTCTGGGTTTGAGTGTCGGTGAGTTTTCCAACACAACATTCTAGAAGCAGTCGGCGTCATGAATTCGGAATAGAATCCTCAGAAACAAAAAGAAACATGTATCACAAGTGTATTAGTTTTCTATTGCTGCTGCAGCAAGTTACCCCAAACTCCATGCTTTAAAACAATGTAAATGTGTTGTCTCATGGTTCTGGCTCACCGATGTCTGACCCAGGTCTTACTGGGCTAAAATAATGGCATCCACAGTGTCCTGTCCATTTCCTTGTCTCTTCCAGTTTCCTTGACTTGAGATCCTCTTTCTCCATTTTCAAAACCATCAATGGCAAGTAACATCCTTCTTGTACCGCATCGCTCTGACCTTCTTCCATAGGAACATCTTCCTCTGAATCCTCTTCTACCTCCCTCCTCTGTGGTGAAGGATTCCTGTGATTACATCAGGCCACCCAGATCATCCAGACTGATCTCCCCACCTCAAAACCCTTAACTTAGTCATATCTGTAAAATCTTCTTTGTTGTGTACGGTGACATATTCACAGTTTCTGGGATTGAGAGGTGGGCTTTTTTGGGGGCCATTATTCTGCCTCCCACAATAATTTTTAGAGTGTCTAAAAATAACATTCCAACATTCATTTAGGATGCAGTGCCTTCTCCCTCCTGAAAAACTGTGTTTTATCAGTTACACGAAGCAAATGGATCCCCTAGGTCTGCACCCACGAAACTATCATCTAGGCAGACAATGGCAGCCAGCATGTCACGGGGGCATCTGCTTCCTTTGCAGTGAACTTCCCTCTGAAGAAAAGATGAGCAGGGAGGTGCACAGTCCATGAAACGGCACAGTCTAGAGAGGGCCCATGCCTTCCTGTCGTATGTTTGTTGCTGTTCTTCAGATTCCATCCCAGTACCAAGCATCAGTCCTGTGAGCGTTACTGTTACCTTGCGAGATTTTTATTTTTTAAAATACTTGATCCAAAACGAAGAAATTTATGTCTTAAATTTGTCACATATGAGAGAAAGAGGGAGGGCAGCCAAGAGTTCCTTCCATTTGGCATTGTTCTAGTCTCTCTCCCCAAGAGGCAGGCATATCATGGATCCATGTTTTGGAGATGATATTAACCACTTTTCCCAATAGTTACTAATTATGGACTTGAGCAAACAGCACACTACTTTGCCATGCCCTTTTCCTACTAATACTTATAATGTGGTTTCATATGCAAATTCATGTGTTCTTATTTGCATGATATATAATTGGTATTTTTATAAAACTGGAACAGTTTCATAACTCTGACAGTATGGTATATGCATGGTAATTTACTGCATATACGAAATTCATTCAATTTTGATCAGATTAAAAAAATATATAAGAAAACAGAATAACTACAATTACGAAGGACACATGTTGAACCAGCTGTAAGTTTCTGTCTGATATAGAGTCCATATGTGAATGTAATATCCTGAAAATGCTACCTGAGATTCCACATGTGCAATAAGATGAAACAGTGTCCATTTGGGCTTCTCAGATAGAAATCAGGGCAAAAGTGAGTAAAGGAAGATTTATTTCTTTGTTGGGCAAATGGCACAGATTTCCTTTTGATGGTCAAGTGTTTCCAACACAGTTAGAGTGAGCCCTGGTGTTGCAAACTCCGCCCTTCATCATGAACATTCTTAAAGTTACACTAAGGATAAATGGGAGACATGTGCAGTCCACATTTTTATTTCTATAAAAGTATCCTGGACAAATGAGAAGGAAAGACAAAGTGGGTTTTCCTACCCAAATCCTACAGGTGGTTTCAGTTACTCAATATGTGTGTCTAATTGCTCAAATGTTACCTACACCATATTGAGAGCAGGTACTCTTTTGCCAAGTTTCTTCATTAGCTTCTGAATGTTGCCTGTGCCATCTTTAACATAAATCCCCTTTTCCTGCCTGCAAAGGCTGAAATGCGCTGTGTTCTTGTCTTACCCTTTGCCATCCAGTCTTAAGAAGCTGGATCTGACAAGCATAGCATTAAAAAAGGGGGGGGGGGGGCAGGGGACCGTCACCAGCTGTTGCTAATAAAACAAATGCAGCCCCTGCATCAGTTGCTTCCTCCCCTAACTTCATATCCCCGTGGTGTTGGCAGTCATTGGAAGGGGGGTTACTGGGGCATTCCTCTCTCCAGGGAGATAATAAGAATATTAATATTAATGCACTAGCTACCCCTTCAGATGGGAATGGATAAGATGGAATGATTTAAAGAAGGCTTGATCAATCATTCCATTTCTTGGCAAGAAAATGATGCCTTTTGCATTTAAGAAAGAACATCTGGGTGGAATCACAGTGGTTGCACCTCCTTGATGGAGTTCAATTTTCCCTCCCGTCTGGGACTTCTGGCCCTGCGGGGGGACAAAAGCAGAAGTTTGAAATGCTTACTTGAAAATATGGGCTTACATTTCTGCAGTCTGTCTGTGACCTCGCTGCTGACTGATTTATTAGCAGGGTCTAAGAAGGCATCTGGGGTAGCTGGTCAACTTGTCTGATTCTGAAGCAAAGGGTGGCCACCCTGGGAGCATTTGTGACTCTGTGACCCCACATCTGGCCCACGGAGCTCCTTCTGCTCCCAGAGCGGCTTGAAGAGTGTCTGCAACCATGAGCTCTTTGGAGCAACGTGGACAGTTAGGCAAACCTGTCAAAGCCTGAGAGAGTCAAGAGGTTGCTGCCTGCTCGTGACCAGGGCATCAGCAAGGTGGCGGCACAAAAGGCCCTTGCACATGGCAGATAGACACGGGTTTCTCAAGACAGTAAATATTTCAAGGTCTCGCTCCTGAAAGCACAAGTGGAGCCTTGTGTAACAAACAAAGATGTGTGGCCTCCGGGAGGGGGTGGGGGACACTCTGCTCCTTTTACTGTTCTCTCTCTGAATAGTGATGACCCAGCATGGAGACATTCGTGACCTGCATCCCCTCTGCCAGATGCTAGACAACCATTAGGGAACTAGAGGAGCGGCCCTTCCAGGGACACGCCTGCCACGCATCCACACTCCCGGCTTTAGGAGTTCGGGGGGGTGGGGTGGGGTGGGGGATTGGAGCAAGGTGGGGCTCATCAGGGCAAAATCGGCACACAGAACAAATGCAGAGGATTACAGGAAGGCAAAGGCACCCGACTCAAATCAAAATAAAGAAGAGGGAGGTGTTCAAAGAGTCTTTCAACCGAATACCAGTTTTAAAGATCACAAGCACATCCTAAGTGACATCCCGCATCTTCCCAAAGAGCATTCGCTCGCACAGAACTCACCACTGCCCCAAGCCTTTATGTTTATCTGCAATCCTTAATTGTATAACCCCCTAAAACAACCTTTCCTGCCTGTAATGCGAGGCTCATGCTAGAACAACCCAGGAATGACAGTATCAGTTACTACTATTCCTAACCCCCTCTTCCCATTAGAACTATAAGCTCCATGATGTCACCGAGTCCCCAGTGCCTACAACCGCATCTGGCATATAGGTGTTTGATAAATATTTGTTGACTACATGAATGAATGAATGAATATAAATCTATTCTCTACCCTCTCAGAGCACAGAGCCTAAGAAAGTATTACACACATGACCAAAAGCAGAAAGCCGACATCTAACCAGGCAGTGAAATATGGGGTCAAGTTCCATCTCATAAGATGATCCATCACCATTGTTCCATTTTGGGGCCACAAGCAGGTGAGTTCTTCAAAGCCCTTCCTGGAAATGTGCACCCATACACGTGGTTTCTAAAGAAACACTATTCTACTCTTTAGTACATTATGTTATTGCTATGGAAACAGCGATATTTTAAAGAAGAACACTGGAACTTTCCAAATACAGTATTTATTCTTCTTGTACTAGCAAATAATGTGTTTCGCCTAAGAACTTGTTAGGTGGCCCGCAGCTAAATATAAAGGGACAGATTCTCATCATGTGTAAGTCTACTGGGGAATTTGGACCACCGGCTTTTCAAGATACATTTTAAAATAAACCCAGCACAAAACTCTAGACATAATTGGGGCTTTCAATAAAACACTTAATATGTCAGATTTGTTTTTGAGTTAGAAAAACTATTTATATTGGAGACCCAGAAAAACCCTCTGCAGGGTTACAAGCTGTCCCTGTCTTTGGATTTTCAGAGGACTGACCCCACTCATTAGTTTTGTTTATAACCATCAATACCTCTGTAATGCTCAGCTGGATAATATGACCCTAACTTTCCAGGACTAGCATCACATTTTAACCGAAAGTTGCTGAGAGAAAGCATAAACCCAGCGTAGGTTCTAATAGCACAAGAGAAAAAGAACCAAAGAAAATCGGAGGAGTGTTAGCAAAAGGGGTCCCTCAACTCTAGCACACACGTGCAAGTTCAGTAAGTGCCAATTGATAATATCCTCTTGTACAATTTTGCCTTCCTTACAGATCCATTTTAAAAGCAAAACTAGATGGATTCATTTTAAAAACCTCTCTTCCTGCTGATAAAAATAAAAATTGAGAGCAATTTGCTGAGAGCCACAATTCCAACATTATAGTGATCATAATTTCTACCTTGCATTACATGCAAAATTGACAGCGTTGCAGCATTTACTTTTAGTTTAGGCAAGTTATCCCTGGGCAGAGGTGGCAACACTCCCCTTCTTTCCTAGTGATGGAAAGAACATAGACTTGAAGCCAGCCAGACCTAGATTTGTGCTCTCTGGTTGCCACCTTTAAGCTATTTGCCCTGGAGCAAATTCCTACCTCCCTCAGCCTCACTCAGTTCCATAACTTAGCGGATCACCCAAAATAGAACACACCTAAAGATCCTAAAACAGGTCTCACTAAACATTTAATTCTCTTCTTTTCCCTGATAATATAAAATAACCATTCCATTTCTCTTTCTCGTTTTCAGCCTGCTAAAGTGCAAATATTTTTAAAGCTTCCAGAAGGTGAAAGATATAAGAATCACGTTTCCATGGACATAGTTCACTTAAAGCAAACAGTTCTCCCACTGGTACTTTAGATCAACACTTAATTGACAAAATAAGATTGCTCACATTACTATAATTTGTGCTACGTGTCATCTCCTGTGCAAGAGCTCAAAGGGCATTACAAATACAGAATGCTTGCAATCTATAAAGATATAGGTAAATATTATGTTTCGTTGGTAAGGTAAACTGATAATAACAAAGGAAGAAATGTGCACAAGATTTGGTGACATCCCTGAGCAAATACCCAACTTCCATATTCTATCTACACTTCACGAGTGGCAGGAGGCACCACGTACTCCCCACCCCTCCTCTGTGACCTCGCTGCTGTCACAGGTTGACCATCTTACATGGGTCCCCACACACATCCTTCAGCACGACACCCCAAGCAGCATCCAGGAGGTAGGCGGAGTGGGTTTATCGGTTTAAATCCATCTGCCTTCCTTGAGTGGGTTATTTTCCAAGTGTTGTCTACATTAGGAGCGAAGTCACATGAAGGAACTCAAGAGTTTTTTTGCGCGCTTCCTTTCCAGTATTTTAAAATATTCATTAAAATATATCCTTAAAGGGGCACCTGGGTGGCTCAGCCAGTTAAGTGTCTGCCTTCGGCTCAGGTCATGATCCTGGGGTCCTGGGATCGAGCCCCACATCAGGCTCCCTGCTCATCAGGGAACCTGCTTCTCCCTCTCCCCCCTTGCTTGTGCTCTCTCGCTATCTCTCTTTCTCTCAAATAAATAAATAAAATCTTAAAATATATATATATCCTTAAAAATGTACTTATTTGTCAGTTTTATCATTGGACCCGGCACAATGAAATTCTCAATCCATTAATCTTCAGAGACAGGAAATTTGCTGAAAACCCTGCCTCTCTCCTCCTCAAGGAAGATAACATCCACCCACTTCCCCAAGAACCCCCTCCAACCCAAAACTGGCTCCATCTTTTTACTTACTGGGGTTCGTCACCAATCTTGTCCCCTGCTTGCCACCTCACCTGGCCCCCATCATACTTCCTTTTCCTGCATTTTCCCTGCTCAGATTTTTAGAGGAAATCACTCTCCCATCTGGCTCCGTTGCAAGCGCATGATTCCCCATTTCAGCCGGGCCCTCGGGACTGCTTAGCGATTCTACAGAACCACAGTTGGCCCCTTTCCCTCTCCGTTTCATCAGAGCTTCTAAATCTTCATCAGCCTTCTCGGTCTCCAACCCCTGGCTCCGTTGACTCAACAGATGCCAACCTGTCATGGAAAACACAGACGCCATTAGGTAGGGTCTCCCCAGGCCCTGTGAGCTCTGCCTGAACCTCTGCATGAACTCATTCTTGGCTTGGCCTCTCCTTCTCTCTCTGCACAATGTCCATCCCTCCCCCCTGTCCCTGTGCCCCTCACCTGATCCAGGACGCTCTGCCATTGTTTGCCTGCCACTCCCTCAACACACCTTTGAAATCTTTTCTTGGACAAATTCCTCTGAGCCTACGAATGAGATCAAGAGTGTTCCTCACCACAAATAAACAAGCAAGAGAGCAAGCAAAGCAGAGCCCTTTCTTTGACCCGTAGCCTGACACTTGAGTTCCGTCCCACCCCCGAGGGCTTTCTCCCATGCTGCCTCTGCCTGAGGTAAAATCCTACCTGTTCCTGTACCTCCAGATCCTGCCCACTCCTTCAGACACAAACCCACATGCATTTCCTTCCCGACCTCTGCGAATGCGAAGAGCCACTTGCCTGCATGAATTTCAAAGCACCTGTGCCCCTCTCCCCAGCTTTCTTGTGTCATGATCACTGGCTCTTCTGCTCCCAGAGCTCCTGGAAATCCAGCAAGGCCAGAATCCCTCTCTCATGCA
Source organism: Mirounga leonina (assembly GCF_011800145.1). NCBI lineage: Eukaryota > Metazoa > Chordata > Mammalia > Carnivora > Phocidae > Mirounga > Mirounga leonina. Next base: position 62,508,405 of record NW_023270389.1, on the reverse strand, counting down.
TTTTGTATTCCTCAAAGTGTCCAACATGTCTTGTGTACAACAGGTGCTTATTTAGTCACCCCCATTTTAGAGAGATTAGGAATCTTTAGCCCCATGACCTAAATCACAAAGCTTGTAAACACCAAAGTTGCCACAAATGTTAGCGTTCTTTCAACCCCTCGTGCGAGTTCCCTATTCTTAAACAACGTCCTGGAACTAGGTCCCCCTCATCTCATTTCTGTGGTCTGGAGCAAGTTTCTTTAAATGTCTACTTTCCAAAGGCTTTCCACACATGTTTGTTTCATGTTGCACGTAGTAGGAGCTAAAAAATGTTGACTGGATGAATAAGTGAATAGGTTTTAGCTGATGATATCCAGAAATAGAAGCTAGAAGCCTTCATTGATCTTGCGGTTATTTACGGTAATTGATGTTCACCAGGATCTAAGATTGGTTAAGTTCATTAACAGTGGAGATCAGAAGCCTTCTGGCCGGTGGGGGGCGGGGGTGGGGGAGCCCCACGGGCGGGTCACTCTGTCCCCTGCCTGTAACGCACGCATACTGAGGCCAAGTGCTGGCTCCACCCCGGAAGGCAGCCAGCCCCCCTGCCCCTCAGCCCGGCCAGGGATTCCATTCTACCTGTGATACAACATTTCCATTGGTAGGCAATTTACCATATTTTAAAAATTACAGTGTAATTGTCATCTGTTTTCCAAATCAAGTTGTCCAATTCTGATCCTTAGGGTCTGAGATAAAAGCCTCATCAGTCATAAGGAGAATAGTAGGAGATGATCTATTTCCCCTCCCACATTGCCTACCAAAGAAACAGCTCCAAATGTTGAGTCAGGAGAGCCATTCCAGATGATTAAAGAAAACCAGGCCAGGCCATTTTACGGTCCACCTTCCCTAAGACCAGGTGGAATGAAAATTTTAAATATAGGTACAGTTGGCGACCTCTCTGCTAAAGAGAAGCTAGAGGCCTTCGTTGATCTTCCGGTTATTTACAGTAATTGATGTTCACCAGGATCTAAGTTTTATTATATTTGACAATGATAGGATTATGTAAAAATCTCCTGGAACTGCAGGTATTTTCAGGAGATCAAAGCACAACCCCTATATAATAAGCAGTTTGCGAGTGCTGAGGAATGTACACTTTGTTACGGATGGTACACTTCGTGATTCTGAATAGGGCTGGTGAAAACAGTCACTTGAACCCAAAAGAAGAGTCTATTATCCAAAGAGTGTAAGAACACTACTGCACTTTAAAAAAAAAGAGAGTTTTAGCTGCAGACAAGAAAGGGAGAGTATTAGCCCTTCAGCAGAATCTTCAGTAATTGCCTCCCTGAAAAGGCTCTAAATAGAGTAATCACATAAAGGTAAACGTAATGGTATAAAGAAATGATTGAGCACATTTAGGTGGGACAACTGAAGGCTGGATGCATTTGTTTTTCGTTCCTCACTGAAAGGCAGAAGCCGTGTTTTGTAGATGTAGGAAGGAGCCAGAGGATTAAATACAGAGATTAAAATACTTCATAATTGCTTTAGTCAAATGAACAGATTTTGTATATAAAAGGGACCTGTAGGCATAATTTAGGGCAGGTTTTGCATGGAAATGAAGTATCAGTTACAAATCCAGTACCCAACCACCTTACACAACTTGTATCCCTAAGATGGGTATTTTAAATCTCTAACTTATTAAAAGATGAAATGTTGGAATGTTGGGTAGATTGAAATCATTTGTCAGATCACGAAGTCCTCATAACATTTCTCAGCCTTAATAACACATCTGCTCTTAGAATGTGGTCTCTTGATAATAGCTGTCTGAAAGTGTCTGAATTTAGGGATTATTTGAGACAACAGATTTCCTTCTATTTGAAATTGAACGAGGCATCTGCTCCCTCACCGTTAGCTTTGTGGGATAGTCTCAAGGCATTCATAAAAGGGCTGTTCATTTTGAGCAAGACAAGAAGAAGAAAAGACCTCTGTTGACAGTATAAGATCGGCAAAGAGAAATGAAGAACTTTTAAAGGTAGTATTGTATATTTAGAAATAATACTCCATAGTTCCTTTTCTGATCTGGGGAGAACACGGTGGCTGGGATAGCAGGACACTCCAAAACCAAAAACTTAGAGAAGACTTTGCTGGAACGCCGAGTAGGGATTCACAAAACGGTGTCTGATTTGATTCAGTATAACCAACAGAACCTAATGGAAATGGACAACCACGATCATTCCAAAGACCTCAGGCCAAATTCATGTCCAAGCACAAGAACATATGAAACAGAATGGAAAAATAATACCTGAAAGTCACCTTCTCCATTTTACCTCCATGACAGAATATTCCAGAAGGTGAAATCATAACAAAACTTTTATGCAAGTTCAAAGGTAAACCATATATACAAAGAAAGGCAGGTTGTGCGTCATTGAAGGTCCTGGACTGATAAGGCAAAAACCATTATCAACTTCTCGACTCCATTTAACTATAAAAGTTACCATTTATAGTTGGGCAAGTTCATTTTAAAATGATGGTATGCCCTTTCATTTCCACACACACCCACAAAAATATTCTTTACATTTAGAAAGAAGTAAAAGGCAAATTTTAGCCACGTTTCCTGATATTTGCATATTGTCATCCTACAGATGGCTCCACATGTCTTACATGTGGATACAATGTATCCACTTAATGGCTACGTCATGGCCAGGAGACAACACTTCAATTATAAAAACCACATTCTTCCTACGAATCAGTCCGTATTACATGTATATATGCAAACATGTATACAAAGAATTCATAGATTAGCTACGTGGCATTTTTAAGACAACTGGATTCTCAAATCACCTAACTGTCCAAACGTGACTGTAACAATGAAACATCAAAATTGAGCCCTGCTTGAAAAAAGACAGCCGTCCATCCAGGTTCCCATACAGGACAACACCTAACTGTTTTGGAATAATGAAAGGTGTGGTGTGAAACACTTCCCCAGTTGTCTTTTGGTTTTGGGGGGGTGTCCTTACTCGTTGATCTTTCTGCTCCATTTGGCACCACTTCTTACCTTCCTTTGGGGAACCTATCTGCCTTTGGATCTTCTGCCACACTCTACCTCTTGGCAGCTCTTGGATAACTCTTCCCCTGAATCCAGATTTTCTTCTTCCCCAGAGGAGTGCTCAGTGGTCCTGTGTGGGAGGGTCAGTCACCAATGGGAAGAATTTGGGTATGTGTATTGCCTTCCAACTGTCCCAGTGGCTGTGAAGTGCCACCGGCATTTAATGGGGGTCAGGTGGGGAGGGGCGGAGAGGAGCAAGAATGCTAATTTTCTGAGCCACACAAGACAGTTCCACGTGACAAAGGTTTGTTTTGCCAAAATGCAAACAGCATCACACCTTTGAGAAACACCGAGCAGGGAAATCAAATTCTTGACCTCTCACTCATTATTTCTGAACCCCTACTCTGAGCCCTTTGCTTCAACGGGGCTCAGGCCTCTCCTCTACACACAAGACGCTCCAGTGCGCTTCTACCACTTGTCCTTTAAAAGCATCACTGCATGTCCCTCCTGCCAATTGCAGCCGGAGATCGCCTGGCGAGCAGGTCAGACTTAGATCCACCCAGAAGCCGGGCAGATGTCTAGTCTGCTTTGCTTCTTTGTCCTTTAGCCCCATGTCCAAATGATTGGGTTCCGCCAGTTCTCTTCCTCTACGATGCCTTTTGGAAATGCTTTACCTCCAGCGCCACAGCTAGCCTCAGCAGATGCCTCTGCTGACCCTCTATTGATCCCGACCAACTTCCCAAAGGAAATCCGTGCCCTTTACCGGCCATCCTATACACTGTTGCTACAATTGTTTCTATGGAACATTCCCCAACATTTCTGAAAATCCACCGTGACGAATCCTGCCTGTTCTCACTGTGACTGTCATCCCACCCCCAAGGGTTCTCACACCTCTTCCCCCATTTCACACTTCATCTTTCCTGTCCCCTTGGTAGCACCCGGTCCCAGCCATGCTTCTCCACCTGACAGCATGTGCGTGCATTTCCCCTTCCTTTCTCAGTACCTGTGTACCCATCACTCATGCTCACCCCACCTCCTTCTCCCTCCCTGCTTCTAGGCTCCAGTGACAGGACCGTGTGGAGCCACACTAGAGTCTGAGAAAAAAAGAAAAAAAAATCTGTAATATCAATCTTGTTCTTCAAAATCCTGACATTTTGTTCATTAGTAATTATTTTGTATTCTTTTTTTTTTTTTTTTTTTTTTTTTTTAAATACTGCATTAAAATATTCTTTATCTTGATTACTGAGTTTCTGGCAGCCCCTCCCATTTTGCATTAGAGGCAAATGCCTCACTCTCCTCACCCTGGGCCCAGCCCTGTTGTGCGGCCCCCTCTCCTCCCACTCTGCTCCTCCTGCAAGGCCTCCGCGATGGAGGCTTTCAGTGCCGGGACCCGCCTGGATCCCATCCTCGGCTGTCTGCCGGCAAGTACACTGTGGGCGTCTGTTGCCATGGGAGAGCGCCTGTCATCTGCAGGTTTGGGGCATTTGGTCCCCCTCTAGGACCAAGGCTCGTGTGCTGTGCTCTTCCCTGCCCTCCACTCAGTGCATGCTCCAGAAAGAGCTTTGAGCCCAGAATACAAGAGCTGGACAGTGATGGGAACCTCAGGTCAGATATCGAGATGCGATAATAGGAATGCTGGCTTAGAGAACGGAAGAGAAACAGACCCAAAGTCTTCTTGTTATTCCACTGCTATTTTTCTTTGACTATTAGTTGTGGATAGGGTAGGTTTCGCTCATCAGGAATCCAGGAGGTCCATACCTAGAGAAGTAAACCAGTGGTGGAAACATCACAGTGTCAGGTTGACTTGGAGGCATGCCTGAGCCCCCCGGGCCTGTCCCAGGGGTCGCTTGCAGAGTATCCCGACCCCACAGACCCTCTCATTCAGACAGCCCACCTCTTCCTCTAGGAACAGGAGTCCGCACAGCTCCGCCCACCTTGGCGTGAAAGTGCGCCGCGATCAGATAACAAGGTTAAGTATTTCTGAGGCATGTGGCAGAATAAATTAGTTTCATCTCGCTAAGAAAGAAGACGTGCCCTATTTGCAGATTAACACAGGTGTGTCCGGAAGCGGGGCTCCAGGCACTGAACCCGCCCCTGGTGACACTGTTTGGCAAATGCACAGGGTCCCATCTTTGGGCGCCAACTCGATGCTCTTGCGCAAGTGCTCCTGGCCGCCCTCCCCTCTGGCACTGACCTGAGTTCTGACGTTCGCAGACCGGGCAGCTGGGAATGTAGGTCAAACCTGCTTACTTTCTCCTCTGCGCCTCCTGCGTCTCCCTACCAAATCCTCGCTCGCTCCCTTCCAGCTGCTTCCTCACCTTTCCCACTGAACCCCTTCCACGTTCCCAGAGAGGCCTGATGGGCCCCAGCAGCGCCAGAGCGAAAGCCGAGTCAACCTGACGGCAGTGAATTCTTCCTCCGTGTATCCACCTTTCCAAAGAGTGTCAAGGAATGATACTTCGTTACACAGAGCAAACACAGAAATTATATATGGGGCTGTTCCAGGCCCTTGTAAACTGCAGTCACTTCTCTAAGATTTGATTATTTTGAACATTAGACAGGCGGCAATAAAAAACCTCTTTCGGGCGCCTGGGTGGCTCAGTTGGTTAAGAGACTGCCTTCGGCTCAGGTCATGATCCTGGAGCCCCTGGATCGAGTCCCGCATTGGGCTCCCTGCTAGGCAGGGAATCTGTTTCCCCCTCTGACCCTCTCCCCTCTCATGCTGTTTCTCTCTCTCTCTCAAGTAAATAAATAAAATCTTTAAAAACAAAACAAAACAAAACCTCTTTCAACTAAAAAGGAGAAAAGAGGATATTAGTGAACATGAATGCTCTATTGCTCTTACATTGGGACCCACTTACCTGCACAGTTCTGATAAAGTTTTTCAAAGGGGGCATTAAATTGTCCCACAAAAAGGAGGCAGGTTCATTGGGAGGTGTAGGCTGCTGGAGACAGGGGCTGTGCTGCAGAGGGGGCTCACTCTGGGTCTCTGTGCTAACACCCTCCCCTCTCAGCACAGCCTCTCCCCGCCAGGTATTAGCTTCCCTGGTCTATTGGCAACCACAGCGCTTCTAATCAAAATTTTGAATCTACTGAACAAGGGTTTTCTTACTTTAAAAACAACTGGTAAGCATTCTTAAACCATCAATATTTGAAAAGCCAAGAAGAAAGACATTTGAAAATTATTACATATCTGTCCAAACAATGTTTTATGTTTTCTGACCTCTAAACGATGCGATTAAAAAAAAAAATTTTTTTTCCACGATGGTTAGCAGTTTGGCTAGCTCAGATGTTAAAACAAAACATATGGAATGTGGTTTTCTTTGTTTTGTTTTTTTTGGGGGTTTTATGTTTATTTTTTATTTAAATTCAATTAATTAACATATAGCGTATTATTAGTTTCAGAGGTAGAGGTCAGTGATTCATCAGTCTCATCTAACACCCAGTGCTCATTACATCACATGCCCTCCTTAAAGTCCTGGAATGTGTTTTATGGAAACACAAATAACATGTATACCCCCCAAAAAAGGAAGGAGGAGCATACGACCCCAGGAGATTACAAAAGAGTTTCGAGTTTTCGGAAACATCGAAGAATAATGTAAGAGAGTGTATCAGTTTCTTGTGGCTGCTATATAACAAATCACCACCAATTTGGTGGCTGAAAACCACAGAAATGTAACCCCTCACAATTGCGGAGGTCAGAAGTCCAAACTCAGAATCAGGAAACTGAAATCCAGGTGGGCAGCTGTGCTCGCTCTGGAGGCTGTACGGGAGAAGCCAATCCCTTGCCTCATCCAATTTGGGGTGACTGTGGCCCTCCATTGTCTAAGGCCACATCACTCCAATCTCTGCCAGGTCACATTGCCTCTCCCTCTTCCATTTGTGTCAAATCCCCCTCTGCTCCGTCTTATAAGGACACGTGATTCTATGTAGGATGAGGTCCTCATCTTAAGATCCTCAAATTCATCCCATTTAGAAAGTCCCTTTCCCCATATAAAGTAAAGTTTAGATTCCATGGCTGAGGACCTGATATTTTTGTGGGCCTCTATTCAGCTGGCTACAGGAGGTGGAAGCCCAGTGCGAGCTTGCGAAAACACCAAGGAAGACAGCAATGGCTCATCGGGCCACATTCAGAGAGAGATGTAGAACAAAGAAAGACTGGGCCTATTTATCCTTTTTCATATCGCTTCTAGTTTTTCCAAAAGGGAGAATGGTCTTCACATTGAAAATGGCTGAACACATCACCAGATGAACACCAAGCTGAGTGAGGAATTACTAAATGTGTGTTGAGTCATTTCGGGTGAATTCAGACCCACAGGTCAGGGTCTAGAAGCAGTGGTCCCGGTGGGCTCAGGATTCTGCTGCCAAGAAACTTCTTGCATTGCCTGATTTCTCATTATTCAGGTGGTGGCTTCAATGTCAGTTCTTCAAAGGGTGGTCCCTGACCACCCTAAGGATTTGTCCATCCCCCCACTGGCCTGTGAACTCTACAGGACAGAGATTATTTCCTCTCTCGTCCCCAGTGTATACCCAGCACCTGGCATAGTCCTCGGTACATAGGAAATGCTCCATCACTACTTGTTAAGTGAATAGCTAACATTTTTGAGCACTTTGTATGTGACAAGCACTCTTCTGAGTGCTTTATATGTGTTAAGTCACTTAGGGAGGAAGCGACAAAGGGAGGGAGGAAAAAGGGAGGATAAGAAAAGAGAAGATAGACTGACAGATGTCTCCATTTTCAAAATCAATCTTCCAAGAAATGGAAGAACTAAAAATTGGGAAGCCCGACGTTTATCCCCAAAACAAATCCAGAGTGAATTCTTAAACAGAGACGTTGTGAACACAAGCATAGAATGAATCTATAAAAAGGCCTGAATTTAGGTTTTCCCAAATCTGTTGCACAAGTACAGGGTGTATAGAAATATATGTGAAACCAAATAAAAATGAAAACCTGAAACACTTAGCCTGCTGCAGTCTTTTTTTTTTTTTTTTAAGATTTATTTATTCATTTGAGAGAGAGAGCATGGGGTGGGACAGAGGGAGAGAATCTTAAGCAGACTCCCCACTGAGCATGGAGCCCGACACGGGGCTTGATCCCCGTACCCTGAGATCATGACCTGAGTGAAAATCAAGAGTCCGACGCTCAACCGACTGAGCCACCCAGGCGCCCCAAGCAATCTTGGTATACAAGTTAGTGTTATGCTCCAGCCAAAAGGGAGTGTGGGGATAACAGAGTTATGGGCAACATGGCAGGGTCTTAGAAAGAACATGAGTCAAGTTGACCTGGTGACTTTGAGCAAGTTACTTAGAATTTCTGAGGTTTTCTTGACTTACCTGTGTATACATGCCTGCAAGAGTTATTATGAAGATTAAAATACAGAAAGAAGGTCCTGGCACATGGTAAGCTTTAAATAAGGTGAGTTCAGCTCTTCCTTTCCCTTCCTTTGGTCTTTATTGTACTTTGTACCAGGCCAGTCATGGATGGAACCCTAAATTTCATTCCAGTCACTACATTTTAAGGAACACAAAGACGAACAACAAATACAGCTGGAGGAAAGATACCAGATTGGGGAAGCAGTTGGAAACAACATCTTATTATAATAATAGTATCTTGTGTTTCTCTAACATCTTCTAATTTTCAGAAGGTTTGATACCAGAGACAATACTATCAGGTAAGCAGAAAAATATTAAGATGACATTTTATACATGACTCTATAAATACCTAGAGAGATTAAGGGCCCACCAAACATCACATCACTCATAAATAACCAAGGCAGGGCACAAGTGCAAGTATACTGAGCATTCACCTAGCAATTTCCTTTCTTTTACACTGTGTCCCCTATAAGCAATGGTACAAGGAACTGGGGCATATTCTGGAGATATCTAAGGGAAGACATGATAACTGCCTTAAAATATGTGAAAGATTGTCCTGTGGTAAAGGGACTAGACCACACGCTCAAGTACAGACCAGATCAATGAGTGGAGATCACCACCGTTCAAGCATTGGCTCAACTCCAGGGGGACCTTTGGAGCCATTGAGGTGAGTGACAGTAGACTCAGGTTGACTAGTGAGCTATTCAGGGATGCAAAGCAGTGATGTCTGCCTGGGATATCAGTTGCACTAGATCCAATCCTTTATTCTGTTGTTAAATACATAATTTTTGAGCAAAAAAAAACCCATTCTAGCCATTGTGGGAAATAAAGAGATAATTAAGCCGTTGTCCCCGACCATGTAGATCGCCTCAAATGCCCCCCACAGCTTTGGAAATCATATGAGTGTTCGACATTTTTATTTAAACAGATTTTTAAGACATTTGGGCGACACGATTGGCATCAACAGTGGAGACTTCAACAACTGACAGGGACGCTTATATCCACCTAAATGTTGCTGTATTTTCAATATTGAACGGACCTACGAACAAGCCCGCCTGGCCGCGTGAGCGTCCCGTTCATCTCTCTAAACTAGCACCAACAACATGACAGGGTGGTGGTGGCTTTGTCTTTCCACACCCTCCTTCTGAGGGACTCATCCCACTGATTCTCGGACAATCTCGAAAGCCAGCTGCAGTTGGTACGGAGGGCAGGTCACCTTCACTCTCCACCCCTCTGAAAGGGAAAAACTGTAACCATGTGCTATTCTAAAGCATTTCAATATTTGCATTTCTAATTCCTATAAATGCTATAAATTATAAGCATTTATTTTATGAAACTTGGAAAGATCGCTATTTGTCTCAAATTATACCAGTTACGCCGGCATCACACACCAGAACGCAGAATTATGGAACATATGAGACAGAAACCTGACACTCAGTTTCCTGCGATGTGTTAAGCAGAGAGGAAAAAAAATTGTACTGCTGTCTAAAAAGCTGGATAATCAGTCTGAAACCTCAAATTATAAGATTAAATCAATAAAGAAAACAATTGAAAAGGTACATTCAAATCAGAACCTCTGAAGAGAGTCCAAGGGACAAATAGGAGAGCTGAATAATGAGATAAAAGCCAACACTTTCTTAAACCACTACGGAATTTATAATCTGGATTAAATATGGATTTTGCTCAAATCCATAACTCATGTATATTTTTCTTAAAATAGCACACTGAAGTGCATTTGGGGTGTTAGGAAATTGTTGCTTCTGAAAAAAAAAAAAAAAACCAGACTACCATGCTTAATGGCACATAGAGAATAATATTTTCTATGATTGAAAAAAAAAAACCATGATTATATTTTCCAGTAAATTAGTTTAAAAAGCTAGATCTACTGGTTCACAAGCAATTTCTAGCCCCCCAGACTTTTCCAGGCCTTCCCATATTTATTAGTGTCAAAAGAATGATGCATCTAGCAGCAGTAAGTATACAGAGCCTTAAGAAATCACCAGAGAACAGTTTAATGGATCAAAGTTCCAAATTGTATTAAAATTCTTGCTGATTGATTTATCTCGGACATGATCTCTGAAACCCCTACTCCCCTCCCAAAGGACCCAAACCTATGATGTTCACTAATCAGATTGTTCACTGCAGCGGACAGCTAACACCTTCCACAGACATGCGTTGAGTAGATCTCAAATTCCTGCTCCAGCTGCTGCATGCCTGGGTATTTTGTTCTTTGATCAATGATTAATTACTTTAAGAAGTAAAAATTAAAAGCCTTCATTGTTTCATAAAGCTATTATTTTATTTCTGAAGCTCTCTGGAGAGAGGCATGCCATAGATTTAAGGGCTGATCAACGATCAAAAAATTTCCTTCCCCCACAGCAGCAAAGAAGAGGGGGGGATTTTTTTTCCTCTCTTTTCAGTGACTTTAGAGGATTGACTCTTGTACCTCCAGACTAGGAAAGAAACTGGTCAAATTGTATTTAATTAACCAATATCAAATCAGGATAAAATCCTCCTGCTTGATTCACACCCTACCTTTGGCAATGACCCGTTTCTTGTCTAAACTGTCACTTTAAAGTTCAGGATAATGGGATCTTATCCAGGATAATGGGATCTCAGGCTTCTCTTATTGGAGCCTCCATACATTTGGCTCCCATGATCTCAAATGACTTGTTACTAAAGGAACATAATGCGAGGACACTATTTAGAATTGTAGAATGATTACAGAATCCTATCGCAAAAGAGGTCCAGACCCATCGTTCTCAATCTTGTCCACTTTTGCCCAAAGGAAAATCCATCCCATGGTTTAAAAGGCTAGGGAAACAGATTCTGTCCTTTTCCTTCGAGTCACATTCCTGCATCTCCCAACTTTCTACTATGGAAAAATGTCTTACATATTTAACCTAAACTCTTCATATTTCAGTTAATACCCATTGATTCCATTTAAGAATGGCATGGTCCCATTCTTTGTGTGAGACCATTATGCCCAAAGACTAGAATGAACAATCCTGCAGCTTTCAGTGGGATATTTCCCCCAAAGTCCTGCTCAAGTGTTCTCACTAGGAATGATATTCTTCAAAAGTCTATACTCCATGGTTAATGACTTTAAGAAATCTAAACTACATATTTTCAGGGTAAGCATGTTTTAGATGTCAGGCCTTGGTGTCTACTCTGACCGTGATCTTATTAGCTGTATGATCTTGGGCAAATTGCTTACTGAGTGGGACTAACACCTTCTACAGAAGTTTGGTGAGAAAAGACAGGGAAATAAAGCACAGAAAGTGCTTAGCACACTGCCTAAGTCCTCAATAAATAGTACTCAGAATCACTTCAATAATTTATAAGCTTATCAAATCTATAGATTTAGATGTTGGGTTGTAATAAGTGTATAGAATTACCATGGGCTGGAACATTAGCCTTTTTATGTAAGTTCAAAACTGAATGAGGGGCACCTGGGTGGTCAGTCGGTTAAGCATCTGCCTTCGGCTCAGGTCGTGATCTCGGGGTCCTGGGATCGAGCCCCTCCTTCGGCTTTCTGCTCAGTGGGGAGTCTGCTTCTCCCTCTCCCTCTGAACCTCCCCCCTGCTTGTGCCCTCGCTCTCTCTCTATCGCTCAAATGAATAAACAAAAAATCTTTTTAAAAAACCCTGAATGATACCCAGGTTGAGATTTAATATTGGTTCACATCCAGTGATTCTAAATCACTCCCTAATGGCACCATAATAACATGATCAGCGTCAGAAGTGCCTTAGTACCTTGGAGAGTTTTGGGAGAACAGAGGGTACAGGACTTCAGAGCCTGCTACCCAGGATGAACCACACTCTCAGGTGGGTTCGGGCTCTCCAGGCTGGTCCAGTGCTTTGCAGGTGCCTGTTACCTTTCCTGAAAAATGCTAACATGTTCTTTAACCCATTTAAGGAAGGGTAAGATGAGAGAGAAGGGAAACTGAGGGAGTGTGGTCACAATGAGATGATGTCCAGGAAGAAGATGAGACTGACTGTCGCAAGCAGCCTGATTTTGAGTTGGGTCCTGTTGGGGGTGCTGGTGTGAAATGTGGGCTGACCAGGGAACGGAAGAAGGGAGAGCCTCAAAAACACAGTCACAGGCATCATTTGGGTTGGAGAAAGCTTGGCTTATACCACATCTCAGAGCGGGCTTGATGGTGTGCTAATGTGTGCTGAGCTAGGAAAGAGCAAAACACTGGCAAAATTACACTTCTGCTTCCCAAAGCATCAACTATCAAATGATATTTTTTAAAGACTCTCTAGGCTACTACATATAATCAGGCACGATACTTCTAGTGTACTAGGAAAGCACTGTACTTCCCCACATTGTCCTTATAGTTTCCAAGCTCGGGGTTAGTAATGGAGTCTGTCCCCAACACAGGGACCACGGACCTTGCTCATATCTGCACAAATGCAGCTAAGAGCAATCAATTATGCTTGTCTAGTTCTGAATCCTCTGTGGTTTTTTGAGTGTTTCTGAAATGCATCCCAATGATGAAAATCTTCTCAGTGCTAAGTACTTAACGAGAATTTATTGAGAAAAGAGGAAAGGAAGGTTTCCTAATTTTATTTTTTAAAATAGTGTATGTATGTGTGTATATGGATAGATAGCCAATGATTAATAGATAGGTGAAGAAAGAAAGAAAGAAAGAAAGAAAGAAAGAAAGAAAGAAAGAAAG
>NW_023270389.1:62269849-62495319 GCF_011800145.1 Mirounga leonina | reverse complement strand
AAGAAAGAAAGAAAGAAAGAAAGAAAGAAAGAAAGAAAGAAAGAAAGAAAGAAAGAAAGAAGAAAGAAAGAAAGAAAGAAAGAAGAAAGAAAGAAAGAAAGAAAGAAAGAAAGAAAGAAAGAAAGAAGAAAAAAAGAAAGAAGAAAGAATGAATAGTGGGTTGATCTAATGTAGCTACAGAATCAGAAAGAAAATTTTTCTTTTAAAAAGTGATTTATCAGGGCACTTGGGTGGCTCAGTTGGTTGTCTGCCTTCAGCTCAGGTCGTGATCTCAGGGTCCTGGGATCGAGCCCTGCATTGGGCTCCCTGTTCAGTGGGGAGTCTGCTTCTCGCTCTGCCTCTGCCCCCCACTTGGGCACGCCCTCTCTGTCTCTCAAATAAATAAATAAAATCTTTTTTAAAAAAGGGATTTATCAAAATAAGCTTTATAGTAGTCACCAATAAAGTAGACAAAATTACAAGGTTGACCATTTTTAAAATCTATGGTATCTCACTCTACAGACATTGCCCAAAAAAGGAATTTTGGTTTTAAACTTTCAAAAATTCCATTTCCAAAGGTAAATCGTACTTTAAATGATTATGAGATGTTCTTCCTATAGAAGCCTTGGCAAAGGGTACAAAATTTCTGTGGTTTGAAGGTGAAACAGCAAAAGAATAGCCTGGTTTACCTACTCATTGGGCATTAAATCCTAGTTTTGACATAAGTCTCTTTTTGATGTTTTAGGGCCTCATTTCCTAGACTCAAGAAGTGTTAGAGCTGGAAGGACCTTGGATGCTCCCTGGTCCCATTTTCTAGTTTTACCCTGGAGACCTAAGACCCTCAGAGAAGTAGGTAACTTGTCCAAGATCCCCTAGTTAGTAATTAGCAGAGCCAGCCTAGAGGGAGTTCTCTTGAGTCCCAGTTCAATGCTTTTTCAACAACAACATGCATCTTCTCTTGACAGAAACAGACCTGCATCAGAAGTCTCCTGAGAGATGCCATGCGTTGTTTTTTTTTTTTTTAAGTGTGATGTGTTTTTAATTCTACTTTGAGAAAAACGCTGCCAAAGTGTTCTCTAGGGAGTAGAGCCTCTATAAGGAGAGGAGGGCTTTCATGCTTGGAGATAGCAATGAATAATCATCCATTTAACACCTAGACTGCATCCCAAAGGCCACAACCGCCCTGGGGAAGATGATCAGATGGAGAGCTCTGAATTGGGTTTGGGAGAAAGAGACCCAGGGAAAAGTTGAGTAGCTTAGCAGCCAAAAGATGTTGGAGAAGAATTGAAAAGTGAGCAAGACTGGAGAATGAAAGAGCTATAGGTAGGTGAAGAGAAGCTCAGATCATTCTAGCTCATGTAAACATAACTATATCTTTATATATCTATAAACGAGCTGTTCTTTATATTCATTGAGAGCCCCTTAAAGGACTAAGTAGATACCTTTTGGTTCTCCTAGGGGGGCAGGAATGCAGCATTTTATTATGTGTGTGTGTGTGTTTCATCCATTAAACCCTTGGGGAGTAAGGGAGAGTGTGGGAGAATAAAAGTCCAGATGAGGTCAAACAAATGAAAAGCATCAAGAGATGGATAGAACTGAAACATAGTGGCCAGGCGAGACAAGCACCAAGACAAACTGGAGATCAGTTTCCTGCAGACAGATAAATTCTGAGGATTCCCCCCTGCCAACCTTTGTTTGAGAATAATCACAAGTCAGTTTCCTTTGTTTTACCAAAAAGGTAGCTTTCACTTAACCTAAGCCTACCGAATAAGTCTAGGTATTCTACTTGGAGTGCACCAAAGTTCCAGATCAGATCTTTTAAAATTAAGTTTATTTTTCCAAAAGTATGAGATATTAAAATATGTAGCATATTTCTTCCCCAGTAGCAGTTGCTGAATAGATGCTGGTTTAGGAGCTGTCCACTGGTTTGCTAAGGGACTGAAGATAGTAGCAGGTCTATAATAGCAAGTTACTGGCCTGTGTGTATTCAGGAAACATTCTTCAGCGTGTTTCCTTCTCTGAACAGAGTCTCAGAGTATCAGAAATCCTTTGAGGTCTCATCTTACATTGATTTGGTGGGTTTTTTTTTTTTTTCTATTTTCACTGATGTTGAGAAAATAGTCTTTTCAGCGAGTCTAGGAACGACGCGGTTTGACACTTCTTAAATTTTTCTCTGCACCCCTTGACCACAAAACAAGGCAATGATGGGAAAGAGCACATTCTTTGGGCCAAGTTCACGTTTATTCCAAGAGCAAGACTCCAGGGATGAAAGCAAAGACAGGCTGTGTGTTAGGTGTCTTGCTAAAGGCCTTCCATCCTTGTTTCTGGAAGCAGACTGTCTGGGTCCTGCTCAGACGCTGTCTGCTGCCTTCTGCCGAGAGGGGACTGCTCTGCAAACACAAGGGCCTGCGTATTCCTCCCGTTTCCAGAGTGTTCCAGGCAAGGGCCTTGAGTATGATTTTGCACTGAAAGAGCAGTCCCTAGTTCCGACCAAATTTTCAGCTATGACTTCCTCAAAAGAGAGCATCTGGAAAAACAAAACCATTTCTACATTCAACAGAAAAAAAAAATGTTAATCTCCATCCACATAAGTATTAAATTTCCATTACACGTTCCACAAACTCTCTACACCACGGCAGCCTGTTGGAACCCTTGGGCAGTGTGTGTCTCATCCTGTGATCCCCAGCTGACACCAGCAAACTCCTGAGATTTGTAAAGTGGCCACACCCTCTCTCGGCGAGAGATTTTTAGAAAAATGCAAAGGTGATGTTATATTTCATCCAAAAGAAATATGATTTTAGGCAAAAATGTTAAGTCTGTGACTTAAAACTCACTTTTGACGAATTTTACTTTTTTTCCCCTTTTATTTCTAATAAGTAGTTCTGAAGAGAAAACCGGTAATTTTCTACTATGGCCTCTTAAGCAATCCAAAAAGTTCTTGTGACATTATTATTATCATTGTTATTGTACACAAATCCAAGAAACTGTACTCCTGTGTTGTTTATTTGGAAGCGCTTACCGTGGATCATCTTTAAAAACACTGCGATGTTTTGTGATCCATCTGATTTAAAGTGCTTAGGATTCCGTCTCAACCAGCAGCAAATGACCTTTTTAAATACACCGAATTTACTGAGTCCATTAGGTTTATGATAGTAAATAAAACCTCTGCAATGCTTCATACTAACAATCAGGGATCATTTCTATAGTTCGTTACAATAATGCTTTCAAAGGATTCTGCCCTTAATGGCCAATTTCAGAGCATTCAATATTGTTAACAATCAATTTCCTGGATATTATTGTGCTGCAGTTTATACCTATCAAGTCAGATAGGTCAGAGTGTTACCTTTGCAGGCCAGTTGCAGGGTTCACATTGATATTCTGTAGAATAATTGCCAAAAATTGTACCGGGATGATTTTTTTTTTTTAAAGTCTGATTTCTCGGCAGGTTACTAGGCTTTTGCACTGACACTTTTCTTTAACTTTCCCCCCCTCAGGATCAGGTAATTAAAAGGGTATTGATGCAAAGGGAAGCCGAACACCACATGGCTTGGCAAAGTGTTTCCATAAAGTCCTGTCCTGTAGCTGCGGATACAAACTCAAGCTGGTCATGTGCAGAGAACTCCAGCATGTTGAGCCCACTACCCCTCGGCACAGCCAAATGTTTCAGCAGCTGCCCTTTTGTCCTGTGTCTTAAATAAACAAAGAACAGATACAAATTAATGACCTAGATTTATGGCAAAACACACTGCCTTCCCAGAGCAAATAGCCTTAAAAGAACAGATGCTAAAATCACATTTCTTACTCACAGACCCCCAGAGAATATACTTTCGCGAGCATGTTAGTTTCTATTCTATAGAAATTAATAATCGGTAGAAATGTAATCTTGTTGTGCAATGTCACGCGTACCCCCGATTTCACGAGCTTCCAGGTGTAGGCAGAGTGCACCCAGAGTTTATTCCATGAGCTGCTGCCCACTTTGTTCTAGGATCTTGAGAGCTTTATGTCACTTGTGCATTTTATTTGACTTTTTGATAAGAAAGATCAAAGGATCATTTCCTTAGGCTTTTAGATGAAGACTTGATTTAGTTAACATCGTCGCTACTGTGGTTCCCAGAAGAGTATCAGGAATGTCAGAAAATCTCCTTCTTTGTTTTCCTCTGAACCCCAGGATGATGGAATTGTAGGAAAAATGGGGTTGTATCTGTCAAACTCGGTTCAAATTCTGTTCTCTGCTTTTTTTTTCTTCCTTGGTTTCTGTTTTAGCCAATGCCAGCTACGCATAACAAAACCTGATAGAAACAAGGAAAACCTTGCTGCCGATTTTTCACCCAGAGACTTCATAATTTATGGCAAATGGGAATGAAGCTAGGTCACCTCTAGACAGACATTAGAATGAAAATGTACAGTATGTCATTGGCCACACGTTGTGCATTCTCTTTATCCCACACTGTACAATATTTCCAATCTTATTCAATAATTTAATATACATTTTCTTGTCAAGTTTCTTGGCAGCAGGCTCTGCAGCTTGCAAGATGGACCGAGAATGCCACAGGTGGGCTGATTAGCGGGTGGCATTTCTGAATTCTAACAAGCTGTTAGCATTATGTCTGTTTGCTTTAGGTACAGATGTGAAATGATTTGACAGTAGATTTCGAAAGTGTGTGAGTACATTTTTGTATGTCAAACTATGGAAATCTGTGTTTTTTTTGAAATTTCACACATTGATGGTATGTATTGTATTTATTAATTTCAGAAAGTATATGCCACTGACATGGCATAAAAATTAAAAAGCAGTACCCATAATGTATAAAACGAACAGATTGAATAAACCTCCCACCCCCAGTTAATCAGAAAGTCTTATCTCGTGCTTCAGAAAAAGTCAGAGGTTGGAATATCTCAGCCAGGAAATAACAGTCTTTGAAAAGTTTGTTTTAATTGGTTTTACAGTGTGATGGTGATTTTTTAAAAGGAGAAAAAATAAAAAAGAAGCCAAAGGGAAAACAACGACCACACTCAGCAAATGGCGTGTAGAACTCTTGCCAGTCACATTAAGTGACATCTGCCCTTGTCTAAAATTTCAAAGGTGATCTCAGGATTTATAAAGGGAAGCCTGCTTGACATATGAAAAGGAAATTTAAAATAAATCTTCGAAATTTACATTTCGGTATATGCTTAAGGCTAGGTTCCCGACTTGAAGTCAGAGTGATGCCCAAAAGTTAGAGAGCAGCCTGGATGGCACGGACAGGTCACTGCCGGGATAGCTGGGGTGGGGTAGAGAGGAGAATTTCTTTCCAAGGATGGGTCAGCCCGGGCACAGGAGGACTTCTTGGGGGGGTGGTGACAATAGTGCCCTGGCCCTGTGGGGACAATTTTGCTTCCAGCCTATGGTAGAGGAGGAGGATGGCTCCGCCACTGCCCAGTGCGTCCTCTGCCCCAGTCCTCGCAGAACCTATCCCCGCTAAAAGCAGCCACACCTGTGCCAATGGACGAGCCCTACTGCGCTCGTAGATGCAAGGAAACCTCAGCCCCTGGCCGGTGGGCCCCCAGAAGCGCCTCCATCACATGCCCCGGGCTCAGAAGGAGGACCTCAGAATCTGAGCACAGCAGGTGCACAGGGCAGTCCCACTGCCTCCCCACGCGGCTCCGGAGGGGACACCAGGGATCGTAAGAGGCAGGAAGCCCCCAGAATCACCGGGCAGAATTCCGCCACCCTTGGCGCACAGGTGGAGGCTTGGGGTTGGAAGTGGGGGCCCGCGTGTCCACGTCGTGAGTGAGGAGTCAGCCGCCAGCGCCCAGCCGCGCGCAGGAGGCTGCATTTTGTCTCCATCACCATCGCTGACGTTAAGAGCTCTAAGGATCGTAGAGTAGCTAATAGGACACCCCGATTTTAAAGATCAGGCGCTGTGGCTGAGAGAGGGAACGTGTCACACCCTTACAAGCGGTGGTCCGTGGCTCTTGCCGGCAGTGCGGTGAGCGGTGCGGGCAACACAGCCCCGCCGGTGAGAAGACAGACGGGGGTGAGCTGGTGGTGGTCCCAGTAACGCTCGCGCAGCCAGTGCTCGTTGGGCCGGGCACTTGTCCCGGTGCTGAGAATAAGCAACCAAAAAACCGACAAAACCCCTGCCCGCGGGAGCCTGCCCACCTTGAGGTGCGAGGAGCGTCTGGTTTAAGAAGGTGAAAGGGCTCTGGAGAAACATGGAGCCCACAGGGTGACTCCACAGTCGGGGGGAGGGGCGGGGAGGGAGCCCTGGAGGAAGCAAGCCCACCTTCCAGGTGAGGAGGGCGGGGTGGGGATCAGGACCAGGTGCGGAGGTGGGAGCTATTCCCCGATATCCCAGAACAGCGAGGACTCGGTGCGGCTGGAACAGCATGAGCGCACCCTGGAACAGCACCAGATGGGGAGAGAGGTGCACGGCTGCCCAAAAGATGCTGGGAGGGGAGTGGGTCTTGAGGCCATTGTAGAGACAGAAAACTTCTTCAGGGGCTGTCATGGGAACCTAGCTATTGTGAAAAGTCCTTATATTCCTATGGGAGAGAGCATTCCAAATTCCACATGATAGTCCTCTGGGGGAGCTTTTGGAGCCCAACTCATTTAAAACTGGGAGCCTGCCCGTGAATACGAAAGGGGCTGGGAACGGCACTGCCCATTCTCGGGTTCAGGCACCCTGAGTACAAAACTGGAACATTGTCCTGTAAAAAACAGTTCTCTTTAGTTTTTGCCATGATTTCCACCCCTGCGTATCATGCCTCCTCTTCTAGCTAGTAAGAGTGTGTTTCCTACTCACTTCCATCCATTTCAACATGAACAATGTTAACAACTAATAGTAATCCCAGCCCCTAAACCTTAGAGACTATGTTTTCTGGTCTGTTTTTTTAATTGTATTCTCATACAAGGACTTTGGCTAGTGAAATAATTTCTTACAATCTTCCACCACCTCAAATATATCCAAACCTTAAAAGTAATCAGAAAAAGTGTAAATGATGAAATCCACCCGGAGATCCTTACTAACCCAACCCAAGCGAGGATCGGTGTTGTTACCCCTTCTCTTTGATGCCTGGGTTTTTTAGGTGCTTAGTAAAAAGCCGTTGAATATTAAAAGGCATTTTCATCAGAAAAAGAAAGTGCATAGTAAAGGGAAAAAATTGTTTTAAATTTTCCCTTCCTGATACGATAATGTGGGTTATTTCCTCCTGCATCCCACAACCTATTCCAGAAATAGCACGTGCAGGAGGAATGTGACTCCATTCTCGAAGGGCATGGAGCCAACAGAAGACCTGTCTGTCCTGGGTCAGCATCTTGGGAGGGGGGTTAGACACAGAAAACCCACCGGGTGTTATTCCTGGGTGATGGGCTTTGATGTCTCCTGCCATCCAGGGATGCTTGGGGAGAAGTCAGTGTCCACAAACACTGCCTGACCTCCTGCGTTTGTCCAGCTGCTGCGGGTTGTTTCAGCCTCCCTGCCGGAGCCCAGCTGCTCCATGCTGCCCTCGCGTGCCTGACATCACTCACCCGAATGGCCAGGCTCTAAGCCCCGGCAAGTTTTCCTGAGGACTTGAAACTGACTCCTCCCCACCCCCAATATCACCAGGCACGATATCTTTAAAGAGCCCCAGTCATGAAGTAGACACCAGTCTGTATTTATTTTCAGCACAAGGGGAAAAAAAGTCTCCCTTAAAAAACAATACTGATATTGTTAAAGAACGGTTCTTTATTGCAACTTGCCCATCCCTGTGCAGCAAGAGAACACCGCTGGTTTGCCTTGCAGAGGACCAACACTTGAGTGATGCGTTCGGAGAAGTGATGGATTTGCACTGATCCACCTCCGCTCCCAGCTTGACTGGTCCCCCCGTGACCAGTGGCAGGCATCTGAGGGGTGCAGACTGACACTGTGCTAGAGCTCACTGGCCTCTGCACGGATCAAAGACTCATTAGCATCCTGCTCTCACCAAATCAACTTATTGGCTCAGACAATCTGTATTGCTTTAAACCTTTCGACTGCTATAAAATTTATTTGTCAATGAGGCAGCGTCAGGATTCGATTTTTGACAAGTCCCATCCAAAGACAAAAGGTATGCCATCCCAGAGCCATACGTACGGCATATGTTGTAATTCTCGTGGCTTTGTTTTAAATAGAAATTAATAATCATTTCCCAAAGTACCAAAATCATAACTGGGTCATAAAATATGACAAATAGGCCACAAGAAAATGCAGAAAATATCTCACCTGGAAGATCTGGTGACAAACCACTCAAAATAGGGCTCTATGGTTGATGATGTTTCAAGAACTTCCTGAAAGATTTATGAGATTGTAGAATTTACAATGTAGCAGTGTATGCTTCCCAGTCTCCTGAATATTATTGTGTGGCTCGATGAACAAAATGAAAGTTGAGAACTCATAAGACATTGAGTTCTTTTTTCTTTTTTTTTAAAGATTTTATTTATTTGACAGAGAGAGACACAGTGAGAAAGGGAACACAAGCAGGGGGAGCGGGAGAGGGAGAAGCAGGCTTCCTGCCGAGCAGGGAGCCCAATGCGGGGCTCGATCCCAGGACCCTGGAATCACTACCTGAGCCGAAGGCAGATGCTTAACGGCTGAGCCACCCAGGTGCCCCAGAAGACATTGAGTTCTAATTTAGATTTGGCCACTGACTTAGTGCGAGTCTGATAGAAGTCATTTTACTCCTCTGTCTCCTAATTTTTCCAGAAATAAGATGAGAATGACAAGCATCACTTATTTACCCTTTGTATAAACTGTGGAAAGAGCAATAAAAAAAACCGAAAAGACTCTTTATGAATATAAAGATCGAGTTACCAGATCATGGGAATTGTTTTTATTTATAACGGAAACTTCACTGTTGATGTGGAAAATTTTACATTTGGGCTCTGTAAGTTTGCCCATCCTGATGATTCTCTGTGTAGGCTCTCCGGTCTGCTGGACATAGCAAAGGCACCAACCTTTCTGCTGTTCATTTTCCTTTTAAGAATCCTTCATTATGTTATTGCCTGGAAGGAGAAGAAGACAGCAGTCTGTTTTCCAGTTGGAGCCTGATGCTATCTGTGTGGCTCTCGGGTACTCAACACAGGGAACCAGGCAGGCTTTGTAACTCCCACCCCGCAGTGAGCTGGCCCCCCGGAGAAGTGCTGAAGGGACTCCTGCCCCCCGTGGTTCAGCTCTACCTGTCCAATTCATGGAAACTTGCCATGACCAGACTTTTGGTTTTGTGATGTCAAATATAGTAATTGGGGAGGAGGGAAGAAGAACAGTCTTAGTTAGATCCCAAAAGGAAATCATGGAAGCTATATAGACATCTTCAGAAGGAAGGAAGAGAAGGAGGGAGAGAGGGAGGGAGGGAAGAAAGAGAGAAACAAAGGAAAGAAAGAAAGAAAGAAGAAAGAAAGAAAGAAAGAAAGAAAGAAAGAAAGAAAGAAAGAAAGAAGAAAGAAAGAAAGAAAGAAAGAAAGAAAAAGAAAAAGAAAGAAAGAAGAAAGAAAGAAAGAAAGAAGAAAGAAAGAAAGAAAGAAGAAAGAAAGAAAAGAAAAGGAAGGAAGGAAGAAAAGGAAGGAAGAAAGGAAGGAAGGGAGGGAGAGAGGGGAGGGAGGAAGGGAGGGAGGGAGGAAGGGAGGGAGGGAGGAAGGGAGATTTTTAAAAGCCTCATGTTGCATGGAGTGCAAGCAGGAAACAGCTGTTAAGTGGAAGGGATAATGGATGGCTGGCTCGGTGAGCAGTGCAGAGGAAGTGGCTCCGTGGTCCTGGGCAGGGGCGAGGATGCTCCTGCCAGGGAGAAGGGAGTACATAAGAGCAATAAATCAAGTCAGGAATTCCAACCATTGGGTTTGCAGCAAGGATTTGCTTCTCAGTGGGCTGCATTTTCTCACTCATTATTCTCTTCGGTGGAAAAGAAAAAAAGAGAGAGAAACTTTAGGGCCATTTATATTAGGAGCCAATTGGGGGTCACATGGAATTAAACACTGCCCATTTTAAAGCCAACCTCTAATGAAGGACCTTCTGCCTTTTCCTCTTTGCTAAGCATGTAATTAGGCACTGGAATTCCTCACCATACTATATATGCCACGCAATGGGCGTTGTTTATGGGACTTGAAATGGCCTTTAAGATGGGAAGATGCTCACTCTATGGGTCCTTAGGTATTTTCTGAGCCTAGATACTTCAAATCCCACATCCTAGCATCTTTCGTACAACAACCCCCTCTTTACTATTTTATGCAAATAATGGTATATCTGCAGGCATATTAACATTTTTAATAGTTTAAAATCTTTCATTTGAGTGTATATAGATTAGATTTTTCAGATGTCTTGCCATGGGTTTGTACTTAGTTATACAAGGTTAAATTTCTTTTAGACGAGTAAGCCAGTTCATTTCTCAAACAATCACAAAATATGTATAAGGTTTTTGAGTGAACAACGTGCTTTCACATCCAGATTGAGCATGTTGTTAGTGTTGGGTTGGGCTTTTTTTTTCATCCTATACATTTTACTAAAAATAGTTTACCAAAAGCAAAGTCTGCTTTAATTTAATTGTGCTTAAAAAAAATCCATCATCTGCCAGGAATTAGTTACAGTAACATTAGAATTTGAAACTATAGTCAGCAGAAGAGAAATCCCAAGGAAAATATCACCGTCAGGATGCAGAAGGGCGTCCATTTACTGATCTCTCCACCTTCATTTCCCATGCTGGGTATGTCACAGTTAATGGCGAAAGGGAAGGATCTGGAGACAACGTGGTGCGCTAGGAGGTGGGGTGGAGGGCTTCGCTGGGCGCCACGGGCTGATGGCATCCTCTTGACACTGATACAGAAAGAAGGGTCATAGCCATGCCAGGACAGTAGCAGCGGGGGCACTGCCACCCCCACTGGCACATGCCACTTGACTCAGTGCCTAAAGATAACAAAACAGAGCCATAGGAAAACAGAAGAATTCCATTAGCTGGAGCAGTCATCCTCCGGGAGAGGTGAGCAGCCTTCCACCTGCCAAAGTTCGTGAGTGATGAACACAGTCCCAGAAAATTCATGGATTCCACAGTTTTCAACCACCTTACAAGGTTTTTCTATGCCTATCAGCAATTTTAAATGTATGCTTCTCCATGGCCTCCTCCCCTGCCATGCTGAATTGGCAGCTTGGAAAGCCCGATCTCCTCTTTCCTGGAGGGGCTGCTTTCCTTAGTGAGAAGAGCTGTGTTTAACACTTAGTACAGAAAAGGAGAGGAAAATGAAAAAAAGAATAAAGTAAATAAAGGCTGAGGGGATGCAAAGAGAGAAAAAAATTAAAAAGTTGAAGTTAATCTAGCGCAGAGCAAAGGCATAGACGACAGGCATTAAGAATCATACCTGTTTTTTTTGCAGGAGAGCTTCTTGGCTTGCTCAGAAAAACTGTGGGAAAGAGAAATCAAGATATACAAAGAAAATATCCTCCAAGCACAGAAAAAAAGTGACGATGGCATGAAGATAAAATGAGAAGTACATGAAAGTCAGGAAATTTTACATATAACAAGGAACACCATAAGAAGGGTAAGTTAGATATCTAAATGCAGAAACATAAAGACCAAGGAACAACAGAAAAGGCAACAAAAGGTGAAGTCTTAATTAATCTAAATTACTTGATGATGGCATATTCCAGTTACCTGAACTTTGGGCTAACCTGATAACCCTTAACTGTCCTGGTCAGCGCAGATGAATGAACACAGTTGACTCTTTCCTTCAAGGTGGAGGAATTCTTGTGAACTCCCAATTCCCAGTTCCTGCTTGAAGCTCATTTTCTCCAGTTGAGTGCAGAGTTTAAGAGTATGGGCTCTGGGGGCGCCTGGGTGGCTCAGTCAGTTGGGTGGCTGCCTTCGGCTTAGATCATGATCCTGGAGTCCCGGGATCGAGTTCCGCATCGGGCTCCCAGCTCGGCGGGGAGCCTGCTTCTCCCTCTCCTGCTCCCCCCTCTTGTGCTCTCTCTCTCTCTCACTCTCTCTCTTTCCAATAAAAAAAAAAAAAAAAAAGAGCATGGGCTCTGGAGTCACACAAACCTGAGTTCAGTTTGCTCACTCTGCTCCTTACTAGTCGTAGAACGAATCATATACCCAGTTCTAGTTTTGGAAAGTGGCTTTAAAAATGCCTCTGTACAATGGGATAATAACAGTAATGTCATCCTAGGATTGTCGTGGCCAAGAAATGAGATGATCCACGCAAATCACTGGGCACCATGTCTGGCAAGCAATAAATCTTAGTTGTGGTTGTTTTGGTATTATTAGGATTTCTACTCTGTAGGAGGAGATAGAAAAGATCTATCCATTAGCCCCAATACGTTTACTACATCATTTACTGCTATTATGAACTTGTGTCTGCCTTTCAAGTGAAATATATGGGAAGACCAGGAGAGGAGGGAGAATTTGATCAACGGAGGACTACAGAGAAGGAGGCTTTGTTGAAATGTCCAACAAGATGCATTCTAGTGTCTTTAAGCACAAAGTTCTACTTGTAAATTTTTTGCCATTGTCCTAATTAATAACATGGAAATCCACTACCACTTTGTTTTATGTCTCCCAACCCTGGGGTTCTAGTTTTTGAAATACCTCTACTTATAGCCAGTTACCTCAAGCAGAGCATGAGATTCTCAAATTAATTTTAAAACACCATTGAGCCTAAGTTGCTTTCTGAAGATAATACAAAGTAAATAAACAAACAGACTCTAAAGCAGTCAGCATAATTTTTGTGGACCACTGATCTGGGGCTACTGCAGAGAAGCTGGTTTTCCAAGGACCCAGGACTCCCCTCTGGCCACGGAGCCTGACCGCCTGGGAATGGGGGTTAGTACACGTGGACTCCAGGGGCTAAGAAACCCAGACTCAGGGGTAGACAGCAACCAGGGAGTTTTCTGGTAGAATCAGAGACGTGGATAAAATCCATGTAAGTATTTGTGGGTGAGGAAACTGGCTTCCCAGATTTTCTGGGGGAAAATCCTCTGGGTGTGTCTTAGAAAACACAGATGTTTACAAACTCCAGTTTAGGTTTCTTTTAGAAAATGGTATTGAGCAGCCCAGAAACTTCTCACGTGGTGTGGGGCAGAATGCACCATCGGAGCCCTTCAGGTACATTTTCCTTCCCCAGGACAGACCTGACTTAGAAGTGAGGAGTTGACAAAAATCACAGCCCAAGATGGCATGACAGCAGCTTGATTAATAACGATTATCACAACAGATGGAAAACTGTAGACAAAACTTTCCATAGAATGAGTCTACCACAAAATTTCTTGATGAGACAGAAGGATGCTTAACTACCACAGAA
Organism: Mirounga leonina; assembly: GCF_011800145.1. Taxonomy (NCBI): domain Eukaryota; kingdom Metazoa; phylum Chordata; class Mammalia; order Carnivora; family Phocidae; genus Mirounga; species Mirounga leonina. Next base: position 62,482,055 of record NW_023270389.1, on the reverse strand, counting down.
TTATTCCTTACTTAACAGAATAAAGTTGCTGAATTTCTACCCCCCCGCCTTTGGATAATTTTCAAAAATTTCCAGTGCCTTACAGTTGAGATTCGGACCCCTCGATGACATATGAAACATACAGCTTACGACGCGGACATGTGATACTGCTCAGGGGTGGCAAAGTGTGCCTTCCTCTCGAAATGTATGCGTGTGCATGTGTCCCTGAGAAAAAGTGACTTGCGTAGGTATTGTCTTCGGCAGATCATCTTTACAGCGGGTACACACACTTGGACCTCTGCAGCCAAAGGAAAGTGAGCTTTACACCCACCATCAGAATGTTTTTTGATCATTTGGGGGGGGGGTTGCTTCCTCCCTGCTTTTTGTTGTTTAATTTCGTTTACAGTGCAAATAGTCTCGGCAGACACTACCCATTAATTCTGGAAAACAGAGCCAGCATCTCTTTTTATTCCCTCCTTCCCCTCGAGGCCCAGCTCAGCATGCAATAGAAAGAGTCTTGCCCTCCTCCTTCCGTGGCTGTTGGAAGAAGGGGCGCCCCGTCCCCTGACATGTGCTGTAAGACAGAGAGCCCGGGAGGCCTGACTGGCCGCGCGACAGGGAGGTGGCAGGTGCCAAGGCCGCAGAGAAGCAAGGAAAGGCTCAGCTTCCGGATCCAAAGAGCCTTCCAGTGCTGAGTGAGGATGCCAGTTGGTGCCTGAGTCTTTACACACTGCTCTGCTCTCCCTTTCCCCTACCAAGGCAAGTCCGCTCCAGCAACTTTGCTTAATTGCCCTGTTCTTCGGAGGAGCTAGAAAACCCCCTTCCGCTGAGCAGCCCACAGACTGACCTGAAGTGCGAGCAGATTCCTGTACTAGTCAGAGTATTAATGATCCTAGTGAACTCTCGGTGCTCTTTCCCCACTACTAAAGAACCGGAATCAAGAGGAGAGGGCATTTGCTAAACAAAACTGAACATACAAACCCTATCAGTGAGAGGCTATAGGCAGGGGCACGTGGAGGTCCCTGAGTTTCTATACCGTTAAGTTTTCAACTACTGGTCCCTGGAAGGGTTCTGGGTGAAGACGGAGGGGCGGAACCAGGGGCCAGAAGATCCGGGTCTGCATGACCTTGGACTAGTCACTCACCCTGGCTCACCGTTTTCTGGCTGTGAAATTTGAGTTAAGGAATTTGCAAGTGTGTTGTAAGAATGCACCAGATACACCAGCAAAAGCACTCTGTAAACTCTAAGGGGCTATACAAGTGCAAGGCCTTGGTCTATGCCTAGAATGCATGACTGTGTCTCCTTGAAAGGAGCCAATAGGACTGAGGACTGAGCAAGGGCTGGAGGCACCCCTCAGGCTCAGGCCATCTCCTCTGCATCCCTGGCCCATCGGCTGTGAGCCCACCAAAGCCAACTCCACGACAACAGGGCACTGTGTGCTTCCTATTGTATAGGCAGCTACCGTATGGTCAAGATTGTACGTCGTTTTGGGATCGGAACCTTCCTCTGGCCAGTGTGCATCACTGGGCAAGTGATCCAGCCTCACCAGGCCTCCCTTCCCTCAACCAAATAACGGCTTGTCCTTCACTGGGTTGAGGTGATGTTAAGTGACAGGATGCTTGTTAAGGGTTCACCCACGACATTGTGCACAGTCAGGGTCAATATATGCTCAGCCTTTGTACTGTGGGGTCTGGAACGCAGTGCCCAGCTGTTTGTTTGCGAGTACTGTCAGCGTTGTGTGAATTGGTGGTATTCAGCCACTCACTGGAGCCACTTTTTCAAGCCATCCAAGGTCTAATTTGAATGCTACTCCCACTGTAAACCTTTCCTGACATAGGGCCAGCCCCACTCCCCAGGCTGTACTCATCTAGGACTGAGCAGGCCCATGCTCACGAAGGCCCACACCTGCTTCAATGCTGTCTTTGAACAAGGGACCCTGCATTTTCACTTTGTACGGGGCCCTGCCAATTACGTAGCTGGTTCTGGCTCTAATACTTTGGTTTTGCCTCAATTCTGCCTTCTGAATTTTTTTAAAGATTTAATTAATTTATTTGTCAGAGAGAGAGCACAGCAGGGGGAGGGGCAGAGGGAAAAGCAGGCTTCCCGCTGAGTAGGGAGCCCAATGCGGGGCTCCATCCTAGGACCCTGAGATCATGACCTGAGCCAAAGGCAGACGCTTCACAACTGAGCCACCCAGGCATCCCTGCCTTGTAAATTTTATAATTTGTTGTTAACATACCCTTTGGAATACACGGTCAATCCTCATTATCACCAATTCTGCATTGTGCTTTGTGTTGGTCCCTTTACTATTTAAAATAGCCCCGTTTTAATGATGCCTTCCAGAGAAAGAACATGTTAGACAAGCTTGGTGCAGGATGAGTTATAGTGCGCTTGGCTGGGAGTTCAATGGTAATGAATCAATAATATATATCAAGTAAGGCATCTTTAAGGAGAAACACACATAAAACGAGGTTATGTATTGATCGACTAATGAAAATGCCGTGACCAGAGGCTCACAGGAACCTAACGCTAAGTTTCTAGGAAGCACAGCTCACTAGTCACTGAGTTCAATGTTTGTGCGATAGTGACAGAACATAACCACCACTAATAACAAACTTGCCGGTAGTTCCTTTAAGGGCAATGTCCCTGTCTTACACGTGTTTCCTTGTTCTCCTCCACATCATGTCTGCCCCACTGCCCAGTGCCCAGTAAAGTGCCATGAACATGTTGGTATGCAAAAAAAAAAAAAAAAGAAAAGAAATTAACTGCATGAAGTCATGTTTCTGACTTTGAAGAGACATTAACAAATGTTTGTTGATTCTGAGACTTTACTGCTTGTTCCCTACAGAATCCGAGTCCCCTTGTAACATTGTGGTGATACGAAAAACTGCTCCACACAGCAGAAGCTGTAGGTTACTGTCAAGTTTTTCCTAGGTGAAATGAGAAAAAGAGTGCAGGAACAAATGGTCATGGACCAATAGCCCAAATCCTTCATGAGTCTCTGACAAAATATTGAAGACCTAGATGTGACATTTGCTAAGAAGAAAGATGTCACAGAGTTCTAAAGGGATGCATAGCAAACTGAGGGGTCTGTATTTCCAGGTAAACAATTTGGATATAGGAGAGATATTTCTATGTTTATCTATTTTATTTTGAGAGAGAGAGAGAGAGAGTGGTGGGAAGAGCAGAGGGAGAGGGACAAACAGACTCTGTGCTGAGCCCAATGTGGGGCTCGATCTCAGGACCCCAAGATCATGACCTGAGCCCAAATCAAGAATCAGATGCTTAACTGACAGAGCCAACCAGGAACCCCAAAATTTCTATGTTAAGTCGTTCACAAGTGACCCATGTATAAGAGATGAGCCGGAATAAAGAGCCTGGTGAGAAGTATGAAAAACTTCTAGAATCAGCAACTTACTTATCACCTGTTTAAAGCAGGTGAGAGTACTGGATCCCAGGCTGGGAGTGACCTAGAACCTGTAAAATGCAGGAGTGGATGAAATAATTTGTCCAGTTGTCAATAAGATGATGCTAATGTCCATTCTATCATAGATGAGCCTGTCTCCAAATCTGAAGAACATGCATTTTCTATTGGCTGAGTCCAAAACCTTCTACTGAGATCCATCATGGTCCTCCTGGGGAGAAAAATAAATCAACTTAGTCACTTCATGCATGGCATTTGAGGAATTATGTGTATCTGAAGGGGTCAAAAGGAGTGAGCACGGGGCCCCAGGACACAATCACCGCTTCCGCCCCCCACCCCCACCACCATCCGCCTCCATACTCTCAGCTCTTGGCCCCTGGCTGCCTGCTCTAGCCCTCTGCTCTTCACTCTGCCTTTCCTTCTGTGGAAGCATGTCCATAGCTAGATGACGTGCTCCAAAGCGGCTTCCTTCAAAAGTAATTGGCACAGACCAACAAAGCAAACAAGTAAGACTGAGGTAGTCCTGTCCACAAGAAAGGTGAGGTTCAGATCTGATGGACAACACATCGATGAGACCAGCGTCAATGCATAGCAGGTAATGAAGAAACTGTTGATGTGTCCTGACAGTTGGTGAGTAGACGGTGTTAGACAATGTGTCTTTTGAGAAGAGAAATTAAAAGATCTTCACCCCCTTTGATGACATGTCTCTTTGGCTTTGGCTCGTAAATGGCAAGATGGTTATTTGAATTGAAAGGTGGTGAGAAAGAGGTGGGTGCAGCTGAAGAGAAGAGTGGTCGGAAAGGCAGGGTGATGATGTACTTAAAACTATGAATGAACAGTGGTGCATCGATGGTTGGAGAAAGACAAGAACAGGGTGAGAGGCCAGTGAGGAGGCTTTGGTGGTGGCAGACAGCTGGGAAGAGCCAAGAGCACAGAGCCAGTGTGAATGGCATGGGGAAGGCTGACACCAGGGCCCTGGAAACTGACTTGGGGGGAGGGGGTGCCCAGGAAGAAGGGGGATTCAAAGATGGGGATCTTAAACCCCAGTGACTGGGAAGCAGAGGTGTTTGGTGAGTGAGGTGGATAGGTTTTGGCACTTGGTGTTTAAGATGCTGGAAGCAATTGAAAATTGGCAGACTCTAGATATGACTTCATCTGAATTATATTTCAGGTATTAATGCACCAACTGTTCCAAGTTTGTTTCTTTGTTACCTACCAATATTTCTCCAAAAAAGTATGCCCAGACTTGATTTCTCAGACCTGGGGCAGTCTAGGCAGTGTAGCCTGGCTATGTTATGCTGGGAAGTGTCAGAGAGGATGTTTCTCCAAAAGACTCTGAGTGGAGATTGTAACATCTTTAGATTTCAAGTTACTTATGGAATTAGTAAAATCTTTATCTTATCTTTTTTGCCCCTCTCCTCCTCGCCCAATCTCGATCCTCCAACTACACACACATGCACACACACAATATTGAGTTTCTATTACTACAGTGCTAGCATCTGTGAAGCATAGATGCAAAGGTAAATAAGACACTGTGCTATCTTCAAAAAAAGTTACAGGGGTGCCTGGATGGCTCAACCAAGCGACCGACTCTTGATTTCTGTTTCAGGTCCTGATCTCAGGGTCGTGAGATCGAGCCCTGCGTCAGGCTCCAGGCTCAGCAGGGAGTCTGCTTGAGCTTCTCTCTCTCCCTCTCCCTCTGTCCCACACCTGGCTCACACGTGCTCACTCTCTCTCTCTCTAAAAAAACAAAATAAAATAATCAATCAATCAATCTTAAAAAAAAAGAGGTTACAATCTGGTGAGGACTCCAATTGTTGGCTACATTTATGCTTATTGAGCACCCACTATACACTGAACACTGATTTAGGAGGCACTAAGGGGCAATGCTCCCTAGTGATTAGACATGAATTTTAGTAGTGGTTAATGTGTAGACCCTGGAGCCAGATTAGCTGGACTCAAAGTCTTGCTCTACTGCTTATTCATTCTAAGAACTTCAACCAAATTACTAAGGGTTCTGGGGCCTCAGTTTTCCTACCTGTAAAATGGATGTAATAATAAGTACTTCAGAGAGTTTTATAAAAATTAAATAGGTCAAGGGCACCTGGGTGGCTCCGTCAGTTAAGCGTCTGACTTGATTTCGGCTCATATCATGATCTCGGGGTTGTGGGATCGAGCCTCATGCCAGGTTCCATGATCAGTGCAGAGTCTGCTTGTCCCTTTCCCTCTGCTCCTCCCCCTGTTCCCTCCCCACTCAAATAAATAAATAAACAAATAAATAAATAAAATCTTTTACAAAATTAAATAGGTCAATAAGTACTATCAACCATGATGTGTTAGGAACTTACACATGCTCCTAGCACATGATAAACACTCATAACTGTTAGCTGTTACTGTTAAATAGTGCCTTCATAAGTACAGTTTCATTTAATCCTTGTGTTAGTTCTGCAAAATTAGTATCATTTTCCCCATTCATGAGTGAAGACCTCAAGACTCAGGGAGAATAGCTGACTTCCCCAGGTTGCCGCTAAATGAAGGATCCAGGTTGTGAATCCAGGTGAGCCCAGTGCTCATTCAACGATATTGCAAGACATGGTGCTACAGGAGGAATGGAAGTAAAGAACAATATCACAAATCTCAGTCTGATCTTAAAATCTCAAAACTGGAGACAATTTTTAAAGATTGATAATTAAATAATCAATAATGATGAGAGCTGCTAATATAATTCCCTAAATTAATCTTATTCTACAAATAACCTTTCAACATGATTTGATTGTGATAATGAATTAGATGGGTCAGGTATTTTCCTCTTTAGTTTCGTGAAGTATCCCCGGAGACGCGGCTTTATTGAAAAATTAGCATCTAATGTCCTATGGCTGAAACCAGTTTGTTAACATTAATAAATAAACTGATGGAGTTGTAGATGTCAAGTCATAGTCAAGCATGTGAAGACTTTGCATGAATGTTAACAAAGAATATATAGACACAGACACACACGAGGTCAGTTAGGAGTTTGCAAGGATGTGCTTGGTGTTGCACACAGCACATCATAAGGGTTGGCTGTTTCCTGCCCACCAAGCTCATGTGCAGAAGTCTAGGCCAGGCTGACTTTCCCCTGGGGCTCTCCATAGCGCTTTCACATTCTTCCCTTAAGATCCTTTTTAATCTGGTCAACCTCTAAGGACTAAGCTTGGATCAAGCTCTTGCTTAAGCCAGGTCAGGTAAGATGTTTGCCTGGAGTGGCCCTCAAATAATCCACATAATCCACACAGAGAACATCTCATAATCCAAAGGGAGAACATCAACCCTAGCTAAAACTGAAAGCCAGAGGTCAGTACAAAACCAGTTGTAAAAACCACCAAGACAGAGAGAATACACATGGAAAATGGGGGATAAATCTGAAATCAAAAAGGTTCAGAATGGTTCAAGAGAGCCACAGCTGGGGGTGTATAGGGGAAACCATTCCTTCCACGCAGGAGAATTCCAGACCCATGCTTACTGGATGCTTCTGGGTCTGGACAAGAAGGTGGCTGCTTATACGTGTGTGCTCTCTACACCGAACCGTAAGCCTCTGGAGAGCATGATGTGTACCTTGTCATTTTTCTCTCTAACTGAAGCTGTCATGACAGACCCTTAGCAAATATTTTTTGAGTGAACAAGGGAATCGCAACTGGTTGAGAAGGCCAATATCAGGACAACTACTACCTCAACCACTCATAACACCTATCACTTTCGGACATTTACCGTGTGCCCGGAACAGTGCTAAGCACTTGGCGTGTATGTAAGGCAGATGCTCTTCTTAGCCCATTTTATAAATGAAGAAATTCAAGTTAAGAGAAGTTATCTTTCACAAAATTGCATACCTAACAAGTGGCAGAAACAGCATAGTACCCCAGTCTGTCTGACCCTTCAGTCCATGAACTTGATGGCTCAGTTATACTGTTTTGGAAGCCCAGGCTTGTTTGACCCTGAATTGGATTCTAAAAGTTGGATAGAATTCCCTGTCTTTCCCTTCCACCCCCACCACTCACATTGAGTTCAGAGTCCCTCTTCTGTATTTTCTGGGCGTGTCCCCACAGGTACACTCAATACATTGTCAAATAAGTATGTCTAGATGAGCGTCTGGACCACAGGGACTCTTGTTCCCTTACATTCCCCTATCGTAAGTAGCATAATGCCTGGAAGAGAGTAAATGTTAAATAAATGTTGGTGGACCTGATTAATTATTGACTTCTGAATAATGATGATCATTTAGAAGACTGTGTTTACTGGAGACCATTCTGGTTTTGATCCGTGGATTCCCTCATGTCAGGACTGAAAGGTCTGACAGATAAGATAAATAATTATTTCAAATTATTGCCTTCTTGGGTGAAATACTGGCCCTCCCCTCTGCTGAGCCATCAAGAGCAGTGACTTTAGATGTGGGGCTATTGATTGCCCCACAAGCTTACTTTTTTAACTCAGAAGTACCACCTGGCATGAGAATGAGAGATCTGTTGTGAGGTGTTAATAGGACCTTTGGACCTCCAAGGAGGTGATGCAGGGAAGGCCAGGAGAGACAACTTTAAAATTAAAATAAAGGAAGAAATTTTCAACTATAAAAAAAGCTTTTAGTAAAAAAGAAAAAAAGAGGCAATAATCATAAGAGGATTCTAGAACAGTGGTTAACAGCAAAGCTTTGCAGTTAAACAGATTTGTTTCAGATTTTGATTCCTCTCTTCTTAACTGTGTTTTACAGGGCAAGTTACCGGTTCTAAACCTCAGTTTTCTTGTCTGTAAAAGGGTACTGATAATGTCTACCTTATAAGGTAAGCATTAGCTAATGCATGTGAAATATTTCCAGTAGCACCTACTATATAGCTAAGGCTCAAAAAAAGACAACTGTTATCAAACAGTTAAGGTTTATTCACTTATTTAATAAATATTTATTCAACACCTACTGCGTGCCAGGCACTATCAACAAATAATGAGCAAATGCAGACGGGGCCTGTGCCCTCATAGAGCTTCAGGGTGAATTGTGGAGAGGAGCCACAGTCTCTTCCCCCTCCCTGTACCCACACCCCCGCCATGCCCTTTGAGTGCCTTCCCGCTTTGAACTTGGCCGTGGGACTTGCTTCAGCCAATGGGATGTTAGCCGACATGCTCCCAACAGAGGCTTCAAAAATGCTTGTGCTTCATCCTGTCTGGTTGTTCTTAGAACCCCTGCCACCGTCACCATGTGACAAAGCCTCAGGTAGCCTGCTGCATGGCGAGAGACACAAAGGCCCAATTGCTGCTCTCTCCCTGGCAGACAGCTGCCAACATCTAAAGAGCGGGTAAAGCCATGCTAGGGCTATTGCCTCCGGTTGACCCACCATGACCACAAGCACATTAGGGAGCTCAGCCGAAATCAGCTGATATTGCCTAGACTGGAAAAGCTCCCTAGCCAGCTCGTAGAACTGTGGCTAAATAAATGGTGTTTGTTTTGAACAAGTTTGGGGATGGTTCCTTACACAGCCAAAGCTAACTGATACAAGCTTACAGCCTAGCACAGGGGTCAATAAACTTTTTCTGCAGAGGATCAGGTAGCAAATATTTTGGCTCTGGAAGCCATTGAGGTCTTCATTGAAACCAGCCAGCTCTGCTGTTGTAGCCGAAAGGAGCCATAGATGATATGGAAATGAAGAGTCATGTCTGGTTTGGCTTGAGGGCTGTCGCTTGCTGACCCCTGCTCTAGCACAAGAAACAGACACTATTCAAATAATCACAAAGAGAAATATGTACACGTAAACTATAAGAGCTGCTATGCAGCCAAGGTGCATCATGCTGTTAGAAAGAATAATTGAAGAACCTGGCCCAAGCTGGTAATGCAGATACAGCATCTTGGTTAGATTCCCCCAGAGGTGAACCCTGAGACGAGGATTTGAGTGTAAGCAATGTGTTTGGGAGGTGACCTCAGGAAGCGTGAGAGGGGAGTGGTGACCAAAAGAAGGCCCATATGGACCAAGTTAGTGAGTAGGTTACCCTGTGGGCCAGTAAGGCTGAGTCTACTGGGGTCTCTTGGGGATGTTCTAGGTCACTGGGCGGTGAGGAAGCTGGGTTGGATATTCTCCAGCTCCCGTATGCCATCTGGCAGGTGGCTCCTGGAGGTGTTCGTTCTCTGGTGTTCTGGCCTGCCCGCATCCCCCTGCAGCCAGCAAAAGTGCTCAGGCAGAGAGTAGCAGCTCCCAGTAAGAAGCTGAACTGGTAGTGAGGAGAGCCAGGCATGTGGGCAGGCACTGACAGCATCTACTGCAGAAGCTTCCACGTGGGAGTCAGGTCTGAGTTGAGCACTGAAATGGGGGGCTTTATAGGCGGAGAAACCATGGCTGATGTGGGGATGTGGAGGAGGTCACTTAGGGAGGAGGATATGTAGAGAAATGAAGAGAAGTCTGAGTGTTTAGGAAAACCGACATCTAATGTAGGATGAGCCTAAAAAGAGACTGTATTCATTTCTAGGGCTGTCATAACCAAGTACCTCAAATTCGATGGCTTAAAACAGCAGAAATTTGTTACCTCATGGTTCTGGAGGCCAGAGTCCAAAGTCAAGGTGTCAGCAGGGCATGTTTTCTCTGAAGGTTCACGGGGAGTGTCCTTCCTTGCTTCTTCCTAGCTCCTGGTGACTTGTGGCAACCCGTGGCTCTCCTTAATTTATGGATGCATCATGCCCCTCTCTGCCTCTCTTGTCACATGGCTACCTTGCCTCTGTGTCTGTGTCCAAATTTTCCACCAGTCTTTGGATTAGGGTCCACCCCTAATGACCTCATGTTAACTTGATTCCACGTACAAAGACCCTATTTCCAAATGAGGTACATTCCTAGGTACAAGGAGTCAGGACTTAAGCATCTTTTGGGGGGAAATGATTCAACCCACACCAGAGACTGAGAAGGAGCAGCCATGGACAAGAAGAAAGCCCGGACAGCATCATGCCATGGACACCCCCACAGGAAAGCAGCACCTTGTGGAGGAGGGAAGGATCATCACAAATATGATGAAGACTGGAGTTCACTGGATTCCAAGACGTTCACTGGATTTAGAACCATGGACATTGGGGTTCTTGCCAAGAGCTGATTCTGTGGAGAAATGGAAGAATAACAGTGGTGAATAAGAGACAAGGAAGTGAAGAGAGTGAGCACTGAACTCTACCAAGATGCTGGGCGGTGAAAGGGAAGAACCAGAGCCAGGGGTTTATCGGGTTGAGGGAGGATATTTTTTTTTTTTAAGATTTTATTTATTTGCGAGAGAGAATGAGAGACAGAGAGCATGAGAGGAAGGAGGGTCAGAGGGAGAAGCAGACTCCCTGCCGAGCAGGGAGCCCGATGCGGGACTCGATCCCGGGACCCCAGGATCATGACCTGAGCCAAAGGCAGTCGCTTAACCAACTGAGCCACCCAGGCGCCCGAGGGAGGATTTTTTAAGATGGCAGATACTGAGCATCTCAGTGGGAAGGACGAGTTTTGAGGCAGGTGCGGAATACGGATGTGACCAGCATAGCATAGGGTCCTGAGGGAACCAGAAACGATGGATTCCTTGTGTTGCGAGAGCAGGAAAGGAGGGGTGGAGACCCCGGGATTATCTCCCCTATGCTTTATGCCCTCGTTCTTCCCACCAAGTGGTCTCATTTGCCAGGTTTAGAACAATCCACTTGGTAAAACCACCAGTTGCTCTGCCCCCAGGGAGAGCTGTTGCTTCACAGTTTTCTAGTATTTCCCTTTCATTGCTGACCCCTTCCCAATGTTTATCAGTAAACATCTTTTGTGTCTACCAAGGTCCTGTCTAAAAAGATTGTGCTGGGAGGAGGGAGCGTATGGGTAGAGGGCTTGCGTAGACACGCGCATTATTCTATTGACCTCAAAAACAGTCCCCCCAGGAAGGCGGGACAGGATGATTACCTTCACTTTACACAAGAAGAAACTGAGACTCCAAGAAGTCAAAGGTTTTAGACAAGATCATGTGGATTTAAACCCATATCCTTGGATATCTCACTGGGGCTTTTTCCCCAACAGAGAGCTGACTCCCTCAATGTGATATTAAGGGTGGTTTAGAAGTTACTTCAGAATAGGCATATTATGACATATTTTTTTCCACATTTGCAGAACGTTGAATGGCCTTTCTTTCCTAGGAATAATGAAGGGGGTCGGTGTCTTGTGAACTAAATTTGCCTTCCTTAAGAGGCTGTACAACCGAATGATCCAGATGAAATGATACAAGCGCTATTTTCCTGTCATCTTAAGAGTATCATCCATCCAGCAAACATTTGCGGAGCTCCTACTGTGTGCCAGGACTCTTCTCAAGGACTTTGGGATCTGGGGATAGGCAGACACATGCGTGGGCAGTCTCCCCTGGCCTTGTGGACCAACGAGCCCCAGGAAGTGTTTGGGAAATGACGAGAAACTCATGGGACACAGAGTCTGAGGGAAGAGAGGGAAGGACAAGGTGGGGGCAAGAAGGGAGGAAGAGAGATCAGGCCAGGGAGGCACACTAATAGCAAATATATATTTGGGTAACATTTAGTTTCTCGAATACTTTTATATATATATTTTTTCACTTAACCTCGCAAAAGACCTTTGAAAAGTAAACCATAAAGCACTTTCTCCCCGCACAGGTAGCTCTGGGAAATGAGATTTCCCGAAGCAGCAATGTATTCAAGATGAATAAAGTAAGAAATCCACCCATATTATACTACATATTCATTAGACTTGTGAATTGCGTCTGACAGCTTCTGCCTCATTTGGGGGGCGGGGAGGGGGGGGTCTTTGCCATGTTTAGTCCAAGCAGCATGGCTCACCATCCTGTTTTAAAGATTCCTAATTCTGCCAGCTAAACCCTGAAAGTTGGTTGAAGCGAGGCCCTGACTTCACCACATTCTGCTTCCTCTGCCAAATGAGGGCTACGCTCCATGACACTTTCTTGTTCTTCCCTATCCCCAGTGTGGGCACGGAGAATCCGCAGCTTCTGCTGGAAAACTTGTTCATGTGGGGTTCTAAGCAAGTCTCCTAATATCCTTCCTAAAGAAGTGGTTCGTACGCAGTTCATCCATCCATCCATTCATTTGATCCATGCATCAAACGCCCCACCATCTGCAAGACGCACAGGTCCAGGATTTAAAATAGCAAGATACGTGCAAGGTGTGTGGGGTCCACTGGGAAGGAGAAGAAGGTGAGCATGCAAATAACTAACATGCAGGTCAGAGAGATGAGTGAGAAAGGAAAGCACTTTATTTGGTTTAGGTTTAGGAAGTGCCAATTATGGGGAAGGAACCATCCAGATTCTGTCCCATATGTCACCTTACTTAATCCTCCAGCAAGGTGGTAGATGCTCTCAATTCCATTTTACAGATGAGGACACCGAGGCTCTACCTCCTTCCTTCCATTCAAAAGGGCTTCGTGGAGGAGGTTTTTTTGTTCCTTTGGGGGTTTCTTTGTTTTGGTTGGTTTGTGGTTCCTGCTGCTCAGGTTTGAAGATCACATAGGATTTTAACATTTGAGTCGAGGAAGATTTAGAAAGCTTGACCTTTGAGGACCCAAGCTTACATGGGTCCCTTTCAAGGTCCTACAAGGAGCTAAGAAATGTGTTCACATGTTCATGTATTTTTGTAAAACTTGCCAGAGGCGTGGATGTGAGCATTCTTTTTGTTAGCGAAGCCGTCCTGAGTTGTGCACACTTCAGGCCCCATGAAATCCGGATTCCCCTCTGCGCTGAAAGACAGCATGAAGGGCACGGGGAAAGCAGATGCAGTGACGTGGAGAAAAGCCAGGCACGCAGGGGAACGAGTGTGTGCGGTCCTTTTTGTACAGGAGCACTTGGAGGCAAGGCTGGAAAGGATGGAGAGATGACTTCCCCAACGCCTGGCCCCAAACCCCAGGCTAATCTGCACCTGTCCCCTCCTGTCCCCCTCTTGGCAGTGGTGAAAGTGGGACCTCCCCTGCGCAGACTCTGACCCCTCCCTGGCTCCACCTTCCCTGTGATCATTCTGTCCCTCCTGGGTCTTTCCCTGCCACTGCTCCACCAGCACCTTCCCCGTGGGACTGACTGGTCAGGGTCCCCGATGGAGGGAGGGACCGATGGAAGGAGGGAGGGAGGGAGCGAGGGAAAAAAAGAAAACCTCTTTTTGAAGATTTTTCCTCTCCAGACTCAGTCCGTTCTTTTTCTCCCACATTCTTGGCTGAAGTTCTTGACAGAAGTCATCCTTCGCTTACTGTCTGCATTGACTCACCTTCGCGGCCCACAACTGCAATCTGACTTCTCCCCCTACCAGCGCCAGCCCCACGGAAACTCCCCCTGCCCAAGGTGGCGGTGAGCTCTTCCCTCCTCGTGTGCCTTGGCATCCTGACTTTGAGGACCCATTTCCCCAGCTTTGCCTCCAGCCCGGCCGCCTCCCTCTGTGTCTCCATGCAGACCCCCTTCCGTGGCCATCCTTAAACACTGGTGTTCTGCAGGTCCTGTCGTAGGCCCTCTGCTTTTTCTCCATCACAGTGAGTGTTTCTCCTTGTGTGTGTCCCAGGCACGGATGTCATTGTGTCCAAAGCTGAGCCATCGTCCAACAACCCCATCCACTTACCCAGTCCCGACACTGGCTTGTCCTCCGCCCAGGAAGTGGACCATCGTCCACAATGCTGGCCAGGCCAGACACCTGTGAAACCTCAGATAATTGCCCAGACCTGCCCACTCAACATCTCCAATCTCTCTCGAATCTGTGTGTTATTCTGTGAAGGATGTGAGACTACTACCAGATATGGAACAAGGGAGGGAGTTGACCCCACCTGGCTCTGGAAAGTTCACTCTGGGGTGCGGTGGTTGGTGGCTTGCTCAAGATGGATGAGTCCGAGCAGGAAACCCGGTTAGCCGGCTCTTGCAAAGGTCTGGGCAGGAGACGACCAAGCCCGGTGCTGGGCACGGCAGCAGGATGGCAGAGACCTGCTCTCTGTCCTCCAAGGGTCCAGGATCTGAGACTTGGGGCTTCTGCCCCAAACCCTCATGCAGAGAGCAGACCCTTGCCCGGCATTGGGGTATTACTGGTGTTTTTGTTGTTATTTAGCCAAACGGAACCTGAAGGATGGACTCCACCGTGGTTTGCATGGGGATGTCTTCACAGAGAGACAGCCTAACTCCCACCCCACCAGGACTAAACGAATATCTGCAGCAGAAGATTGTGGGTTTGGCTTTTTATTTTGTTTTTCAAACTTCAAATGCTCTCTCATGCCACCTCGGTGCAACTGTCCCCCGGCTCAGCGTTCCTGGGCAGTGGCTGTGGCCACAGCAGTGTGGGCCCCCAAGCTGCGGGCTGAGCGGCAGCCATCATGCCCACCAGTGGCAGGGGGACCCGGGGTGGGGGGAGGCCCGGAGGCTCACCCCCGGGTGCAGCTGGCCAGGACCTCACGCCTTCTACCCCACCTACCACCAAATGCAACCTTTAGGGCACAAGGTTAATTTGAACATGGTTTGTCATCACCCGGCACAGCCTGGCCAGGGATCCCATGTTCAGCAGTTTCACTAAGCCCCCTACCTCTGAAGCACTTCTCCTTGTTGGCCAAACTATTACTGACAAAAGCAGGAAGGGTAAAGACGGCAATGTTTTCACTGAGTTAAATCACACCGTGTTGCACTCATAAGGTAATAAGACTGCACACAGATCTGTGATGGTTGCAGTTCCCGGTGTGGACGTGGAGGTCAGAACACCTGGAATCAGAACCCAGCTTGGCCACTTACCAGCATCATGACCTGGAGCAGGTCACTGAACCTCTCCACATCTCAGTTTTCCCAACCCTGAAATGGGTATGACAAAGGCAATGATGCCCAGGATTTTGATGAGCATCGGACGCCTTTGGCAAAGGAAATAATTCTAACGGACATCTGATTCCTGTTTCAAGTCTTCAGGTTCCCCATCCCCATGGGCCTCTTCTTAGTATTCTTTTATCGTTTTTCGAAGAAACTGTATTCCTCCTTGAAAAGAGTTTCCAGAACGTAACTGACCCTGGAAATGATCAGCAGCAGCTTTTCCGTCTCTTGCATTTTTTTTTCACTTTTAAAATTGTGATAAAATGCAAATATAGAAGCTACCATTAGTGACTGTTAGTACATTCACAGCGTTGTACAGCCCTCACCATTGTCTTATTCTAGAACGTGTCATCACCTGGAAGGAAACCCTGTCCCCATCCACCCCTGCCCCTGGCAACCACTCATCTGCTTCCATTTCTGTGGATTTGCCTATTCTGGACATTTCTCATGAAGCGGATTGCTCCTTTTATTCCTAAGACAAAGCTTCATCTCCCCTTGGAAAGCTCCGTCAGGCCTCCCCGGGCCTGAGCCTGGCTCTGCCGTTCTTGACTGTTCGACTCTGATGGTTATTTCATGTTTCTCCAACTTGGTTTCCTCCTCTAGAAAGCCAGGATGGCAGTCACGGGATCCTCAGCCAAGATCAATAAACAAGATGACACAGGTCTGGTGCTCGGTAAACGCCTGTCTGCAGTCCGCGGTCATTAATGTCATTTTCAATGACACAAGTGACGTGGGCTTGTTGAAAAAGATTCAGAAAACAGAAATGTATACATCAGAAAAGAAAACCACTCCTGTCCCCCAGGCCCATTGCTGACTGAAGGTCAGAGACCACGTCCTACCCCAGCGCCAGCATCGGCCCTATAGCAGGTGTCAAGGACCAGGAGCTGAGCCTGCCTCTGCACTTCACTCCACGGGTGACCTTGGATGAGTCCCTTACCTCCTGTGAACGCTGTTTCCTCATGCATCACGATGGGAAAACATCTACTGCATGAGGCCGGTGTGAGAATCCAAAGGGATGTTCAATGTCAAGTGTGTGATTCAGAGTGGGGTCTGACCAGCCGCGGGCAGGAGCAGGCCCGGCGGAGGCAGCAGGTGAGCATGGACACAGGAGAGACACAGCATGTGCGCACCGTGGTTGTGCAGAGCCAGGGAGAAGGCAGGGCCTGAGGGGCAGCTGGAGTTTCCAGAGTCAGAGAGCGGGAAGGACTCTGCAGGCCAGCTGATGAGCCTGGCAGGGCTGTGGGCTGATTTATGTTCCTCGCTAACCTTCACACTCTGTGGCTTCCCTCCCAGGATCCTGTCTGCTGGCCTCCAGGACCCTGCCCGTGGGTGGTGCACGAACGGAAGCCTGGGTAAACAACAGCGACAATAGCAAAGCCGAGCAAGCATTTCCAGAGCCTTCCCTGGCTTCATCCTCTACTCCAAGAGAACGCCCCCGCTAATGACCCAAGTGCTGAAGGGGAGGCAGCCTGTTTTCCACGGGCCTCAGCTCCCCCCAGCCACACCTCCTTGCAGTCTGAGATGTGAGCCCTGGCTGAGAAAGGAACAGCAAAGAAGAAGGCAAATGCACAGACCTTTAAGTTCATTTCAGAAAGACTCTAGAAAGTAGTAGGGCAGTCTCCCTCAGGTATTGGAGGCTGCTACGTGAAACTCAAACTCTTGGGCTAAGGCTGCATTCTTTCTTCAGAAAGCCAAAGCAAGGCCACCTCAGCTCAGAATACGTCAAACTTCAATTAAATGAAAATCGATCCCTTAATGCACAGCAGTGGGGCTGAACGGAGCGAGGCTACTCACCGGGTTTTGCCCACACGGCACCAGGGACGTCTGGCTGCTGGCAAAGGGTACATCGAGTTGGCTGTGGGCACCCCAGGGCATGTAAACTGTTGGGAATGATTGCACTGCGGGTCGCTCCATCAAGTAGAGGTGACTGTGCTCTTTCCTAGCACTTCTGTGGGCCACAGAACCTGAGGGCAGAGCCACCTCCCTCACCCTGCTGAGGAGCACTGGGCAAAACTGAGTTTCATCCCCCCACCATGATCCAGCTGTGTGGCCTTAAGCCAGTCACTTAACCTCTCTGATCTCAATTCACATGCTTGATAGAGATTTGGCTCAGAGAATCTAAATTCTGGCTTGAAATTCCTTTTTGGGGCCTTCTCATATCAAATTTTGGAATCACCAAAGCCGCCATGGCTGGGTACTATTCTAGATAGAGCAACAGACACCTCCACCAGTGAAGCCTCATGCTACCTGTGGAGGTGTTCCTGAAATTGTGGAGGAAAGTCAGGTGAGTGAAAATTCTATTGGGAAGGTTCTAGAATCACTCAAAATTTAAAGGATTAAAGAACCAAATTCTTTTGCAAAAGGAAGAATATTTCTCTAACACGTCAAATTCTCTTTCATCTGTTTTTTTTTTTTTTTTATTTAAATTTTGACAAGCAGATTTAATAGTTGGGGTCAGCAGAACGGGGTTGGAAAGCCTGGTTCCTGGAGAAGTTACACTCCGCCCTTCTGTTTCCTCGTCTGTGAAAGGGGTGTTTATACCTATCTTGAAACATTGTTGGAGAGATTAGCAGGAATTTATAAATCGAGTGACCCAGAGTGCATTCAACATGAGGTTCCAGCTGGACATCAGCTTTCTTTGCAATAGCCTTAAAGCAAGACACGTGGACTTGTGTACTCACCTCCTTCTCTTTAGACTCTCTGAGGTCCTGCAGGACAGGGATGGTTTCTGATTCTTTGTGGTAAGCCCCACAGGGCCTTGAATGATGCTAATGGAATAAATGAATGCATCGATTCATGGAATGACTGTTTGTTCTTCCTGAAGTTTCTGCCTTCCAAGAGTTCACACTATCTCCCCCTTCCTCATGACAGCCTGTCTGAGGTGGTGGGTTGAATCAGTGTCTCAGAACCTCTGCTGCAAGTCTTTGAGAACGTCCTTTTATGGAGAGGGCTCCTGACCTATGCAAATCCCATCAGGACACATTTACTTGCACACACATAACCCTGAGCACTATGAGGCTTTGGGCAGCATAAAGGGGGAAAGCAGAGGCCTCCCCATTGCCCAAAACAGCAAGCCAAGCCCCCAGTGGGGCAGAGTGTTGTAGACCCTCTCCACTTTGTGCAAGGCCAGTCCCAGAAAACCACACAGGTTTTTGTGCTCTCGTTCCTAAAACATGACTCTCAGTAAGTAAGAGGCTGGCCCTGCCCTCTCAGCTAAACAGACAGAGCCATGGAGTGGGAGTGGGAGGGAGGTGGCAGGAAATGGGCTGGGGACAACGTGGCCGATGAGATTGGAAATCTGCCTGAGAGGTAGGTTGGGGGGATGGGCTCTCTAAGGGGACACCTTCTGCCTCCCGGGACATCTAACTCAAGCTACTCCTCACTTTACCTGCAGAGATTTCAGAGCCAGAGGGAAGCCATGAAGGCAGCCTATCGGGAGAATCCAGGGGCAGAGAGAAGGTCGGTGGCCCAGTGCAATCCACAAAGTGCAGGAGGTGGAATGAGTTACATTGCACTTCGTGTTCGTGCCAGGCCCGGCCCGCTCTGCACGTGTGTTGAGTGAGGGGTTGTGGGAATGCAGGAAGAAATGATTGAACGGACTAATTGCAGCAGGAACTGAATGAAACAAGTGCTTCAGGGCCTAAGACCACCCATTTCACAGCTTATCCACTTCACAGTTTGTGCTACTTCAGAGTAACAAGCTAGAGAACATTTGTTGAAGGGCCGGGGACAGGGGAGAGGGGAACTTGTAGGCAGGTCCCAGGAGAGAAGGTCTGCAGGTGAGGCGCCAGCTGGCCAGGAAGCAGATGAGAGCGAGGTAGGAGGTGGGAGCAGCTGAACCCGGGGGTGGGGGGGGTGGGGGAAGCCCCGGCAGGAAAAGGGGCTGGTCCAGCTAGGAAGGGGGGGTAACTAGCCGGTTTGAGGTACCCACGTGGTGCTGGGCTCTGGGCCAGGCACCCTTTGCAAGCTGTCTCTTCATTCTTCCTAGAGCCCTAGGAAGTCAGTATTGTATCTTCATTTTCTTGAGGAGGAAACGGAGGCCCAGAGAAAATGAGAAACAATCAAGGTCAAGAAGCTGCGAAGTGAAAGCACTGGGATTTGAACCCAGGGTTAGCTCATTCCAAAGCCAGCATTCTTTCCTTCTTCCAGGATGTCCCCTGGGAAAAAATTAACACACAGAATATATAGCATAATGATACACATTTGCCATGAAGATCCCTCCACCCACGTCCTGCCACCTGCCACCCACCCATCCCCAAGTCCCGCTGACCTGCTTTCCTGTAAAGATCCACGATCCCCTTCTTTCCATCCCTGGCTCAGCTGCTTCCTTAGGGCAGCCCCTCTCCCTCCCTCCTGAGCCACAACAATGGCCCCCTGACAGACCACAGCCCTGCTTCCACAAAACCACCACAGTGTTCTTGCTAGAATGCAATCTGAAACATCACTGGCCTGCTCTAGGATGAGATCCTGATTCCTTAGGACCTGGCCTTGCTGCTCAGTCCAGAGCATCTGTCGTTACTCCACCCTCTGTCCTGTACTGGATGGTGGCCCCCCAAAAGTATGTCCACTTCCTCGCATGCAGACCTTGGGAATGTGGCCTTACTTGGAGAAAGGGTCTTTGCAGGTGGCACTTAGTTAAGGATCCTGAGATGAGGCGATTGTCTGCATTACCCAAGAGAGGCGAGGACAGGAACATGCAGGAGAAGGCCACGTGGAGGTAGAGGCAGGGTTGGGAGGGTGCAGCCCCAGGAGGGCCAGGAGTGGCCAGAGGCTGGGACATAAGAGGCTGGGAAAGATTCTCTCCTAGGGCAGCCCTGCTCACAACTCAATTTCGGACTTCCAGCCTCCAGAACCGTGAGAGAGAGCACATTTCTGTTGTTTCGAGCCACCGAGTGTGTGGTAATCGGTTATGGCGGCCCCAGGAAATGAACACACCTTTCCCCAGCAGTGCTCCAACCATTCAGACTGGCCAGGGAAGGAACTACCAGCCCCGTCAAAGCCACTTGGTTCTCTTTGGGGCCTTTGCCCATGCTGATCCCTCTGCCCCCAGCACTCTGCACCCCCTTATTGTGTAACCAACTTGTACCCCCTGTCACTTCTGCTAGAAAGTCTTCCCTGGACTCCCCTTGCTATTTACTCTTTTCATGACACTTATGATGCTTTACTAAAATTTTCTGTTTAATTGTTTCACTGACCCGTAAGTTCCATGAGGGCAGGGCCTTGCTGGACCGCGAGGGCCAAGTATACAGCAGTCACTTAACAAATAGTGGCCTTCTGCCGTACCACTTTTTCCTACCATCGCACACCCAAACCAAATTTGTCTTTCCTAGGCAGGAACGCATGAACAGAAACTCCTCCTGCCCTTGACTCCCTGGTGAATCCTTGTGTTTGGGGCCCTGCAAACTTCCTACAGCCCGACTTCCTCCTCTGGGCAGCTTGACTCAAGGCTTCTACTCGCAGTGGCCGTAAGAAGCCATTCCATGGCCTGGGACAAGCACACCATCTAGGTCGGGTTAGAATTCTTCCCTTGGAGTTTAAATGCGGGTGTTCAGAGGAAGCCATCCCCTTCCCTCGGGGGTCACTTCCTGGGACGAGGCCAGCTGGCACATCTTTGTCCAGGCCCAGGTCCCCCATCACGTGAGGAAAGCCCATCTTTGGCTGTAAAGACAGAAGTGAACCCAAGAGAGGGGACGGGGAGGGGAAAGAGAGAATGACAGAACCTAATGCTGTCATTTGAGTTCTTGTGCCCAGTCACCCCTGTGGCCACAGCCACCCCCAGACTCTCCGACACATGACTCAATCATTTCCTTTGTGTTTTCCAGCCAGTCTGAGTCCATTTTCTGTCCTGTGACTGGAAGGGCCCTGGCAGGTGCAATGCTTCCGTTGCCTGAGAGGTGCCATCTGGTCCTCAAGGCCGGTCTGGTCCTCAAGGCCTTTCTGAGGGGCGGTTGTGGGATCTCTGCCGTAGAGAGGAAACATCGACCCAAGGCTCGATCTGAACCCTGGGCTGCCTGCTTTGAAGTACAGACTCTTCTATCCTGGCTTCCTAGTTGCCTCTCAAGAGGCACACAGAAGGGGGCCAAGACTGTCAAAGGCTCGAAAAGAGGTAACATCCTTTGTCAGCCCCCAAAGTTCCCCAAATGCAGATCACAATAATTTGGGGGGGCTGAAGCAACAGTGAAATCCATGGTACCTAAAATACTCGTATTTGTTTTCTAGACAGTTGGAGACACTCTGAGTCCAGGAGCCTCATGCTTCTCCACCTTGGCCTTGAAGACCTAACTCTAACCAGGAGCCTCCTTCACACTGAGTGTTTTGTGTCTTTAGCAAAGGGGCAGTAGGTAGCTAAGGAGTGGTGAGCCATACGTCCGAACGGCAAGAGTATGTCTCTTGACCTCAGCGCACGGGTGCTAGTCTCTCTTTCCACCAGGCAGGCGAATTTCCCAACTGGGACCCTGGAGGCACCTGGGAGGGTTAGTACTGCTGATAGCCAACACCCTGGCTCGGAGGACCTCACTCACACTAAGCAGCATTGGCCTTCCCGGTCCCGTCCTCTCCTAGACTCACAGTCCCCGTGTCCCCGGATGGAGAACACACATGCCTTGCCTGCTGTGAATGCAGAGCTCTCCATTGCACAGAGCATCCTTCCTGTGCCCTAAATGAGGAGAAAGCCAGTGTCTTCTCCACTCACTGTGCTCCGTTGTCTGATCACCATCAAATAGTTGATAGGTAAGGTCGGCCACTGAATTCCATGGGCTCACCAGGTAAGGATTCCACAAAAAAGTACATGAACATTATATATGATTATACAACAATAGGGAATTTGAGGGAGATCAGATGAACTAAGTTAAATGAAAACTAATTAATAATTTATACTTTAGAAAACCTACGTTATTCCACTTCACTATTTGGTCATGGATTAGAGATTAATAACCGCTGTTGGACCACAAAGGACAATATATTATTCTCACTTCCAGATAAATAGTATTTTTTCATAGTTTCCCTTTGATTTTGTTGAGAAATGCAGTGGGGCCCTACTGTTCTGTCTGCTCAGTGCCCGCCTCATCCCCACCCCCTGGGAATCATGCCCCTGACCCTCTCCCACGGGGGTGAGGGTGGGGTCCCACCACGGGGACCACGGGCCTTGCCCTTGGCACAGCCTATTGGTTGAGAGGTGGGCACCCCTGGTCCAAACAGGCCGACCAGAATCGTGCCCCAGGATTTGGGAACTGTAACTGACAAAAGGAGTCTGAAGATGAAGACATGGAAATGCCGAAACAGTTGGCAGCCCGTCCCACCATGTGGACTGAGGGATGGAAAATGCCAATCAGCAGAACGGGAATGGGAGGCAGGGAGAGGAGAGCAGACCCTGACAGCCTCTGTGCTCCTAATTCTGGCCGCTCCTAAGGCCTCCCGTTATCGCTCTTTCAGATTCCATTGAATCCAAGGAGCCTTATAATAAAATTCTTTTTTGGCTTAACTAGCTTAAGATGGATTTCTATTCCTTGCAACCAAAAGAATTTTAACTAATATAAGAATGTAGTCCTATTTCGGTCTTACATGCTAATCTTTAATTCAGCAACCATTTTACTTTGTGACTTTGGAATGAAAAAAAATAAAAGGGAAAATATTTGAGTGAGTGTACAAATTAGTCTGCAATCATTCTCTTGGATTGTTTTTTCTCACACAACACTCTGGGAGGGTTTTCCCCCATTCTGAGATGGATTAGATACATGCTAGAAACATGGGGAACGACTAGGTCGGTGGTCTGGCTGTGAATGGTGAAACATGGGATTTTTATGACAGTCGCTAAGAATTTGGTTTTCTGTAATTTCGGAGTCTGTCTGTGAGTGTGGGGTGTTCTCTCAATGATAACTTAAATGATCTTTGATCCATAGACCTATCAGCAATCCCCCAGGACACTCCAAATTCCATGAACCACACCCACGGCAATGGGCTTTGGTGTGCCCCTTCCTATGGAAGCTACCAGAATTAGCCTTTCCATATGCGAGGCCCTGTCCTGTGCGGGAAGGTGGCGGGAAGCTGTCCAACCAAGGCTCTGTGAGGAGCTAAACAAGCAGAAAACCGCTTTGCAGGACTAACGGGGAAGACGGCTCGGCCAGGTGGCCCTTGCACATGTGCACTGCTAGTTAAGATGATGAGCGATGGCAGTGAGGGTGGTAGCGTCCCCCTCACTTTCCCAAAAGCGGTGCAGTGTAAACAAAGCATGGACCTAGACGGGCTCTTGCCTAACATCTATTTAGGACCTCTCAGCTGCCTCCTATCAGAAAACAGAAACGGACCCAGACCTGCTGGGCTCGAAGGGAGACACGGAAGGACATCCACTTGTCAATACAGTTAGATATTAAGAATCCAGAGGCCGGTGGAAAGGCTCACCTGCCCTGCCCATGGCCCTCCCTCATCTGAGCGAGCCTGTCTTTTGTGGCAACGAGCTATAGAAGCCAAAGTGGTGAGTTAGTCACCATTTCTACTCTAATTGGAAAATATTTTCTTGTTAATCAGCCCAAGTTCCATCAGCATTATGAACAGGTAAAAAAAAAAAAAATACCCAAGAATTTAGAGCTGAAAAAAACCTCAGAGTCTCAAGGCCCAAGAAGTTTGTTTTAAAGATGAAGAGGGTGAGGAAAGCCCAGAGAGAATGAAGTCACTCGTTCAAGAGCGCACAGCCAGGTAGCCGAGGACTGGAGAGTCGCAGGCATGACCCCCTCTCCTAGCTCTAGGCTCTTAGAACGAGGGGCTGCGCAGGACACTCCCTGGGGCCCCGCACGTGGGGAGGCTGCAGATGTCCAGGAAATCAAGGACATCGGCTCTTCTAAATTCTCCAGGGAGAAAGTTCCAAGGCGCTGGGGGGCCGCTGTGGCAGGATTTTCAAAGGCCTGCAGCAGGAGCCCTGCTCGCAGGGACACGGTCCAGATGTCCTCATGTCCCCTCTGCAGACACAAGGCTCACACTGCTGCAGTCCATCCCACACAGCCGCAGAGCTGCTTTCAGCTCCCCGGTCCCCGGGCACGCGTTCAAAACACACCTAGGGTTGCTGCCCACCTGCCCGCCGGGGGGCAGGGGTGGGGGAGCCTGCCCCGCTGGCTGCAGGGGCCCCGAGGCTCTGCCTTCTCCTCTCCCCGCTGTCTTCCTTCCCTGGTCGCTGGCTGTGGCATGGCACAAGAAAACGACGGGACGACAGGGCAAACAGAAGTCAAACTGACGAATACCCACACTCAGAAGAGAAGGCCCAATTGCTAAGCAGCTTGAGTGGGATTGTGAGAAAACCATGGGGTTTTCACAGAGCAGGTGGAGTTCAGCGTAAATCCGGAGCGGCTTGCTAATCTTTAGAGATGGCACCTTTGTTCAGTTTCAAGAAGTGCAGTTTCGGGGGCATTTTTTTTTCTCCCTTGGAAAAGAGACTGTAAAAACAATATAAATTTGTTTTAGCTCAAGATGTGAAGCAAACTGATGTCATGCCTTCTCAGCTTTCTGAGTGAGGGCCGACGGTGTCACCTGAAGTGAAGACTCACCTGAGCGGCATCACGGATCGCCAGTGAATCCTCACACACCCCTCCAGAGCTGAGTCGGATGCTCCTAGACCCACCCACACCTCAAGAAAGAGTTACCCTTCTCCTGGAAGGGTAGACACTTGAACAATAGACGTGGCCAGGCTGAGGGGACTGGGGGGCTTGCCATCCGTCGAGAAGGATGTGGCAGATTTCTCCAGGTGGAGGACTTCTCGATCGCTGTTCTCTCACTCCCGGCGTGTGCTGAATGTGTTAGCTGCTACCTGAGCAGAGGTGGCAGATCCATAGGAGCTGGCTAAGAGCAGAGAACTCTTCTCACTCGGGTTCTATAAATTACTCATATTCTCACTTTGATATCAAGTACGGTATGTATTAGAGTGCATGGTTTTGGCTAGAACCAATCTGGAAGGCTGTCAAATAAACAAAATAGGAAAATAAATCCCAAGTAAAATTTATGACAGGATTTTACTCCCATTACATTCCACTTAACAAATGCATATGTTTTACAATATCTTTAATAATAATTATTAAACATAGTAAA
Organism: Mirounga leonina; assembly: GCF_011800145.1. Lineage (NCBI taxonomy): Eukaryota > Metazoa > Chordata > Mammalia > Carnivora > Phocidae > Mirounga > Mirounga leonina. The sequence goes on along the minus strand of NW_023270389.1, from coordinate 62,456,785 downwards.
ATACTTCCAAACTTGGCTCATTGCATAATTGTACTTCGAGTGAAAAAAAAAATTATCTGAAGCCTTGTCAATATGCCACTTCCTCCTCCCCCAGCTTTTAACAGAAGCAGCCTCCAGTGGAATAATCCAAGCTGTGTTCAAGAAGTTGGCAAGTAGGTCCAATTAAATGTGGTTTTACTGTATTTTGGCGTTTGCATATCTAGTTTGCCAAGAAGTAATCTTTCACAAAAAAAAAAAAAAAAAAAAAATCTGTACTGGCCCAGACACAGGCGGGAGGGTGCAATGCATCACATAACTTTACCCCATGACTAAGATAATCTTTTTTTTTTTCTTAAATAGCTGTGGAAAACGTATCATACATCCATCATATTCCTATATGAATCACAAAACACCATCCCTTATGGAGCCTCTTACATTTATACATGACGAACTGAAATTCATCTTAATAGCCCTGTTTATTTTAATGATTAAACTCGAAAGGGGTTCACTTCTAGCCACCTGAGCTCGATGTATTTATTCAGGTGTACTCCAGTCAGATTATCTGAACAGGGCTGTAAACGATCCTATTGAATATTAAATGCCAGCATGTCAAAGCTGCAGTCATACACATTCACAGACCTAGGTCTCTGAAACTCGGGGAGCGAGATGCTTCTCTGAGCTTTGCAGATGAAATCCTGGGCCATTCTCTGCTGATGCTTCACACGCTCCTGATCCCTTATGGAGGAGCTGACTCCTGTAGCCCCTTCCAGCTAACCAACGCTCTACGTGAATGGTCAGCCGTATCCGAAGTCCAGATGGAAAGCTGTCAACAAAGGGACTCCTTCCGCTCTGCCTACTGCATGATTCATCCCTGGCACGAAGACAGGCCCGGAGATGGCCCCACCACCTTGACCCCCATAGGTGAGCCAGGAGAGGAGCCCAGGTGCCCATTCCTCGGGTCAGCAGGGAGGGAGCAGGGCAGAAAATGCCGCAAAACGCACAACCTGGCCTTTGTTATAAACCATCATGAGCTCATTAAAAACACATGCAGAAATGGTTAAACAAAATCCTCTAAACCTTTTACAGAATTGCCAGTCTATTAGAAGGACTGAGCTCACAGCAAACTCTCCTTTCCAATGTGTGCAATGAAGCAGCTAATGTCCTTTGGACTCTTGTCTATGGCACCGAGTGGCGGGGGCGGTGGAGGGGGCTTGTTTGTTTTTGGTTCTTGTTGTTTTTCAACTTTTTTTCGAAACCAAACTCTTAAATATATCAACCCAAGGGACTATTTCACCAAACATGTCTTGTTAAAGTCATTGCCTTTTAAAATATCTATGAAAATTATAAAACGAAAAGGAAGATTTGTGTCATTACAGTGAGGGGAGAGAGGAAACTAGAAAGAGATGAGTGTGGCACGACTCCTTTTGTGAAGTGGCGTTGCATCAAAGCGCAAAGTGGACACTCTGAAAAGGCTTTACGACGCCCATTTACGTGGACACGATGGACCGTAAGTGTCCAGGCAACAGCAGCCCAGGGTTTCCTTATAAGGAACAGAGCAGCTTTGCGTTCCATCGAGCTGTGGACTTTGATCAGGTGCACCTTCCTCTAAAGGGATCTCGTCGCTATGATACAATATGACCAGAGAGTGTCATCTTACCCCAACGTGCCTCTGACAACACGTAACAGAGCACGTCGGTGATGTGAGGCCAAAGCCTGAGATTCTGGGAGCTCTGATCCGGCCTGTGCCACCTTTTCTCCTGGTGCGATCGGAGTAACTCATCTAAGTCTCTGGGTAAATCACTTTCCATCTGTGCGCCTCCCTGGGGAGCAGGGGCTGTTCGTTACCGTGATATATATTAATCATGCTGTGGTTCATATTATGACACAAGTGTAAACATGACCCGAAGCTTCAGTCTTGGTCTCTCCGACACGAAGGGAGAAAATATCTGTCTGCAACTTAGGTTTTTGGATGAGATAATCAGAGAGTTGAAAAGGCTCTGAGAGGTCTGGCAAAGGCACCAACGGCAGGACGTGAGTTATATGAGGTCCGTGTGCGTAAACGTGTGTCCACCTGCGAACCCACCTGGGAATGTGCAATCATCTCCCTTACCGTGGTGCCCTAACTTTAGCACTCCACGTGGCGATTGCTTTCCTCGGGGCCTGCTGAAACCCAAAATAAAGTTGAGATGGTAAGCGCTCAGTGAATTAAAATCATAAAAAACCACATTGAAAAAAAAAAATCCACATTGGTCAGAAGGCTTTCTGAGAAGGAGAAGCTTCATCTTGGCGCAACAAATAATAATAATTATAATAGCGAGGGCACCTCAGGTATACGGGTGCCTTGTTTCTGAGCGTGATGCTCTGCGCACCTGCTTTCGCCTTATTCCAAGGGTGAGGGTGAGGCGGGTGTTACCCCTGGGGTCTTGCATGGACGGAGAAATGAAGGTGTCAGGGCATGGTTCTTCCCGTGTCATTGGGAGACCTTCCCCAACTTTCTCTTCAGGCTTCTTTTCAGCAGCTGATGCTGAGAGAAGGAGGTGAGAAACATTCCAAGAACCGAGGCCAATTTTCAGATTAAGTGGAAAACTATTCAATTCTCCCACTTGGGCAGCAAATGAGTTCGGAGGCTCCTGTCTGGCTGCCACCCGGTCATGCCGTCATGTTTCTTCTCTCCCTCTCACACGGCCAGCAACAGCTCTGTCAGCCCTGCAGTCAGTAGCCTGCAAGGAGCGGTGCCTCGTTGTGGTTGAACAAATAACATGTTTTGGAAACCCAAGCAACCCTTTTTGTGGCTGGGAGCAGAGAGGGAGAGCGTGTCAGTCAGTAGAGTCCTGCCAGGGCTTCAGCTCTTGGGGAGCCTAAAGCAGAGGGCCCGAAACATGTCCTCCACTGACAGCAGGAGACAGCATTCTGCTGCAGTATTTTTAAAACAGTCGATAGGATCCGAGTCAGGAAAGGAAATAGTAGAATTCCAATCTTGGGTTCGGTTTGTAAATACATATAGCAGACAATGGTAAGTGCAACAACGGTAAATATATAATTACAGAATGCAGATTTGATCCCTTGGGCATAACCAGAATGTTGACTTCGGATTGAGACTCAATCAAAGATGTGCCCAGAGCAAGGGATTCAACCTTCGCATGCTTCTAAAGAGAGGAAAAGCTTGTGTCTGAGATGATAGATAGCCAATGGTTTGGGGAACGTAGGAAATGTTTGCAAAGTCCTGGGAGCTCCTTCCCATCCCTTATGCCTGGCCCTGCACCTGCTCATCCACTTCCAGGATAAATAAACTGGAAATCACTTTTTTCCTTCCAGCTCTAAGTTTTTTTGTCTGATTTGAGATTGGTCTCGGTGAAAGCACGTGTGATACGGCAATCTGTAAGGGGAGAGGATCAGACACACAATATAGGTCTTCAAATAATGGAGAATAATTGGACCATGAGATTATTTTCAAATTCTGGCCGTTAGATTTTTGCAGTTTGAATAACAAAATTAATTCGTTATTTCAAGAACAGCCAGTCCAGAATGCAAATTTTAAAATTCAGGATACAGATGTAAGCTTGGGATTGTTTTGGTTTATAATGCCTAAAAGTTCCATTATTTTTGGAGAGGGAAAAAAATTATATATGTATTATTAAATAAGAATAACAATATGAGGATTGATTGCCTTCGAGGGCATTACTTGATTGACTTTTAAACAGAAACACTTCAATTATTAAAATACTTCCATGCTGGTCAAACCTACAGACCGCCTATATTTTGACTAAAGTATTATTTTTACTGCAAGATAAGCACCTTTACAAAGCAAGTTGAGCAAACTATGATAAACCCTCCCTCCCTCTCCCTTTTGCACATAAGTGATTCTAGTACTGCTTTGAGGCATCCCTCAAGTAAAATAACATATAAATAGAATGTGAGAAATTACCACATTTTCTAGACTCCACACTTAGTATGAAAAACAAAACTTCCCTGTGCCCCAACATACCCTCTAATTTTGTTTCCTCTTCACCTAAGGATTTCACCCTGCTTGATGTTCTTTGTTGTGATAAGCCCCCGGAAATATGAAGTGGGGGCTCCTTAGTCCACGTGTTCTGCTACCCCACCCGCCTGGAGATGTATAGTATGCTGGTGCAGACTATCAAGGAAGGCCAATCTCAAATGTCATTTTCATTTCAAAATTGTTCCCATTATTTCAAAATGGTAGAAATTCAGACACAAAAGGAACTTGGTTGGAAAATTCATTGGTGCACTGGTGTCAAAATCACCCCTTGCATCAAACATACCCTCTGATGGTTGATAAAAGGACATGGAGGGAAACAGAGTGGACTGTGTGAAATATGAATTTTAGTTTGAGTCTCAACAGAAATGAGAACCTAAAGGGATATTCCACCTGCCCCCCCGCTTCAGTTTCTTTTGGTTTAGTCAGTTGCAGAATCTTGGGGATTTTGAAGTCTTAAACAAATGCTACACCAAGGGCTTGTGTATAATGATGTCTAGGCTTTTAATGTACACCTGCACCATTTTCCCCTCCTGGCCCATCCTCAAGAGGCTCTCTCTCTCTCAAAGGCAGTTAGTTATAGAAAAACCTTTATAAATTTGCTCTTCTTGGGATATGGTTCTGGGCTCAAATTTCTTCTATTCGATGAGGACTTTAAGTGACAACGAGAAACGGTTATAAGATAGAAGAAATGGATTTTTTTTTTTTTTACACTATAGACAAATAAATGGCACTAACGGCTATGGTTCATAAGCAAAAATACTTTCCTTAAATGTTTTAATTAACCATTATTATACCATTGTGCTTTTTTGAAAATTGTCCAAATAGACGTCCTTAGGAAGTATTGTGGTGTCTCTAGTAAACATGAAATAGTCACCTCAATATTAGCAACCAGCTTGTCTACGTGGTACGTTTCCAAAGAAATGGTCCACAGAAAAGATACATGTATATTTTCGTCTGCTTTGAAAAACAAATGTAAGAGACTCACGTGAAAAGCCTACATGTTTTTACTTTGATCAAAGATCATTTCGGAGCACTAGACATACAAAAATGTTAGTGTCTTTACTAATCCTCTCAAAGGTAAAATACACATTGCGTTGAGGACAATTCTTTAAATGAAGTGAACATGCCCTTATTTACAAATGTTTTAAGTAATATATATATATTTTAATGACATATGGTTAAGATGCATTCTTTTAAGCCCTATCACATATCAAAGTTAGCACTGGCCTGGCATAGCACACATAAATAAGGGTATGTCATTCTTTCAAGTTCAGTACTGTTCTATATGCATTATGTTTGGAAATGACAGATTTAATCTACCCTATAAGTGTTTACTAATTTTCGAATACATTTTCCATGCACCACTTCATATTAACTACAACTATACTTCTTACAAACTTCAATATTTAGGCCAATATGACTTCTTAAAATTCCTATATAGCTAATATTAAGCATGCAGACTGACATTTAATAAAAATGACTTGATTTAATGATTAATTACAGAGATTATGACAAATTGTAAATAAGTCATTTCCGTGAATGGACTCTCTATGGGTGTCACACGGCCTCTCAAAGCCACTCTAAATATCCTCGCTGAAACTGTTACTCACTAATGTGCTACATTTTAAAGCCAAATTGGGTTTTCACTCTTCTCTTGCCAAACGAACTAGAGAGAATGCTTCCTATAGCAAACTGCAAGCTCCAATGCAAAGCCACTCAAGATCAGAAAGGGGGGGAAAGTGCCTGAAAAGGCAAGAAAAATTTCAGTCTTCAAAAATTGTTTTGTAAAGTACCCTGCAGCCAAGGGAAGTGCCAGGCTCATATAAACCTAGCGATTGCGATCAACGCTAAACTAGCAAATGTTACAATAGAATCAGAAAAGTTAACTGGTAAATTCATCTCTTTCAAAAAAAAATCCCATTTCTTTCAAGTGCTTGAATATTTTTAGGAAAAAGCTACTCTGGGAGCCTGAGTTATCTAGGTAATTAATTGAACAATTTCGTATAATAAGGCATCTGGGCTTAAAAGAGAAACTTTTCGAGCTACTGTTTCATTTCTCTGACCTCACCCTTTCTCGTTACAATGTTTTAAACTTGAGTTCAGCTTCGCTTCCCAGAAATTACAAAAATTAGTAGTAAGTTTTAAAAGGATCAGCTTGCAAAAATACTAAAAGGCTAATTTCTAAAATGTCTCTGAAAATAAATTACTATTTCTAAAAACCTCCAGTGACATCAATAAGCTCTGACTGCTTTAGCTAACTCTTCATGATATTAAGAAAATCTAAGAAGGAGTGGGGAGGCTGCAAACATGTTTTTTTCTCATCTAACAGATAGGTAGTTCTACACTGTAGAGCAAAGGATCACATACAAAGATATTTTGCCATGTTTCTGCAGGCAAAAGGTAGAAAAATGTTAACATAAGGGACAAAATCTTGTCAATTTAATAAACTTGGACCATAGCCAAAATGAAACTCCTAAAAGCTATTTGCTTTAAAAATACAATAATAAAACTATTGCTTTATTTCTCAAATGGTATCATCACTAACATTTTAATGGCAAATGAGTGTAATGAAAACGACTGAGCCCTCCTGTCTTGGATTTCAAAATTCACTTACTCGATTCACTGTACTTTATCAGCAATTTCAAACATTGTACAAAAACTTAGATCAGTATCTACAAATTACATCTAAAATTATCTGAGTTTTCTAACCAGAGGTATATAAAAGTTTCCCTGATTATATGAAGTTTTACAGGAATAAAATGCAATACAGGAAATGTTGAGATCTTAGGACTTTTTTTTTTTTTTAATCCTTACCTGACACAATGAGGCTTGTAAAGTCTAATTTTTGTATACTTGTGTTTCATTGATGAAACTTGTGAGAGTCAAGGTTTTTTAAGAAACGTTACTTCTTGGGTAAAAAACTCAACTGTTTTTCTTTGATGAAGAGTGCAAAGCAAGAGATTTACTTGGAAAATTAGTATTTCGGCCATTGTAATGTGCACTAGTGTGTAATTTTAATACAGTGCTCACCTTTTTCTAGGCTTCCAATAACTCATTTATAGGTAATCATGACAAGTGTGTTAAAGAAAAATCTCTACTTGATTCACCTATTAATCTGATAGCATAGTTAACTGGAAAGGAAATCCAAAACCAAGATCCTTAAGGATTTTATATACTTCTTGCTTATGCCCCAGGGAATGACTAGCACATAGTGCTGGGCCCACAATGATCTAGGGCATAACTGATTATCTAAAAAAACAGATGGTTTCAGAAGTAAATGAAATCACATAGTTAAAATACACTTAGACATCAGCCAGATGTCAAAGGGGGAATCAATTTGAATGGTTTCCAGCATGATTACATGACAAATTAATTTCCTTTTTTTTTTTTTTGAAATGTAGCAAATGAACAAGTGCTTCCTTCACTTCTCTTAACAAACGTGGCAATTTATGGACTTAATATTCTGTTCTGGTTTTGCAAGGAGTGTTTTGAGAAGTTATTTCTTCCAAATCACATGTCAAAATATTGTCCTTATAAGTATATCCAGCTAAGTTTAGGATAATGCTCATTTTAAACTAGATGCTAGTCAGTGAAACTAAATTATAACTCTCAACATCTTCAGAAAGTTTTGAGATACTATGACCAGTTACTACAGGAACTGGGAACACAAGACCCACACTCCCCAACCTCCGCCCTACCTCCCTTTTTAAAAATAAGCTTGTAACTGCTGAAGAAATAATTTTGTGGAGCTCATATGTACATTCCCCTTTCACATGAAACAATGTTTGGTTGGTTAAAACCAAGTGTGAGTTGCATGAGAGAGAAATCCTGCTTCAACAATAACAAAAAGAAAAGAAAAAAAAAAGGAAACGCAGGGATTCCAAATAGCAAATTATTGATTGTGCTCTATGATTAAAGAAAAAAAATCTTTTTGGATTCCCATCCAAAGCCACCCGGGAGCTTATATTTTCAAGCTCTGGACCTTACATCCCACTTCTTCTATAGAAGTTAATATTCACATTCCCCTAGGCCATGTAATATAAATGTGTTTTATTTGACGGTAATAATGTAAAACTGTATCTTCGTATATATCTTTTAAGGCTGGAAGTTATGGGCAAATACCGATCTGAGGATCTACAGACACTCTCTCAAGTCTGTGCCCGCCCTGGACCCTGCAGGCTGTCCTGTCCAGCGCATATGTGTGTTCTTCCTGTGAATTCCTTCCATCAACCAGCAGTGTTTTCTCATCCTGACACACCCAAGGAGACCATCGTGAAGTCGGACGATCGTGAAAATTAGGGTTCAGAGTCGTGATTACAAGTCAAACTTTGAGAATTAAAAGTTGAGAACTTCTGAGCTCTCCCAGCAACAAAAAGGATGCATATAGCCAATCTTGAACAATCGAATGCCTGCTAATTTGATTGCCTAGAATTCCAGTCATTAGCCAAACAATCTTCCAAATTAAGACATCCGGCCGGTCTCCTTCAATCTTCCACTTACACCAGAACACAGAAGAATAGATCTGACCCATCAACTTAGGATAAAATTACCCATGAAAATGGCTTGGGGTGTATGGAGGAGTAGCTAGTCATACAGCGTTATTAGGAAGAACCCAGGCTGCCACTTGGAAATTCTGTAGATTCACGGATTGCTAGGGAATTACCTTAACATTCTTGATCTAGGTTGTAGAAAATGGGTCACATTTTAGAAATGTGCATTAGTACCTCAAAGGACTGAAAGCCAAAATGTTTGCACATTTCCATTTGAGTGAGTTGAGGCATCCTAATAATCTCACAAGCTCTGGACAGAACTGATATTAAAAATAAAGATGCCACATACAATAATACATACTTAGGATCTATGCAGTACGTAATCATAATTAAAATAACGCGCACAAGGTTCTCAGTTCATATAATTTATTGCAGTTAGCACACAGTTTAAAAATTCACCAACACACCAATAGTACAAAACTAAACAGCATTATAAGTTATTCCCCCCTCAGGAAAATAAAACATACTATGATTGTCAAAGCTAGATGTCAGTCTAAGTTTTAGAACAAAGGAAGAATGTGAAACTAATAAAAGGAAAAAGCAATCACTCACAATGACCACAAAAAGAAAATCCAAAAGAAAGTCCGTTTTCTCAGACATTGATTGTCTCCTCTAAATTAATAAAAATTATTTTAACATAAACTGTATTTAAAAAAACTAGAAACTCTTCAAGTAACTAAAGATAATGCTCCAAGGCCATTTTCACAGCTTTTTTTTGTTTGTTTGTTTGCTTTAAATGCCATTACAGCCAAATTAACACACATTTGACCAAATATTTCCAAAACAGTCCAGCAACACACAATGGAGTTTTCCATTCAGTATCTTAAGCACAAAAATAGGCTATGTTTACAGTAGTTAAGGCGATCAAATTTTAAACAAAAGCAATTAAAAAAAAAAAGGGAAAAACAGCAAACGTTTTCCATGCTACTCCCATAGACCTTATTTGTAAGTGCAAGACAGGAAAACAAACACTGTGCAAAATGCTTTTGCCCTGCGTGCTGGTCATTAAAACCACACTGGGCTGCAGCCTCCTCTGCCCCATACACATAGTCTACTAACCCCCTTCCCCACCTTCCCCACGTCAATCAAGGCAGTCCAGTCCTTTCAGCCCGGGGCTTTTTCAGTCTATAGAATCTTTTCATGAGTTGGGGGTGGGGGGAGTGGGGGAAGGATGAAGGAGGGGAGGGAGGGAGGGAGGGAGGGGAGGGTAAGGGAGAAGGGAAGAAAAAGAGAAGGGGAGCCCCCCCCCAATAAAAAGAAAGAAAGAAAGAAAGAAGAGAGAGAATGACCTATTGTCAATTTGTGCAGTAGTTATTCTAAAAATGCTCAACTGGGCAAATGTGTACACCTAAACTTTTGAGCCGGCATGGGTTTTGTGCAATTAGAAGTTTGTTATAAATGCACACTGCACATGCAAATCTTTAAGCCGTTTGTAAACATTTATATTTTCCTTGTTATGTAGCGAAGTTATCAATTTGCAGCTTAAGTTTTTATTCAGCTTAACAGTTTCAACTTAAAGACAGTGGGAGAGTCAATTTAAATTATATAAAGTAAAAATAAAAACAGTGCATTTACGTTCTTCATAACACCAGTTTTTTCCCCAAACGGTGCTATTTTTTTTCTAAGGAAATTAAATAATTTTAAACTCACTCGTTAAAGTTATACAATGCAAACAAAGACAAAAAATATATTGAAACTCATGCATTTCTGTAGCGTTAATATTTACTTTTCAAGACTCAACTAAGAGCATCAACACAACCTGTCAAGTTCTTTGACACCCCCCCCAGCCCGTGTAATCAGTTACAGTATACAAGAACAGTAATTCACATTTTTCAACACACAGTTCAACACTGCTGAAGCTGCAATATCCTTTTTCATCCCAAGCAAACCTTCACAAAGACAGCGTCCCAGTGATCCCAGTGTACTTTCAGAATTTCTCTCATTGGGAACCGTCAGAAAACCAGAAGTTGCCACAGAAAGTTTTAAGTCAACTGCTTGTTTAAAAATAGATAATCCAGCATTTCAGAAATTTTCCATTTGGGTCTAAAAGCATTCAGGTTTCCAACAGCCAGAAAAGATTCATGCAATTTTGTGACATATAAAGAGGCTAATAAAACTGGAGGGAATTTCTACTCTGAAAAAGGAAAAGAAACAAAAACAAAAAAAACAAAACAAAAAACAAAACAGAAACACAAAACCAAAACAAAGTGGGAGAGAGAGAGAGAGAGAGATAGAGAGAGAGAGAGAGCGCTCAGAAGACAATGCAGTGTCGACAGAATTAAGCCCTGTGAAAGCATCTTGTGATAGGACGAGTTGTTTCAAAGGTTCTTATTGGCTTACTTCCCCTACCCCCTCGAAAGAAAAAGCCCTCTCTAGTCTCCGACTTGCTCCAAAGTCTCTTTTACCAGAATGCTAAATTAGTGAGAGTCTCATGCTACTCTAAAGTGCAAAACCGAGTTAACACCCCGACGGTTTAGTTCCAGGAAACAAGGCTGCTTTTAGACCGTACCACAACTAGATAGAGATCTATGTATATCTATGTATATATATATATTATTTATATATATATATATCTATAAAATTATTTCCAGAGTTCTTGCGAGCTATCTTCTAAGGTCCAGTCTCTGACAGTGGGCAAGCTCAGGGCTTCGCTTTTGACAGACAAGGAGTTCACCAACTCACAGTGGAACTTGCGGATGTGTCTGTACAGGTCCCCCGACTGCGTGAACCTGCGCTCGCACCACTTGCAGGCGTGCGGCTTCTCGCGCGTGTGCACCACGGCATGGCGGCTCAGGTTGTGCGAGTACTGGAAGCTCTTGCCGCACTGCGTGCACGTGTAGGGCTTCTCGCCCGAGTGGGTCCTCTCGTGACGCTTGAGCGTGTACATGCACGAGAAAGTCTTGCCACACAGCGAGCAGGTGGGCACGTTGACGTCGGCGGCCGGCTTGCTGCGCAGCCCGTCCTGCTCGCGGAAGTGCGTGCTCAGGTGGATCTGCAGGATGTGCGGGCTGGGGAAGACCTTGTTGCACAGCGGGCACATGAAGATCTGGCCGGCCGGGCTCAGGATGTTGGACACGTAGGGCAGCAGGCTGCTCTCCATGCCGCCCTCCACCGGGCCGCGCTCGGCGTCCGGGGTCATCATCTCGTCGTCGCTGGCTTTGTCCTCGCGCTCGAGCTCCCGCAGCACCGAGTCCTCCCGCAGCGGAGCCAGGTGCGCCGGCTCGTACTGTACCCTGGCGTTAGTGCTCACACTCTCTTTCACAGCGCTATGTTCCATGTCATAGTCATTAGTGCCAACATCGCTCTCCTCACAGGAAGCCTCTTTCTCCACCTTCACCTGCACCAGGTTGCTTCTCAGCACGTCCTGTGAAGAGAAATAAGAGCTGTTCAGATTTTCAACTCCCGAAAGGCTGGACTTGACAGACAGGTCCAGCACACAGTCAACATCTGCCGAATCCCTCACGGAGGTGACAGACCTCTGGGACAAAGACTCTGTCGAGCTGCAGGGGCTGGCTACTGTTTTTCCAGCTGCTGTGGCGTGTGGCTCGGCCTCCCCGCCAGCCGGGGGGAGGCCCGCGGAGTCGGAGGGCAGGCGCATCCACATGTTCCCAGGCTCGGCCGCCAGGTCCCTTTTGCTGGGCAGGAGGTTCAGTTTCTCGTCTTCGCCCTCGTCTTCGTCACTGGGCAGATCGCCTGCCATGCGGCTGCTGCCGTCGGAGAGGCTCTCGACTTTGTCCGAGCAGCTCGAGGCGTCTTCCTCCTTCTTGGTGCTGTCTGCCTCTGTGGTGGCTTTCTCTTTCAGCTTCTTTTTGCAGACTTTGACAATGTCATACATGTGGAGATAACTGGCAGCTGCTAGCACGTCCTCAATGGGCAAGTCTTTGAACTGGAGTTTCCCTTCATACATGAATTCAAGCAGGAGAGCGAAAGCTGGGGCTGTAACAATGTCGCTGTTCAGATGAACAATGTCTCTTTTGTCCAGCTGGTCCTTGTAAAAGAGGTGGAAATACATGCTGCACGAAGCCAGTACAGCTCGGTGCGCGCGGAACTGGGCATCTCCCACCAGCACAGTGCAGTCACAAAGGAAGCCCTGATGCCTCTGCTCGCTCAGACACTGCAGCAGATGCCTACTGTGGTCTGGAAACTCCATACTGTCTTCATAACCTGCGGAGAGAGACACCTTGTGAGAGCCCACTCAGGAACAACTTTTCCAGCGCTCTAGTCCTCCAGTCCCCGCGCGCGCACACACACACACACACACACACAAAACGATAGTGACAGTGATTCGGCTCGGGTCGCCGAGGTACCCGTCCCTGCATTTTAATCAGGCGTATGACCCAGGGACTACCAGATCACTCGCACAAAACCTAAATGCGACAAGAAAAAAAAAGTGCACTCTCCAAACTTCCTTGCCCCCAGCCAAACGGTCCCTGATGCATCTCCACCTTTCTGGAACTTTCAGTGAAGTTTCAAAAGCCTTCACTTCATGCGGTCCCTTCCTGAGAAGAAGAATTTAGCTCTCTTTCAGAAGAAGTGAACCTACTCATCAAGTTAGGTCCTACAAAACCTACAAAACAGCTTTAATTTCAAAGGGAACAGCTCATAGAATGAACAAAGGAAAGTCCCAAATACATTCTGGAAGATTCAGAAAACTTGTTCAACCGTCCTTTTTATTTTATTACTTTTGATACATGACTGCACTTAGAAAGCACAATTTTCACACACACACACACACACACACACACACACACGGGCTGAATCGAGGGGGAAAAAAATGAAATGCATAATTAGCCCAGAAATTAGCAAACAACTCACTTTTAAAGTCAGAGTGTTACAACAACAAAAGCCCTGTGTATAAAAACAGATGTTAATGCCTTAGGATTTGCAGGTATGGCACACATGTATGAGATCAGAAAGAACTACACCAACAGATGGAAAAGATCATCTTTACTATGAACAAATCCAAATATTTTTTAAATGAATTGAGAAAAAAAATAGTAATATTTCTTTGTAAAATCTGTACATCCAGAATATCAGGAACCAGAAGGGCTTCACTTAACTCTGAAAATTCTCATCTAAACTTTGATCCATTGAAAAGCAAATGAATTCCATACCAAAATTATTTCAAACTTTTAAACGAAGGCGTATCGTATTCAAAAGCTTTACAGGTTCAACATCCGCCCCCCCCCCCCAAAAGCCTTACTAGAAAAAGAGAAACTATTTTTTTTTTCTGACTCTGCCTTACCTCATGCAACAGAAAATACTTTGTTTCAATAAAACTTGATATATTTTGTTTTCCCACTAGCTTCTATTCTTTCAAATATGCATCGCTGCCCTTGTTTTCTGGTGAAGGAGGGTGAGACTGACCGAGAGGAAAGGCGAAGATGTACAAAGGGTCAAAATTCAACTGCAAAATTCAACTCCTTAAAAAAAAAAAAAAAAAATCAAGAAAACCCGACTTCCCCTTTCCTGTGACCAGAAGCAAGGTTCCACACCAAGCAGCTCAGAGAGTGCACTGGGGAACGGACACATAGCAACTTAATATTCCACAAATTACCTCCCTGCTTTTTCCCCACTTTGCCCAAGATGGACTAAAACTTTCATCCTAGCCCCCAAATACCTTCCGCACGATGCCACCGCTAGAATAAACCAAGATTTACAATACAATCACTTTAAGTGCCCCACAGCTAACATCAATCCTAATCCTTGAGAGGGCTAAAAATAAAGATTGGAGGGCAGCTCACAAGGTAGCCGTGATCAAATTAGGAGGCTGAGAGGACAGAGAGGGACGGAGAAGGAAGCTTATAAACATCTGATCCAGCTGACTGTGGCCATATGGCAGCTGCTGCCCAGATAAAGAGATTAAGAACAGAGGAGTGCGATTACAGCTGTCTGGCCAATTCAGGCAGCTCAAATCTACAAGTTCTAAATTAGTCGCTAACACAAAAACTCCTGCAAATAATTATTGTTATGCTGAAATAAAAGCTCTCTTAAATATATATTTGAAAGAGAAATGAGGAAACCAGTCAAACTATTCTCCTGGGGACAAAAGTTTTTTTTTTTTTCCCCCATTTTAAAAAACCTTCGGTTTCAAAAGCACTACAGCTGTATGTTTCAGGAGTGCTGCTGAATGTTTTGAAGAATAAAGTTTCACAGTGGAATTAATTACACAACAATCTAGCTTCTTAACCAGAATAATCTTCTCATATAAGTTTGAATGCTGGATTCCAGACAGTTTACTATTTCTCTCCCCCCTCCACCCCAAAAGCAAAAGGAATCTAAATAGCAGTGAACAACCACAAGAAGCATTTTAATCCAAAGTGATCTCAAAAAGCAACATTTCAAAGCCTTTCTTAACATTTCAAAACTTGAAATATTTCTGTGTATTGAAGTTATTTACTTGCCTGAGCAAAAGGGATAAAAATTAAAACTAAACAAGCCCAAGACTTTCAACTCCAATAAGATGTTCATTTCATACTCAGTTTCATATATTATTCCTAAACTGGGTTAGAAAAGTAATGTGATTTTTTTTAATTAAATAAACAAAACACCACAACAGAAATAGGCTCAATCTAATCTCCTGCTACTCCTACCTTTAGGACACATAAACCTGATTAAGTCCTTTCCTCTGAGTCTCGCTGGCTCCAGGTCTGTTACATCGGTGGAAAAAAAGCAGACTAAGAGAGACAGATGCAAAGTGGAGATGATGTTAGAGAGGAATAAGATACCTTCTCCAGCACAGATCCGCACACACTAACTCCCTGTCTGTGTGTTAGAATAAAAGGCTGAGGGATGGCAGGCTGTCAGCTGCTCTGACATCATGTTCAGATGGAAATGCTACCTCCAGCTGTGCTCCCTTTAATGCCATATGCTACTCCTCTACACTCCTGCCACCAGCTCTTTCTTAGGAGAACTTTTCTCTTCTGTTAGTATAAACAAAATACTTCAAAGTCTCCCTTTTTTTCCAAACTTTCTAACAGAAAGAAATGGAAAAACTCAGCATATGGAGTTCTACTGTATTTATGGAATAGCAACACTTCTGTCTCAAGTTGGTGGACTGGCTTACACACTGACAGCACACTCAAGCCACGGCGCTATTCAGGAAATCCACATTCACTTTTATTCAACTCCAGCGTTCAGTTTCAAAGGCAGCTTAGGGATATTTTTAAACCAACCCAATTGACATCTCCAGGCCCATTTCAATATTCTCATGGTACTTTCTTTTTTTTTTCCCTGCCGAGATAATGGCATACGTGTCTCCAAATGCTGGAAGAGGAAGCAGAACTATTACTCCAGCCCGATTCACCTTATGATTTCGCTCGTTTTAACTGCTCATTTCCTACTACCTTCTCAATAAAATTTCTCACATTGCCAGTTAATGCAAATTCCAACTCTCAGTATCAACAAGGTGAAACTGCACTTTCTGAAATCCTGGAAAGTACTTCAGTTCAACCAGACGAATTAATAAACTGAAACAACCTGCTACAGCCACTTACAATGAACGCTGCACCTGCGTATCTGATCGGACTCTCCGCTCAGAAAAAGCAGAACTCTGTCTTCCCCTTGATCTGTGTCCCATAACAATCTTTTTTTGGGTCACTCTGTAATGTTTCACGATCACAGGAAAACCTTTCAGCTTTCAGTAAGGGGGGGGGGCATGTCTAGCAAGTTTGAGAACTTTTTAGCTCGACTTTGTGGGTCTTTCCTAATGGCTGATGAAATCGTCCAGGAACCTGGGCTGGGCTGACCGGTGCCCTGCAAGGTGCTGCGACATCTGTGAATGTCAAATACATCTCCACAGACTCTGGGGAGGGTGAGGCGTACAAAAGGCCTGAGGCGCGAGTGTCGCAGCCCTGGTGAGCACCACTCCGTCCTCATCAGGAAACCGCGGCAGAGTTAAAGAGTAACAAAAACCAACGTCTCTGTCCTGTCCTCGTCGCTTTGCCAAAGTCACAAACCTAACTTTCTCTAACTTCGCGGTGAATGACATAATGACGAACGTCTATTCTAGGAGGCACTCTCCGGAGCTACATTCCTTCTCAGCCACACAACCTATTCTCCACAAATGCCCTCGCCCCATTCCAATATATCTGACATTAATCACCCCATTTACCCAGTGGGGTGGGGGGTGAGTGACAGTTTAATGAGTCCCAAGCACCGCAATGGGCCAGCGACTCCCACCTCACAAATCAACCCCTTCACAGTCTTGCTACCGCGGGGTCCAGAGAGGGTTTGCGAGGTTGGGTTTTTATTTTTTCCAAGGGGTGGGGGCGAGGGTGCGGAGTGGGGCGGGGGGGAGAAGAAATGCAAATCTCCACCTATTTCACCGTGCATAAAACACACGGGGAAAGAGGAAGGTTAAACCACAGGGAAGGAGGTGGAGGGCGGAGAGCCGGTGCAGCAGGAAAACACCTCCAACAGCAGACGAGAAAACAGACTCGGGTCACGGCAACAACAAAAGAAAAGTCGTAAGAAGAAGCCCGCGGGAGGAGGGTGGCTGCTACCGCCTCCCCAACGCCGCGGCGCGCGAGCCCCCGGGGCCTCCCGGCAACTGCACCAGCCCGGGAGGGGCCCCTCCCCCCGCCGGCCCCCTCCCCCCCGCCCGGGCGCCACTGCAGCTGCACCGGTCCCCGGAGCCGCGGCCGTCCCGGGCGCCGCTGCAGCTGCGGCGGCTCCCAAGCCCCCTCCCCCAGCCCGCCGCCCTCCGCACCCGGGAGGCGCCGCCGCAGCTGCACCGGCCGGGAGCCCGCCCCGCGCCGCAGCTGCACCGGCGGGGGGGGGGGGGGCGGGGGGGAGCGGGTTGGGGGGGCGCGGCGCGGAGCCGGCGAGCCCGCACCCCGCCCGACCCCGCAGCTGCGGCGGCCCCGTCCCCGCGCCCGGCCTCCCGCAGCTGCGCCGCCCCCCACCGCCCCAACCGCTCCAAGCACACAAACTAACTCCACTCGCGGGGGCGCCCCCGGCCCGGCCCGCCCTCCGCCCGTCCGGGCCCGCCGGCCGGGGCCGCACAGCTGGCGCCCCCCGCCCGCCAGGGGGGCCGGGCGCGGAGGGGACGCCGGGTCAGGGGCCGGGGCCGGCGCCGGGACTCACACGGAGCGGCCCTAAGTCACCGCGTCCCCGCCGCCGCCGCCGCGTCCTCCGCCTCCTCCTCCTCCTCCCGGCCGCCGCCGCCGCCGCCGCCGCCGCCGGACTTGGTGGGCTTCCTCCTCCTCTTGCCCCCCTCCCTCCCGGCCCCCCCGCCCCCCAATCCCGGCTCCGTCGCCCGCTCCCCCCTGCCCCCTCCCTCCCTCCCACCCACCCCCGCTGGCAGCCGGAGGAGCGCGACGGAGCGAAGAGGGCCCCACTCTCAACGGCTCCCCATGGCAGCAGCCCAGCGGCGGCCGCAGCCTGCCAGACACAGCGAGGGAGCGAGCGAGGGAGCGAGCGCGGAGCCGCCGGCCGGGGAGGGGGGGGGTGGGGGACGGGGGGGGCGGGCGGGGGAGGGGGAGGGGAGGGGGCGGGAGGACGCACCACGCACGCACGCGGCGGCGCCGGCCAGATGTTCCCCCCCCCGCGCCCAGCCTCGGTCCGCCCCTCTCCTCCCCCTGCCTCTCTCCCTCCCGGCGTTGGGCCTCTGCGATTGACCGTAAGCGGCTGGACCGGCGCTCCCCGCCCGCCCCCAGCGCGCAGTCTCCTCCAATGGGAGGGCGGTTTTGCAAGAGGGCGGAGGGAGTGGCGGGCAATCGTCGGACTGACGGGAGGGCGCAACCAATGGGAGAGGCGATCCGGAGTTGCCGCTCGCGCGCGCCAATCGCGAACAGAAACTACCGGGGTGGGCGGGGCCCGGGCGGGCGGGGGGCCGGTAGCGAGGCGGCGCGGGGCGGAGTCCTCGGGCGCAGCGGCGGTGGCGGCAGCGGCGCCCCTCTGGGTGACTTGGCCGTGAGAAAGTGAAAGGAGCCCGCAGGCGGCGGCGACAGCTGCGCTGGGAGGGGCCTGTCTCCGGGCTCCGAGGCCTCGCGCGCCCTGGGGTTGCGGAGCGAGCTTTTCGGTGTGCACCGTGACCACCAGAAACACACTTTTTAAACGTAGTGGGGCTGGTGTGCGCCGAGTTACGCAGGTATCCTCGGGAGGCAGGGCGCGCGGGGACACGGAGGACTGGAACCGGCCTGAGGCGGCCCCCTCTGTTCCCCGGGCCGCGGGCAACGCCGCGCAGTCGTCGCCCGCCCGAGCGCAGGGAGCAGGACCGAGCAGCGCCCGGGCTCCGTCCTGCCGCGGCCCCTACCCCAGGTGCACGTCGGGGCGCCGCGGCCGCGCCGGCTCGGAAAGGCCGGCTCTGGGCGTCGCTCTCCCGACGTCGCCTGGTTTCGGGCGGCGCGCCTGCGTTTCTCGCAGCACCCTCGCGTCCCCTGTGGACTCGCACTGTTACAAGTACACACTCCCAAGTGACCAAATGTTAGATAACCTCAGTAAAATTGATAGTTGTGGAAGCCGTAGCCGGATTCCTTAATTGGTACGTATCAAGCCACAACGTTCAACTACCGAGGGGGTTGATGTTAAGACTGCACTGTCGCTGTTCCCTCCGTCCGAATGAACTTCCATTCGATCCCTCCTCTTTGCAATTAAATTGGGTTAATCACGGCCACGAAGAAATGTAGAAACTTCTATTCTCAAGAAATTGGAAATCTTGTTGAGGCAGGGATTACTAGTACAAAGTTGAATAGCAAGTAAAAAAATGGCTCAAGAATGTGAAATAGAAATTGCACAGTGAGGAAGTCAGTACACCAGTAATTGTCAAATGAAATGTGTTTATTCTTTGCTAACTGAACCGGGACTGACAAGCCTGTTGCTAACCAACTTGCCAGAAGACCTTTCAACTGGGCAAAATGTGCTTTCACTTTGTTCCAGGTCAAATGGATAAACTAAGTTGGAAGTATTGTGTGGGTAAATCAGGCATGTTGAATTGCTAATGAAGTAAAAACAGGAGCACATAACATTCCTGGAACTGAAGTACAGTTGGGCTGTCCTGTTAAAACAGTGCTGATGTTCTCTACTCTTTCTTTCCTCGACTTTTTCATATGCCCTCACGATTGATCCCTGAGGTCATGGCCATCCTGTAATAACTAGTTTTTTAGCCCATGAAACATACTGTTGTATGTATGCTTTTGGTGAATTCTAGATCTTTTAGTCTATTGGTAGAAGGCCCAATTTCAGTTTGACCTGTTTCCAGTTAGGGAAATTTGTAAATGTTCTTGATGGATGCAACATTCTATTAAAAAAAAAACAAGACAAAAAAAAAAAAAAAAAAAAACCGCGAAAAGGAACGCATGCTTTGCCAACAAGTTTAGGAAGAAAAAAGAAAAAGAAATGTTTGCATTCTCAAAGCTGTTCCTCACCTATGAAAAGTTAAAAATAAGGAAAGTAACAGATCTCTGGATGAATAGACAAAGTAATTGATAGTGTCCGGATATTAAATAATAAATTCATGAGAAAATTAGAACAGATTCTCTACAAAAAGCTTGGAAACTCAGCTCTGTGGCATATAGAGCAAAATCACAGCTATAACAAAAAGGTTTTACAGAATGAACCTACAAGGAGAATAACAGCCCCAGAGATGACCCAGGAGTCTGACATGTTGATGCCTCAGAAGTTGTGAGCATTGTTTCCTAGATCTAGCAGTCATTACTAGAATTCATATTGAGAGCTAAGTAGTGTAGCCAGAAAATACAGATTAAATGTATATTTAAGGAAGCAAGTATGTCATCCCTCAATTATGTAAAAGATTTTATAAATTTATGAAAATGCATGGAATATTCATGCGTTATTGTCAGAATCAATAAAAACATTTCTGGAGTATTTATTGCGTTCAAGAAAGGCACTCTGATGGGATATGGAAGACAACAAAAAAGCAAGAGACAAGTTCTCTCCTTCCTGGGGTTTAAATGTAGCTGGGAAAGAAAAGGTGCGAATATACAAAATTCTGAAACAACAGAGACTAAATAACAATATAATAGGATATGAGTGTCAGAGCTAAATGTAATAATGTTCAGTTGTTACAACTGCCTTATCCCTGGTTCCTGGTGAGGTGGTATTTTCTCTGCCCCTTTTTTTACATTAAAAAAATTTTTTTTACTCCCTGACTTTATTTGAAAGTGTCATAAACTTACTATAAAAATGATACTTTTAATCATCTTTGAAAATCATCAGCATACAAATTGTAAATAAAACAAGACTGATGTCAGAGGTGTCATGACACAGAATGATTACTATTTTTACTGAGTGCCCATTGGAACCATGGAAAGTAATAAGTCAGACCCAGATAAGGTAAGCTCCTCAGGTAAGCTCCTCAAAGTAGGGTCTGTTTACCTCTATCCAACAGGCTTAGCAAATTACCAAGATAAAAAGCTACTTGACAGAGTTTGAAAGCCAATAATTTTTTTCCCTCTCCCACAGGGAGAGAAAAAAAAGTGCAGAAAGTACAGTCTCTAAACTATTAGAAAAATGTATCATTGCTTTCCTCTGGAAAAAAAAAAAAAATCCCAATCCTGTACAGTTTAACAATTCACACTTTTCTGGGAGTCCTGAAATTATAAATGACACAAGTCAGTCTAACTGTTCATGGTTAGATTTCTTGCCAGAGATCAAGTTTTATGTTTTAATGACACATGGATTTCAAACAGTAACAATTTAACGCTATAAAATGTTGACGGACCAAATAAAATTTAATTTGATGGGCAACTCCATAAAATGAATGTCTGACTTTTAAATGTGAACCACAGGTCAAATCTCTGAAATAAATCAGTGCCTTTGTTATACTTTGTGCAATAGGTCATGTCGAAAAAGTTATCTATGCAATTAATTTTTGAATATTGACTTTTTATAAACTTCATGTATAACTGGGGTCTTTTTGTCTTAAAAAGTCAGGAGGCAAGCAATAATAAAAGACCAGATATTCCAAAGTGCCATATTTTACATATAATAACTATAAAATGTAACAAAATGTGGGTAGAGGTTAACCTGATTTTGAATCTAGAGAGAAAAAATATACTAAAATGAAACATGTGTTAAAGCTTCTATTAAGCCCAGACTCTTTCAGTGTCATAGCACACATGAAATTCTATTAACTTGTTTAGATTCTCTCTCTCTCATTCTCTCTGGCTTTTAGAAATGAGCAGGTTGAAATGGCCTAAAGGTAGAAGGAGACACAGAAACACAGCTGAGACAATAGTAAAAAAAAAAAAAAAAAAGTAGATGAACAAACTGGAACACACAGTACAATAATGACATGAACAGGGAGCATATTTCCCAAAGCACAGTTTTAAAAAAAATATATGTTCATAATTCTGCAAAACATGTTATATACCAAATCATTCCCTGGGTTATAAATCCTGTAATACTTGAATCTATTAAATTCCTCAACTATGATAAGCCGTAAATAAGAGATAATTCATCCTGATTCTCAGCCCTGAAGACAGAAATAATGTTATCATAAACTCTTGAGGAAAGATCCTTAGCAGATTTATACAGGGCACTGGGGATACACTACACCCCCTACACTGAAAGCAGAAAGAGCCTCCACCAGTAATTCAAACCTGTTTGAGGGTTAAGGGGAGAAGAGAAGCAAAAGATACAGTCTTCCCAGAACTGTTTTTCCTGTGGAGCCAGTTTTCAGTTGCTTGCTGTAAATCAGTGCGTTGACATGACCATCATAAATCCAGAGACAGCATAATGGGTGAAGGAGGCTGATAGTTTAGGCTTGGTTAACACCAAGACTGGCCACCCACACCTCTGTTCTCTCCGTCTCTCTCTCCACCGCCCCCCCCGCCCCGACTCTTTTCCTAAACAAAATCAGTTGGTATAGAGAAGTCTACCACCCTTGAAAAATCACACAGAAACTCCAACATCCAGATGTTGGAATTGTCCTGTTATTGTGGAGGCTGCCTTAATTTGGATAAGTAAAAGATGCATTCATTTTATCTGTGGAGTCTTTCAGGCTTAATTTTTAAAAACTAATCTGATGAAACCTATAACTTTTCCAGATGAATAGACTCCAGAACAGAAAGATTTGATACGAACCTATGATATTTATGCCCCATTTTTAAATAATGCAAATCTTTGAGTTTTGTTTGTTCTAAAATTCGGTAAAATATATAGTCAGTAGGGGTAGTTTGTTTTGTTCAAAATGAAAGAATAAAACTTCTAAATCTGTGAATGCTGATATTCTTAATTATATTCCGTTGCTTAAATTGGGGCTTGTAGAAATTCAGTGCAAATGGACTTAGCTAGAAAAACTGAAGCGAATCAGAGAGGTTTCCAGTAGGTACCGATGCTGTGCACCTACTATGTGTCAAGTGTTGCGCTTCCAACCAAAAGAAAAGGGAGAAGATTTTCCTTCCTTTTATGCTCATTCCAACCTCCAGTGCAGTACTTTCTTGGACTTAAATGGGCAGAAAGGAAAATGACGCATCCCCAAATTATTGACTGAGAACTTACAATACATTAGAGAAATACGGAACTGCATTTCATGGTTCTTGTAAAATTTCCACCATGTGCTAGGTGCCAGAGATACATGAGATAAGCTCATCCTTCCCTTCAGGTCTTCATTATGTATAAATGTCATTGTGAACACAGTGGACAAAGACAGCATTTCACTTTTCGTTCAGTGGCTAATAAATGCATACCAATCCTAACTATTGTAATAATATAAAATCATCTTAAAATCTTTTCTTATACAGAAATTCTATACATTTAATGCAAAAATCTTGATACATACCAAATTCAAACTATTCCTGGTAATAAGAGCAGACAGAAGGTAAAATCTCACTCCAGAAATTTACTTCGCCCTTAGCGATAACATGCAACTCAGGAAGTTACTTCCCTCACAAAGAACTAGCATTTATGCTTAAGACTAAAATGATTATTTTTAAAGTACTCATTTTACAATGCAAATGTGTATCTAAATTAAACTCAGTAAAAATAAGCATTTTAAATTGAAGCTGCAGTAACGACTTTATGGGAGACAATAGGAAAAGTGGTTCTTGACTGTGAACTCAGAGAAAACAGATTTCAAATTTCTTCTATGTGACTTGAAGCTTTCTTTGCTCCCTGGCTCTGTACCTTAACATATTGGCACATGTTTAATTGAGAACCCGTTGCCCTGAAGTTGTTTTACAAAATTTGAGGCTGTTCAACAAGGTCATAGCAAAAAAATATAAGGGGGAGGGGATTGTGAGTCAAAAAACCCCAAAAGACAAGAAACTGACAACCGGTCCACATTGCCAAGCCATGCCTTAGCACTTGGAATATGGGACAGGTGCGGGAACACAGGCTCACTAAGAACAGTAACAAGAATCTTCCTAACAAAGACATGTACACAGTTGAGCATTTTAGACAGAAACAGGTGACAGAGAAGAGCAACACAGGGGAGAAGAGCTTCATAGGGTAGGCTGGTAGGGCTGTAAAGAACAGTGAGAAAGAAGACGGTGACAGTCTAGAAAGATAACTGAAGAGAGGTGGAGGGGAGGAAAGCTCCTGGAGGGAAGTGGTCTATGGTTAGAGGCCTTGGTTTATGGATGTGTTGCTGGTGGAGATGGCCGCAGCAGCAACAAGGTAACTACACAGGTCGAGATCCCCTCCTGGCTCTGCTGATCCTATGCCACTATATTTTGTCAACTCATATCTTGCTCTTTGTCCTTAAAAATGCTTTAAGAAATAGCTAGCCCGAGGTAAAGAGAATGAGAATATACTTGGTATTTAACCCTTCCTAGACATTAAGTTGTCACTGTTGGGGCAACCACCTAGGCGGGTATGTGTGTGTGCACGCATGTGTGCATGCCTAGGTAGTTAGTTTGGTTGGTTTTCTGGTAAGACCTGCTTGATAGGAACCTTCTTAACATAGAGTCAGAGCTTCATAGCACACTCATTACATGGTTTTAGGTTGACCTTATGGAGAAAATGTGGGGATGTATTGACATTTCGTTGAGGAATTTGAACTATTTATCAACCTAACTAATCACATTTTAGAAATTCATTCATTCAACAGTCACGAAACATCTAGCACCCATAGGGCCAGGCACTAGGCACATCAGCCTCCACACAAAACATCCCTCCTAGGATCCTGACCAGATGCATGAATTACCATTGTGGAGATAGAAGACTAAACTGCTAGAACCAAATGAACCCAGAAAATTCTCAGAATCTAAGATAGTGACTCTATGTTTTGTTTATGATCTTCCTTGATAGGATATAAGCTCCCTCATTTGGGAACCTTTTTTATGACATTAACAACTGTACCCTTAGCACCCAGAATGGTGCTAGACACAGAATAAGCATTCAAGAAAGATCTATAAGCCGGGAGGGAGGGAGGGAAGAAGGGAGAGATAAAGGGTAGGGAGGAAGGGAAAGATGGAAAGAAGTAACTTACCCCTTTATGCTTTTCTGGCTGGAGGAAATAGCAATCTATATGTGTACAACTGCCCCCTTCAAACTCAGGAAAAAGAAGTACTACCAGAAGGCTGTCCATTTACTTTCTCGGGAGTACTCTGACCCAGTAGAGAAATAACCCAGATGGATGTGGTAGAGTCTTGACTTCTGGTAGAATCATAGCAATTCCCTAGCATATGTAAAGAGTATTTCATCTTTGAGGCATTTTAGAAATGAGTTATTGCACAAAACCTTCTAGGCAGAAGATTTGTTGTTATTTTTGCGACTGGGAGAAGAATGTTTATATGAATGGCTAAGTGGCTTGTTCAAGGCCCAAGATTGCGATCGGTGAGTTGCAGAACGAGTTAGTCATCGATTCATTAAGTCATTGTTCTTCCGATATTTAGGCCACTCTGAAACTATAAGCAAAACCCCCATTGTTTTTCAACAAATTAAAATATGCTGTGCCTTGAAAAAAAGTACAACCTATCAAGTCTTTATTCTTAAGGGCAAAGCCCATGATCTCAACTGAACCACACAGAAAGCTAGATAGAATGAAAGGAATCATTCCTGACTTTTCAAGAGTAGCCTCAACTGAAGACATATGCCATTGGTGGATATAAATGAAGGAGCCCCCAGCAAGAGATGTTTCCCCCTCCTGGAGATCCACTAAGACAGTAGGGTCCTAATAGCAGTAAATTTGGTGCAGAGGAATCTATAAAACTGTATATATGGGTGCATCCTGTCACTATGAAATATAAAAGATTAGATTTTCATTTGCATGGTTTGCTGGGTTTTATTTGGCAGCTACAATAACACAGGCTACGCAGAGCCCATAAAACAAAGTGAGAACAGCAGCTCATTTGGTGGCAGAATGTACTGGTTATGGCTAAAGGGCTTCCATAATTTATCTCAAACCCTTATGCCTACATTTATTATTGTTTAAATGAAAATCAAACTCTCACGGCCATAAGGAGGGATCTGGTCTGAAATTTGATTGAGATCCTTTCTTCTCACACAGCTTCTGAGATTAGCAATCTGTAACACTTAAAACAGCTACAGAAATATCCTAGAATATGCAACCTTACCTAAGCACACTTAATTTCTCCAATCCTGATTCTCGAAACAACCCTATAATGGCTGCAAAGTGAGCGGGAGTGAGCACATCCAGCCCTGTTCCTTGTTCTGACTCGGGTTCCTCCTTAGAACACTCCTCAGGCCTGGTTAAGAGCTAATGTTTAGCATTCAGATGACGTTCCATAGAATAATACTTGTGGGGGGGGGGGGCACTGGGAGGGGTAATACGAAAGCAGAGCCGAAGCATGTGATATTGGCCCAAACCATTTAAGTATGGTATATTTTAATATTATTAAAAGTATTTATTTTGTAGCATATATCTAAACAATGGTATTTAAATTCATGATTTTTAATCACTTTATTCTTGTTATGTTGCAAGAGTAAAAACGTTGGCTCTCAAATGGGAATGCTCAAGACTGTGTGTTTTGTGGTGTTAGGGGTAGATTTCTATTTTTTATTTTTTTTAAGATTCAGACTGGAAATATAGTTTGTTACAAAGAAGTCTGTACCATTTTATCAAATGTACATCTGGATAGAGTTTAAAAATATCAGTGACTATCACACCAATTTAATGGGAATGGAACCATATGACAGGTGTATAAAAGAACATTCTAGTTTTATTTTCTGCAGATAATATATAACATATAATATTGATATGTAAACATATATTTTTATAATGTTAATGAAAATTCCATACCATTCAATGAGATAGAAGTGTTTCAGATGTCTGGGCTATTGTAATAATTTGTAATTAAAGTAGTCTTAAAAATGAAAGAATAAATTAACTCAATCATTTTTTAAATGACCAATAGACCGTCAACATACTAGTTAAATGGGTATGAAAATAAACAAAAACATATGGCCTAAATTTTACTAACCAAGAGCAAGTAGTTAATTTTGAAACTGGGTTATCCCTCCTGGTCTTAGAAACTCTTCATTATTTTTAGGTAAATCAATGCATATTAAAGTGATTCAGATTTCCAAATTTGGAAGTTTTATGCCATGGAGGTTGCTACTATATACATACATGAACTCCTTTGGAGAGGGAAGACAGTTTTTTAAGTTATTTTAAGCAACTTGTAAATGCAAGTAAATAATTCATTTTCCAAATCGCGAGATAACTGACAGACTTCATCTTGCTTTGGTAGTAAACCTGCTGCGCGCGTGTGCGTGCGTGTGGGCGTGTGTGTGTGCGTGTGTGTGAGTGTGTGCGCGCGTGTGTGAGCATGCGTGTGGGTGTGTGTGCGCGTGTGGGCGTGTGTGTGTGCGTGCGCGCATCATTTTCATTGCATAGTCCTCAAGTTTAATAGGAAACAATTACCAGGGGGGAAAAAAAAACAAGGAACATTAAAAAACAAATAAAATATCATACATTTTCATTTCAAACAAAAATGTTACTGTCATGAATCATTCCAGCCTTGTGTGTTTGCTCTTCTCAGGAAGATGTTTCCAGGCTTGGCCACATACATCTTTGAGTCGGCTGGTTTTGATGGCCTTCGGGTGGCCACAGGGAAAATCTGGCAAGTGGAAAGAAAAAAAAATGATAAACTAATGCTGATTAAGAGACTTTCAGAAAGAAAGGGAAGAAAAGATCAAAAGGGGGGGGCAGAAGAATGGATGAAAACCAAATAAAATCAGGCAAAGTTTTAGTAATAAAACTATACAAGTTTTCGGTCAATTCATTTCTTCCCAGTATAGAATTTTTGTAATTGGAAATAGTATGTCCTCATATTTTAATTTAAAATCTCCCTTCGCTGGACTAAAAACAAGGCACCTAATGCCTTGTAAACATGAATATTCAAATTTTAGAATCTTAATAGCTTCGGGCCATGCTACTGTTTGGGACTGCCACTCCACTAACAGATGTGTAGACTTCTGAAACCAGAGAAGCGAGGAAGGAAGCAAAAAAAAAAAAAATTTTTTTTTTTTCTTTCAAAGACGTTCTACCACGAAGGAGCATCACTTTCTGAACTGCCTGTTACCAAGGCAAGTAGTTCCTAGTTTGGCCAGAGTGAATATCCAGATCCTATGATATGATCCTAAATGAGCAAATGGAAATACAAAAGTGTTTCCCCTACCTCCTTGCTATGTGCCTTCAAACCTCACCTCCATCACAAATAATTTTTAGGTTTCTTTTTTTCTTTTTTTTTTTTTTTTTTAGTTTTGGGTTCTTAAAGCATATTATTAGGAGTAGTGGTATTAGTATTGCGATCTCCTATAGTCCTTTTCACTCAAAATTACAATACAGGGGACTATGGCCAATGCTATGCAGATGGCCAAATAGATAATAAAGGCTCAGTTCATGAATAATATCCACTCAGAAAGAGGACAAAAGCAACAGGAAAAAAGAGCCCAAATTGGACAAAATGTGCATGCTATATTTAAAAAAAAACACACACGCGATCATTGTCAGAGATCATTAAGGGTGCCCTGTAGTTTTAATGATATGCCAGTGGTACCAATTTGATGTGACTGTTTGCTCTTATAGTCAATAAAAAAAGTCATAACTGCCATCAAATTTAAATTTAATTTATTTTCTACACAGCCCTTTCTGTTTTCCTTATTTTTTTTCTTTTATAACATTAACACTTTTTTTGTTAAAAAATGTGTGAAAGATTAATTTGTAGAATGAGGGGGCTGTGGGTGCACAGCGCAGGACAGATGGCGTGGGTGGGACATGGCAGTTTTCGTCTGCGGCATCATTTTGTTGTTGCTGTTGCAAGTGAGCAAAATAAAGCTATGCTAGCATGATCCTCTCTTTGGGGGCCCCTCAGATAAGGTGCACGGCTTTTCTTTACGTTGGCCCCTGCTGCCTGGGGACACAGCCACCCCTGCCCTCGGCAAGCCCACTCACCAGTGTTGTTAGCCCGAGAGCACTTGAATTTTAAAATGGCATTTATATAGAATTCCACCCAACTTTTGTATACAACAGAATGGAATATACTCTTTCTTGGTAAGCTGACTATTTTCAAATGAATTTATGATCTGTCCTCTCTGAGATCCTGTCTTGAAAACCCCAAGGCATGAACCTCTAGATGCAAAACAGAATGATTTTTTTTAAAGGGAGGGATTTTGGGGGGTTGTGCACCAGTCAGAAATTCTACTCACAATCAAGAGGAGGGAGAAATGGTGCGGGTTTATATTCCAAGGTTCAATTTTTGCCTTGGAACAGCCCTCATTTACACATAAGTACTGTAGGAGTTCACCATTGTAAAGGTTCTTAGCGAAGAATAAAGCAATTACCAGAGAAAATCACTGTCATATGGCACACACAGACATTTGAGAAAAAGTAAAACTTTGAGAAGGAGGAAAAGGGGAATTCAGGACAGCATGTGGGAGGGAAGATTCGAGTTCTTTTTATGCACAAAGAGATCCATTAACAATATCTTTATCAGTTTCCTTCTTCCTTGTTAACTGAACCGACTCGCAGTGCCCAGAATATGTGAACGTGATTGCAACATAAATGCTTTGGGAGGAGGAGACGGAGTAAATAAGTGAGCATGTGAGAATGGTTGGTGGCAGATTCACGGCAAGACGGAGCGGCCTGATGAAAAATCTCCACCAAACCTTTGCCTCCAATGAGTGCTTCTTGTCATCGGAAAGCAAGACCACCCACGAAAGGATGTGAGCGGCCACAGAGTCTAACACCAATTCAGAACAGTCAGTCCTGAGGCCACGTCAGCCTTGAGATCAGGGTCTCCTGATGGACAGGATATTTGGTATTCAAGTCATCTCATATTACTGTGTTATTTTCCAATTAGACTGTAGGCTCTCCCAGAGAGGGATTGCTCCATATAAGGCAGGGTTCCACAAGCGCACCCCGCAGATGCACCAGCACTAGGGGATCACAGATCTAGTGACGGGTCATTGTGGAGGCATCGGGTGGCACCCGGCGGTGGTAGGCGTGGGTTTTGGTGGCAGGCAGTTTGCGTGGGGCCTCAGGCTGCCACTAGCTGTGTAGCTGGACCCAAGTTTCTGTAACGTCTCAGGACCTTAGTCACCACCTCTGCAAAGACAGGGATGACAAGGGCAGAATTGGTGGGGAATTGAAGAGTGGCCCTTGGAGACCATAGTCCTTTGGAAAGAGGTCCCTGGCAGGTAGCTAATTAAGCCCTTGTTTCTTGGACTTTGCCAACACTTGATGCCCAAAGGCACTCAAAACCCAAAATCTCTGGTATGAAATGTTTCATCTGTTTCATGGGGGCCACATGGGCAAATACAGTGTTAGAATGTACAAGGGTGGATAAAGAATGATGGAGAAGGATATGTACAATTTTAAAACCAAATATACCATATTACATGGGAGGAGGGTGTTACTGATGTCATAGGAAGTAGAGGGGAATCCGGTATCTGTGTTATATGCCTGGAAAATATGGTACACCACAGGGAACGGGATAAAGAAAGGTGTCTCCCACATATCTAATTGAAAGCATTTATTTGTTCTACCAGTTTCTCCATGACTCCACATGGTAGTGTGCCTTATAGAAATGGAGTACAGAGAGTTCTTACCATTCACTCAAACACACCGGCATATAAGCAGACTCAGAATAGAGACTAAACATCCATAAATCAATACCACAATCACGATGCTACCCCTACTTACATTGAAACAATTGTAGGGCCTGTTGTTTATACTCAGATGTGCCTGTAACTACTTATTTCTGTGCATCTTGATAAATAACACCGAAAGTATCTTTACCCCTCAGTTGCTGTCTGATGCAGTTCTACTTATGCCCCAAACCCTGAGAATAGTTAATTCACTGACTCCAAAGGAATTCGAATGGGCTGAGACTAGAACGGAAATGGGAAGCTAGATGCATTACATATTTTTAATATAAGCAAAAATTTATATGTATGTACACAGATGTATGTCTGAAATTGCATTTTGTACAAGTCAAAGTTTCCCTCACAGTAAGAAGTTAGTTCTTATCAAATGTGGGCGAGGCTCCTGGAAGTCTACCCCTTTCTTTGTCAGTAATAAAACTCTCCATTTTTATGAGGTACATCGCTGGTCAAAATAAAAACTACATTTCCCGGCTTCCTTTGCAGCTAGGTATACCTAGATGATAAGTTTTGGACAATGAACGGTAAGTGGAAGTGTTCTATGGCAGTTTATAGGAAGCCTCCCTTAAAAAAATTGTTAAAATGCCCTGTGATCCCTTTCTTCTTTGTCCTTTTCTGCTGTCTGGAATATGGATGTGATGGCCAGAGCTTGGGCTGACATCATGGACCACGAGAATGAGAGTCACACAGTAGGGAGGCTGGAGAGGTGACTTAGAAGAAGCTTCTGAATTTAATGACTTCCTAAAGTAACCCTACCAGCCCAGCCTGCTTCTCGACTGCTTCTCGACTTTGTTTCTATACAAGAGAATCCTGTCTATCTTGTTTAATGCCTGGTCATTTAGAGTTTCTTCACGTACGGCTGAACCAAATCCTAAGTCCTGCTCTCCGAAAGCACAGTGGACAGTAGGGTTTATGTTGCCACCAAAGTTTGCACCTTTAAATGAAGTACAATATCATGTAAATATGCCAACATGACAAAGGCTAGATTTAAATATTAGATTCTAATATACATAATTAGTATATGTAAAAAATATTAGGTCGGGGAAGTAATTAATGCTAGCTGTTAGAACAACCACCCCCTCCCCCAGTGGCTTAATGAAAGGTGTATTTCTGACGTAAGATTCTGATGTGGACTGCTTGGGATGGAGGAAGAAGGCAAGAGCCTCTGTTCCATGCAGTTATTCAGAGACCAAGTCTATCTCAGCCATCAGAGACCTTGGCCATTTTCCACCCATGGCCGCCCACACCTCAACAGAATAGGGAGAGTGTGTAGGATCATCCATGGGAGATTTTTCATGGTCCAGGCCTCGAGTGGCTTTTGACACTTCTGCCCATGTTCTGTCAGGCAGAACTCAGCCACATGACCCCAAAACAATTGAGAGAGAGCCTGGGAAATGTAGTTTCGCTGTGTTCCAGGAAGAAGAGAAGGAATACGAGCACTAGTTCTCCCTTCCCTAAGAAATAAACAGAAGGCATAGTTTCCGATATCCGTGTTTCTACCTCCTGTTCCAATGGCCAAATTAAAGAAGCGCTACATGCTCAAGGAGACAGCACATTGTGTGGCAAAATAGTCTTTTTAAGTCATTTTCTAGGGAAACATCTAAGATTCTGAACGTTTCTGATCGTGGAAGATGAGTTCCCTAAACAGCGTGACTTTAGTCACAAGCTCTGGCCAACTCCCCTTCTTCTTTTCCATAATGTTTTGTGTCTATATATTGAGATACTGAACACCCTTAAATTATTTTATATAGTGTTTGTAGCAAAACATTATAGACTGGCTATGGTTAAAAAGGACCAAGTCCAACTGTTTTTTTTTTTTACTTTACTTTTGTAAGCACTACGCACAAACTTTTCCTGTAATAGACTTAGTTCGATGTGCTTTACATTTATTATCAATGCTTTTTAATGAATTCCAAAATAATTTTATAGCTAGGTTTTTTTGATAGGTAAGACAGAATATTCCTCCAACATGAAGACTTTTTTTTTAGTTTCTTTTTTCCAGTTTATCGAGGTCTACTTGACAAATAAAAATTGTATATATTTAAGGTATGCAACATGATGTTTTCATTTTTGTTTTTTCTTTTTACCTTTTGACTCCCTTCATCCATTTCTCCTGCCCCCCACCCCTCACCTCTGGCAACCACCATTCTATTCTCTGTAGCTGTGAGCTTGTTTGTTTGTTCCTTGGTTGGTTGGGGGTTTGTTTTGTTTTTCAGCTTCACATGAAAATGAAATCATACACTGTTTGTCTTTCTCTGAATGACTTTATTTATTTAGCATAATGTCCTTGAGGTCCATCCATGTTGTGGTAAATGGTAGGATTTTCTTCTTTTTTTGGCCAACTACTTTTCTTTTCATTCCTACTATTGTTCTTTCTCCTTGTCCTTGTGCTTTTTCCAGATGAGGGGTAATTCTTTAACATCTGTGGATAATGTTAAGAAAAGTTTCCATAAGACTTATACTGCTGAGAAAAACAGTTTAAAATGTGTTTAAGCGGTGGTCTTGGAATGTACCATAGAAGGTAACAATGGGTCGTCAAGGCAGTAGAGATTTTCCGTTTTTTTCTTACACTTCTGTTGTATATTTTATAGGCTTTGTGATTATGTGTCGATACTTGTGAGATATAAGATCATTTAGGATATTTTTAAGTTTTAGACCCTCCCAAAACAAATGGGGTAGGTGTAAGAGAAAGCAAGAGATGACAGAGATAGAAGATAGATGTAGATAAATAGGTGAGTGGGTGGATGGATGGATAGATAGATAAAACTCTATTTTTCCTTAGAAAATCAATCATGATGGTTTTATTGAACCAGCATTTCCCTTGAATTTTAGGCAACTATCAAAGACAATCCATTTGACAAAACATGATTGAGATAAAGAATAACAGAGTCAAGAGAACTCAAGTCCGAGATTCCATTTCAACTGAATTACTAGTTTGTAGCCTGCAAATAGGACACGTTCTTGTCCATCACCTTCTATCTTGAGAATCCTTCCTTCATTTGTATAAAAAGTTTGCAACCTCCATTTTCAGAACTGTCTAGAAGATGTTGTTACTATTAACTATTATTTCCTTTCGTGGTTTGGTATTGAAGTTTAGCTGTCTTCCAGAGATTTTGAGGCATCTGATAAGGCAGAAGGTAAATTTTAGAGTATTTGTCTATTTCTCACGTGAAATTCAAAGCAAGTTTTAATGTTTTGGATTGTTCAGTTGAAATGTAAGGGTGAATTTAAAAATTACTGTATTAACAAAAGAAACCTGAAGTATTGATGTTCACATAGAATAAAAGAGGAAATTGTAAAACCAGGACGAATTTGAAGTTGAGAATGGAAGATGGCCAGTTGGCTCCTGTAGGTCTTAAGGAAGCCCCAATTTAGGATGATTGGGTTTAGGGTTACTTGGGCCACATGTTAGGATCACTTGTTACACGTCTAACAAGTCTAGCACACAGTGGGCACTCAAATAGTTTTTGAACGAAGGAATGTGAGTGACCAGGACCTGAGAAGAGTGGGAGAAGAGGAAGGTGAATAGGGAGACGAGAGTTGAAATGGTCTTCACCTTCAGTGAGAAACCAGAGGATGCCCAAGGGGGCCAGGTCCTGCAATCCCAGCAGGAAAACAGACCTGGACAAATGGGACCCCAGCATCTCTAATGACAATGTAATGAATAAGTTTCCCAATCTGTATGCAGTGACTATTCCACTCTTATCTGCTACAAAGAAATCACCAAGCACCTGCCAGAGCTTTGTGGCTTAGAGAAGGGGAGATTTTTTAGCTCTCTGACCATGGCTCTGAGGTTTGGGAAAACCATCAGGAATTCTCCAGGGTTCCAGTGCCTTTTGGGGTGGAGCCAGAACTGGGTTAATCCCTTGGTTCCCTCGAATCTTTCTCCACATATTCAGGCTTGGGGGTCTGACCACAGGCGTTGGTCACGACTTCAAGAACTTTAAGTGCTCATTTGAATCCCCTGGGGACTTTTCACAAACTACTGTTGCCGGAATCCCACTTCAGCCTTACTGAAGCCAAATCTCCAAGGGGAGGGTTGGGGCATGGAATCTGGGGATGTGTATCTTAAAAGCTTCCCTGTTGAATCTGTTACTTGTCAGGGACTGAGAAACACCTCACCTTTGCAGGTGTATGAAACACAGCATTAACTGGGGCTTCGAAGGCAGTTGTCACAGCTGTTGGTTACCGGCTGGATAGAAAAGGACAGGATCATGTCCTCACACAAAAATGATTGCTTGATCCCTGCAGTCTCTGTCCCCACCTCTAGGAGGCAGAGTACAGTCTAGGCATCTTTATAATCCGCCGTTGTGTCAAACACCTGTGGCGTATCTATAACTCCTAACCATTTGGACTGCGTTCCTGTGAATATACGAACACTAGAAAAAAGAAAGATTGAATAATTGCAGGTGGACTGTTAGCAATTAGAAAATCATAACCGATAGTCTGGACACTCATTTCATACCATTTAAAGAATTAATGCATCTCTTAGTAAATAAGAGGCTAGAGCACGAGGACATATGATTAATGTGTTTTCTTCAATTAGAAAATCCAGAAAGTAGATTATAACCAGTTAAGAACAATCTGGTCTACAACCAAAGACACGTGCGAACAAGAGGCCAAAGTCAAAATATTGGATTGCAATTATGAGACAATCAAATAACTAAAAAATGGGATCATTCCCTTCCTCGTTTTTCAGTATTCTCTGATTATTGCCAGCGCTTTAATAAATTGCAGAGAGAAAGAAAAATAGGACTACTTGGGATTAATATTGTATGGTGATTTTCAGTTGGCCTGCTGTCTCTTTGAAACCAATCTCCACCCATTCCAAACCTTTTGCTAGCAAGCGGTTAAACTTGAGTGAACACAGTCTTCTCGTCCAGTGTGCCTTATCCTCATAACCAGAATGGAGTGTGCTTTTTTTCCCCCTTTGATAGTTTATAAATAGTCCATATAAAACTGCCCATTACCTTTTTGAACATACTAAGCTCGTTTTTGAAAACTCACGCCCCCTCAAACCTCCGGGCCTTTCTGTATCTAAATGAAACTCTCTGCACTTAAATGTATATGGCAGGAAAAATCAGCAAATGCTAATATTCAAACCCCAAGGGGGCAGCCTGCACACAGATGAAAATATGACCGTGCACGTACACAGTTCTGTTGCCTGACACTGGGCCTAGAAGAGAAAACCGAAGCCTGCAGAAAAGATTTCAGTCCGAGAAGTAAGAGAACCGAGTACTCGGGCATACCCAAATTTATACGCAAACGCCAAAGAGTCTGCAGAAATCCTGACATTGTTTCAAACCACAGCATAAGATCAGCAGGGCAGAAACCACAGCACATTTTTTTTAATTCCCATTTATTTAATAATACATATCACCAACTTTGCAGTCAGATGTCAAGGCAGCAGGCAAAACAAGTTATTTTTAGGAGTCCAGCCAAGGGCCATTTGCTCATTCATGAGTGGGTTCTAAGAAGGGCAAAGCCAAAATGTCAAGACAGGCCATTATCTGGGTGGTGGCTGCAGGGCCAAACCTCCTCACAAGGGGACTGCCATCGACTGCAGAGGAAACGAGATGAGAGACAACGTGTGGTTAATACGGACCCATTACTGTTATGAGAAAAACAACCATGAGCATCAATCCTGATGGTGGTCGGAGCACTTCGTAGTGGAAGAACGGCTTATGGATTGGTTTGGATAAAGACTTGGCCGAGGGGTCTCACATGCAAATGTATCTGAAGGCTAATATGCTTCTTTGGAAAGAGATTTAGGTAAGGGGCAAACAATAGTCTACAACTAAAATGCAATTTACCTTCTTCCTATTGTTTCCTAACTGCTACCAGAGCCGTAAGACCCTGGCTTCCAGTTCTCATCAAGATGAATGATGGCAAGTAGGAAGCTATTTCTGCCTTGTAGAATGCCTTTTGGATGTGATATAACTGGGAAAGAATAGCAATAAGAAATGCCTCGTGAAGTTATGAATACAGGATGCCTCATTCCTTCATTTATTTCCCCTATCAGGCTTTGTTGAAGCCTTTTCAAGAGGCATGTATATGGCCCGGGGTGAGGGATGCCAGGACGCACCACACCGTCCCTGCCTTCTGGGTGCCTTCATTCATGCCATCGTCATCATCATCATCCCATCATCATCATCATCATCATGTCAGCAAATACTCTGCACAACAAATACAGTCCCCTGAGATGTCTATCTGTACTTGTCATTGATACTCAGTTTTGGATAACGATTCTCATTTCAATCAGTGCAACAGAAACTGGGCTGCTGGCCACACTCCCTTGGGTAGAGCCATGGGACTAGTTCTGTCCGGCGGGCTGTGAACCGGTGAATCTTATAGGTTGAAACTCAGAAGAGGCAAAGCCCAACCCTCCAGCTGTGTCTTCCCTTACCTTGGCAGTCAAGGAGGGTTCATGGCCACAGGACAGAGCTGCAAGATCAGCCTTGATTGTCGAGTTACAGCATGGCAGACAGACGCCCAGGAGGCCACCCAGCCCACAGTGGACTTCTTGAGTGAGAACTAGACCTTTGTGGTGTGAAGTCCCTGAGACATTACTGCTCTACAACATAACTTATCCTGCCAATACCATTAATAAATATTTGTTTTGCCTAGGACTTTTAGAGGAGACGAGGAATCACTGCCTTGGTAGAAATGGAAGGAACTTCATGGATTAATAATAGACTCACCCAATGCCAATAAATCTCCCAATGGAAAAAATCAACTTCTCCCCTGTGCTTTTTCCTCCCAATCAACCCCAGCCACACCGACTCTTCCCAGGATGCTAGGCTATGATAGCTGCCGCCTCCCTCATGTCTGGCTTCTTGGGGAACCCAGAGACCTCCAGGTATTCCCACCTCAGTGTATCCATATCCCTTTTCTTCTCAGTCTAGTGGAAGCAATATGGGGATTTTGCCAAGTGAAATCTCTTACGAAGAAATGAAGGTAAAGTAAGTACAAATGTATAGAAACAGATGGATTTGTTGGGTATAGATTTCTAATCAAAGCATATTTGATCCTCATCTTCCAAAACATTGGCGGGATATTTTTGATCCCTGTATCCTGAATCCATTCAGGGAAGGAATAACCAAGACAGAAAGGGGAGACCTGAAATGCCTAATGATGTGGCCAGATGCTAGCTTTGTTTATTCACCCCAAATTATGACAACGTAGGAAACACATTTCTATAGAACAATCATATTCCTTATGAACAATATAAACCGTCAAGAGCAATATTCTCATTAATAATTAATTTGTGATTTTTAAAGCAATTTGCATGTTCAAAGTCATAACTGTAGTATTGTGAACAATAATAGTCATCATCATATTTTAAGCCTATTCATGCACAGAAGAGAGTAAGGAAGTTCTTTATAATGTAAATTATTCCTAGGCTCTAGAAATTCAGTTTACACTTACAAACATTACTTAATTTTAAATTCTTCTATTAAAATATATAATTGTTGGGGCAACAAGCTCCATATTTAACTGCCAAGCCTTCCAAAATAAAACCATGTTGAATCTTACTTTGGGCTAGAGTAAGTGACCACAGATGTAAAGTTAATGCTTTCAGGGCATGGTTTAACTCGCTGGAAGAAGTAAATCACATTTATTTCTCGTTAAAAAAATTAGGTGCCTTTCTTCTTGTGTGTACTATGTTTTAACCTCCCATAAACCCAATGTTTCACAAGGGGTGTGGTATAATGGTTAAGAGCATAGACTTTGAAGTTGGACTTGTGGGTTTTAATTCTTCCTCTGCCATTTTGCTAGCTGTGTGACCTTGACCATGTTCTTTGATCCTCCTGGGCCTCAACCTACCTGTAAAATGAAGATTCTAATAGTCCCTACCTTACAGCAGTACCTGACACAGTACATGCAATTAAAATGCTTATTGATTCAAAATGACCTTATAAACTAGATGTGAAGTAGAAAAATGGCAAAAAAAAAAAAAAAAAATCCATCTTTGAGTCTCCAAAATACTCCAGACTTGAATGTAGAAAAGAAAAATTTCCCATGCCACCCCTCATTACAGACCCCCAAAAGGAACAGAAACTGGCTATTTGGGGAACTCAAATTCAGGGAACTCTCAGACTGGGTAATCACAACTGGGGAATTATTCCCTCAACTAGGCCAAAGTTGCACCAAGTTTTCAAGGGCTAGCTGGGTCTCCTGGGGCGCTGAGGGTGCTCGTGAAGCCCACACAGGAGTCCACTGAGCGTCCCACTCCGTACTCGCGCGTTGGGGCTACAGCATCCAGAAAGCTCAGGAAACCAAAAGCTTGTTTGTTTGTTTGTTTGTCTTTGGTAAGTGAAGAGCAAACTCACGTGGCATCAAAACTTGTCCCGAGCAGAGATGAGGCGATTTGGGCTTTTTATTTATTTCTTTTAGTGTGAATCTTCTCATGTTTCGCTACAAAAACAATAATGCCTCTGTTTGTGGGTGCTCTCCCAGAACCTGCCAGGATGTGATATGCTTTATGTACCGTGTTACCTTCCTAAAAGCTGAAAAAGCCTGAATTCAAAATCCCATCTGGCCCAAAGGATTTCAGATTGGGGATTAGGGACCCCAATTTTCTTCTGTGTCATGCTTTCTGGTTGGAAACGGGGAGGTCACTGACTACTCTGTGCTGGCTCGTGTTGAGATGTGAGCTCCATGGATTCTTTCTCTGCCTCCTTAAGGCCAGAAGGCGGGGACAACAGCAGAGCCCCCAGGGAGAGGGAGAGTCTTTGACAAAATTCCTGAGTGGTTCTAGAAAGTCTTTTCTCCTAGGAACTGGTGCCAGGAGGCCTGCTGCGAAGATTCACAAGGGGTGGCTGGATGGGGACCAGGACGCAGAAGGCATGGGTGATAAACCCAAGAGGCTCAGCAGCAGGAATATTCCCCCCTGAGGGAGCCGGGGCTGTGAGTTAGCCCTCAGGAGTCAGAGAGCCATCCCAGGGGGAGTGTGAGAACCCTGGCTAGACAGGGCCACAAGGAGGTCTAACAGAAAGGGTCTGCCACCACCCCACCCACGTTTGTGTTTGCACCTGGTCACTAGGTTTTCCTCCAACCTCATCCACCTCGCTTACCTGGAACATTCCAGAAAGCAGCCAGGTAGGTAAAGCAGTGGGCAGTCCATTCCTCCTGGTCCTCATGGGGATGTGCACCCTGTCATCGCTGATCAGGTTTAAGGGCTGGACCTCAAAGCTTTCTACCTATAAACTCACAATCCCTACAAAACGACGTAACCCCAATGACCCTAGGGGCACTGCTACCTGTTGAGACCTGCATGATTGAGAGTCAGAGCCCCAAAGCCACACCCTATAGAAGTCAAAACCCCTCCCCACGGCATCTAAGTATTTCTGGTGGAGCAGGCTGGTCTTTCTCGTGATAATCTCTTCCCCTAGAGCTGTGTCTGCCCGGTTCCAGTGACCCACCCGAACAACGCGATTTCTACTCACAGAAAACACACTCACATAGAGAAAATTAAGTACGTAGCAGACTTCTATAAAGACCTGGAGGGAGGCAAGGGGGATTGCAGCAATTCAAACAAGTTCAACTAAAGATTCAACACCACAGTGCATTAAAAAAAAAAAAAAAAAATTCCACCCAACTGTAGGGACATACTGAGCTGATCCTCTTCATCCAGCTAAGGACTTTAACCCAGCACGGTCCAAACAGGAGAATAATCCACATACACAACTGAATGTTTTCTAATGGCCACATTTAAAAAGTAGTTTGTTGGGCGCACCTGGGGGGCTCAGTCGGTCAAGCGTCCAACTCTTGATTTCGGCTCAGGTCATGATCTCAGGCTGTGAGATCGAGTCCTGCATCAGGCTCTGCACTGAGCGGGGAGCCTGCTTAAGATTCTCTCCCTCTCCCTCGGCTTCTCCCCTTTCCCCCCTGCTCACACATGCTCTCTCTTTTCAATAAATAAATAAATTAATAATAAATAAATAAATAGTATTTTGTTGATTTTAATAAATTTTATTTAACCCAGTATTATTATTGAGAATACTAGAATTCCTAGATTATAGATTCAAGATCTAGAGTATAGAAAGTGATGTAATCCATATCTTTAAAGTGTTAATGAAATCTTTGACATCCTTTCTTCCATAAGTCTTCCACACAGCGTGCATTTTACACTTACAAGCACATCTCCATCGGGACTCGCCACATTTCAAGTGCTTTGTGGCTGCAAGCAGCTGTGACCGCCCTGTGACCCTGGTGCTCCCTGTAGGCCCACGTCTCTTCCCAGCCCCCTCCTCACCGCCCCCAGTAGCCCCAGGGGACTCTCCATTCCTCTTGTCTGTAGGAAAACCTTCCCTCGTTCTGCTCCTGGATCACAGCCTATTTCTCCTTGGTCAATTTCTGTTTTAAAAGAGCCTATTGACTTAGAAATTGGGCATTCATTAGCCATTTTCTTTTTTGTTTCTCCACTTACATCAGAAATTATTATTGCCTTTACGATCTGACAGGTAGGGAGACTTAGCTCAAAAAGTTAAAGATTTATCACATTCGCAGGGCGCAGGGTGAGCCCACAACTCCTGAAGGGTCTCCTTTCAGCTCCGAAAGTTAAGAGCACAGAACCCAGAGCCTCAGATGCTGATTTAGTCTCCTGAATCCTTCTCTGGGTCCATCATCAGCTTCTACCAGGCCACCGAAGTCCTGGGCTCTGTTGCACTTTTTCTCTTCTCTTTCCCTACACACTCCCTGGTGCTTGAACCTTTCCTCCAGCTCCTCTGAAGCCATCATCTCTACTAACCCCGGGCACCTTTGGTCCCAGACCTCCTGGACCCACGTCCTGCCAGTTACCGTGCTTGCCTGAGTCCAAGCTTAAAAGTGCAATTTCAAGACTTAACAATCAGAAGTCAGGTGTTACAAGATAATTCTCCTAAGTTTGTAAACACAGTTCGAATGTCTGAGAGAACTTGAAGAGTCGCAATATTTACGATTTCCAATTTACTAGATTTACAAAACTTTAAGATCATTCATTGGAAGGTCCTGTGTGCCAGAGTCATCAGCTTGCCGGATCAGGCATTTGAGGTTGCTTAGGAAGAAAATGAAGTGTGTTAAATTTATCCCTGCGGTTTAAGAGAAACAAATAATTAATGTAAATGACACCAATGGCTCAAGGGGTATTGAGTCCTTTCAAGTTGAGTCCATCAAAAACTAATCAAAGGTGTTTCCTCGTATTTTCTATAAAATGTCCTAAATTTATAAAGAGAATAACTAGCATTGTAACACAAACATGAAGGCTTTAGGAACCTGGGCTTTTAAATGTGTAATTTTAATAAACCAAATATTAATGAAAACTCCAGGGGTGTTGTGTTCCTCAAAGGGGCGGGGCAGCTTCTCCACACTTCAAGCATCCACAATGGTCCCCCACGGAGCCTCACCAAGAAGGCTGCGGTCAGGAAGTTGCCAGCATGAAGATGGCTTGGTGATGGCTCAGGAAGTCAAGGAGTGGGGCCAGTGGGCAGAGAGTTGGGGGTGGAGCGCAAGAAGATTGGACACCCAACCTGACCCCCTCAACCTTGAGGGGGGCTGGAGTGCAGAGAATGGAGAGAGGCTTTCACCAAAAGTGCCCTTTCCACACACGCCGAGTCTTGACATTCGCCCTCAGAACTCTTTAGTGGGTCCTTCCCCTCGGCTTTCGAGGACATGCGTTAGGTCCCATTGTACAACAGCGCCATTCAAAGCTCTGTGAGGCTCAGTGACACTCTCTCTTAGCCACTTTGAGCTTCCATAACAAAAATGTGATAGCCTGGGGGGCTTAAACAACAAACACTTATTTCCCACAGTCCTGGAGGCTGGGAAGGGCAAGATCATGGCACCGGCAGAGTTGATGTCTGGTGAGGGCTGCTTTCTGGTTCATAGACTTCTTCTGTGTCATGTAGGAGAAGGGGCAAAGGAGCTCTCTGGGGTCTCTTTCACAAGGGCACCAATCCCACTCATAAGGGCCCCACCCTCAGGACTCATGACCTTCTACCGTCACACTGGGGATTAGGTTTCAACATATGAATTTCGAGGGGACATACCCATTCAGTCTCTAAGGCACACTCAAGTCCCAGGACAAGGGTGACAAACTGAGATCTGTGTCTCCTGCTCCCAGTTCTAATGCCTGCATGCTCCACCGTCAGTAGAAATCCAACACAGCTTGGGTAAATACAAACTTTCATGGAGAAGCAGAAAGGTCCCACCCAGCTAACTGAACAAATCCATAAGCATATAGTCCGTGGATATCCTGAGATCAGGCCCAGAACGTACTGGTCATGGCTTTAGTGCTTCTATTCGGTGAATGTGACTCTCTCAGTGGATTCCATTTTAATGACACAGCCCTGTCCCTAGCAGGAGACTGTCTGGTGAGTGCAAGTAGGGCCAACAGTATTTAATTCACAGTAGACCTCATAAGATCATAGACACTCAAGGATGGGAGGAGAATTCCCGAATGAAAGTTTTGTTAGTTCACTGTGTTAACCAGGATTAATTTTTGTCAAAGCATGGCTTCTCTATAACGATTCAGGACCCCCACCTCCTTTGCAGACGGAGCTCTGCTTTTGAGGAGAATGGGGGCATAACGCAGAGGAAAGGGTATTTTGCAGATG
This sequence comes from Mirounga leonina, assembly GCF_011800145.1. Lineage (NCBI taxonomy): Eukaryota > Metazoa > Chordata > Mammalia > Carnivora > Phocidae > Mirounga > Mirounga leonina. The sequence continues at coordinate 62,413,625 of NW_023270389.1, read as the reverse complement.
TTTACTGGAATAAGATGCTGTGGAGAAAATGAAACAGGAGAGCCGTTAACCCATTCCTGTTTGTGTTTGTTTCGAAGCAACTGTAATTAGGAGACAAAACAGAGGATTAGTAGAGAAGACCCAGTTCTCATCTTAGTCCTCTGTCCCTGGTGCCTCTTTGCTAATAGCCAGCCTTGGGAATTAGGACAAGAATGAATTGGCAAGGGGTGCCTGGGTGGCTCAGTCATTAAGCATCTGCCTTCAGCTCAGGTCATGATCTCAGGGTCCTGGGATTGAGCCCCGCATCGGGCTCCCTGCTCCGCAGGAAGCCTGCTTCTCCCTTTCCCACTCCCCCTGCTTGTGTTCCCTCTCTAGCTGGGTCTCTCTCTGTCAAATAAATAAATAAAATCTTAAAAAAAAAAAAAAAAAGAATGAATTGGCAAAGTATCCCCTCCCCCATCCAGCTAACACTTGTCACTTACCTGAGTGATAAAAACAATAATGTCGTATGTAGGGTTGTTCAATTTTGCAAATACAATATGGGACACTTAGAAAAATTTTAATTTCGGATAAAAAACATAAAGAGCTATTTAGTAGATAAGTATATTCTAAATATGGCGTGGGATATAATGCGACATTTAAGACATACTTATACTGAAAAATTATTTTAAAATTTTCACTGATTTCGTTAAATTCAAATTTAACTGGGTGTCCCTTACCTTATCTGGCAATCCTACCTGTATGGTCACTGGGCTTATATGTACGCCTAATATAATTATTTTTGAATTAGCATTAATAGAAAAAAAATAACAAACACGTTTCATAGGCACAGTCTTCTCTAGCTACCATTTCACACTTGGATAAAGAGAACTTTCCTAACCTCAGAGTTTTTATACTAGAGAAATGGAGGAACTTGTCACCCCAGTAATACACAGCAGAGCTAGGATCCAGATCCAGACCCAGGTCTCTGGGAGCCCAGAGCCTGCTCTTAGCCATGAGCCCACATCACCTCTCAGATACAGAGTTGATAACACAGGTAACCATCGCTTTTATTCTTATTATTATCTTGGTAAAATACACATAACATAAAATTTATCATCTTAGCTACTTTCAAGGGTGCAATTTGGTAGTGTTGAGTATATTCATATTGTTGTGCAACCGAATTTCAGAATTCTTCTTATCTTGCAAAACTAAAACTCTGTCCCCATTAAAATCCCCATACCCCACCCCCAACCCCAGCCCCTGGCAGCCACCAGTCCACTTTCTGTCTCTATGAAGATCACTACTCTAGTTCCCTCATATAAGCAGAGTCATGCAGTATTTATCTTTTTATGACTGGCTTCTTTCACCTAGCTTCATGCTCCCAGACTTCATCCATGCTATAGCAGGTGTCAGAATCCGCGTTCTTTTCAAGACTGTATAAGATCCAATTGTACACGTATACAACATTTTGTTTATTTTTTCATTTGTCAGGGGACACGTGGATTGCTTCCATCTAAAGCTTTTGTTAACATGGGTGTGGACAAATAGCTGTTTGAGTCCTTGTTTTCAGTTCTTGGTGGTATATACTCAGAAGTGAAACTGCTGAATCATAGGTTCTATTTTAATTTTTTGAGGAACTGCCATAGTGTTTTTCACAGCTGCCACACCATTCTACATTCCCACCAATAGTGCGCAAGAGTCCCAATGTTTCCACATCCTCAATGTCACTTATTTTCTGGAGTTATTTGTTTGTTTGTTTTGGGTAGTAGCCATTATAATGAATTCGAGGAATCATTTTTTTTTGTCTCCATGATAAAATCAAATAAAAACTATTATAATTTTATTTTTTCACTGATTTAACTATTTTGTTGAAATCTGCAGACTGTTTTGCCAAGTTATTCTCTTTGCTACTATAATTAATGCTAACGTCAGTTATTTATTAATAATAATGACCGATGTGCACTGAGCAGCTACTGGAAGAAAGGATTAGCTGAGTGCTACACAACCACTCTCTAGACCTCACAACACCACCGCAAAGTGGATACTTACTGTATTGTTCCCATCTGACAAGTGAGAAAAAGATGCTTAGAGAGAAGTTAAGTATCTTGTCCAATGTTACAAAGCTTACGAAGCTGTTACAAAGCTCATAAATTCAGGTAATCTGACTCCTACTTATGCCCCTATCTTTTGATGGATCTTGAGAAGGAAAACATCTTCCAAGTCAAATTGACCCATCTGAAGGGAAATTAAAAAATTGGGGTGCCTGGGTAGCTCAGTTGGTTGAAGGACTGACTCTTAGTTTGGGCTCAGGTCATGACCTCAGGGTCAAGAGATTGAGCCCCACATGGAGCTCAGCTCAGAGTCTACTTTTCCTTCTCCCTCCCCCTTTGCCCCACCCCCCACTTACGCGCATGCCTGCATGTGTGTGTGCGTGCACGCGCACACACATACACACACTTGGATAAATAAATAAAATCTTCAAAAAATTTCTTGAATCATGGGTCTTTTAAATATGACTCTTCAAAGTACTTTAAAGCTTCTTTTTTTAAAAAAAAACACAGCTTTATTGAGGTATAATTCACCTACCATAAAATTCATCCATTTAAAGTATACAACTCAAAGGCTTTTAGTATGTTTACAGATTTAGGGAACCATCATCACAGTCTATTTTAGAACATTTTTATCACCTCAAGAAGAAACTCTGGGGGAGGCGGTGCAAGATGGCAGCATAGGAATATCCTGAACTCACCTCCTTCCATGGAAACCCTCAATGTACACCCACATCTAGAGCAATCTCTACTAAAGAAGAAATGATTGAACAGCTTCTGCACAACAAATGACAGCAAAACCACATAGAGAAGGGTAGAAGACAGGGAGACATGCTAACTAAGGAAAGCCCACCCCCAACATGGCAATCTGCAATAAGGACAGATGTCATTGACGGGATCACACACAGACTCAGCAATCCCTCACCAGACATAATGAAAAAACAGCAGTTAAAAGGCCACCAGAGTATAAGTGAAGGAAATCTATTTATGAACCCTAGAATGTCGTTCAAATAGGTTGGGAACTGCTGGGACTCTCTCCAGGGTTGGAAGCGCCCATGAGTGCCATTTTTTACGTTTCCCCTCCATTTTGATAGCACAAGGTAGGAGCAGGGTCCAGAAACTCTTGCCAGCCTGCTAAGGCAGCCTTAGCCCCACCATGCTCCAGACTCCTGCTCATACCACCTCCAGCCATCTCCCTAAGGTGGCCTCAGTGAGGCATTCCCTGCCCCAGGATCCCATCACTCACACCTGCCCCAGTTCCAGCCAATGTACCAATGTGGTCCCAGTGTGGCATGCCCTGAGACTGCTTGGCCCATGCTTGCACCAGCTCTAACCATCCCACCAGGGCAGACCCAGCACAGCACACCACTAGACTCCCTAGACCATGCTCATGTCAGCTCCATCCAAATTGCCAAGGTGGCCTTGGGAGCCCCTGGCTTGTGCTTGCTCCAGCCCCAGTCATCTTGCCAATGCAGCCCCAGCACAACATGCCCAAGGACCTTCTAGCTCACACCTGCTCTAGCTTCAGATGGCCTGCCAAAGCTGCCAGGCACATGCAGTCTGCACAGGGGGTGCTTCTACACAAGGGCACTCCTTCAAGACCCAGAGAGTAGATGTTCCATCTAACTCATAGAAATAAGTACAGAAAGCTGAAGAAAAAAAAGAAGGAGGAGGAGGAGAGGAGACAGAGGAATATACTCCAAATGAAAGAACAAGATAAAACCCAGAAAAAAAACTCTAATGAAATGGATATAAGTAATTTACCTGACAAAGTTCAAAATAACAATTATACAGACATTCACTAAATTTAGGAGAAGAATGGAAAAACACAGTAAGAACTTCAACAGAGAGTTATAAAACATAAGAAAGAGCCAGTTAGAGCTAAAGAATACAATACTGACATAAAAAATACACTGGAGGGAATCAACAGAAGATTAGATGATACAAAAGAATGGATCAGCATTCTGGAAGACAGAAGAGGAAAAATCACCCAAATAGAACATCAAAAAGGAAAAAGAATGTAAAAAGTGAGAATGGTTTAAGGGACCTCTGGGACATCAAGTGTACTAACATTTGCATTTTAGGGGTCCCAGAGGAGAAGGGAAAGAGAAAGGGGCAGAAAACTTTATTTGAAGAAATACTGGCTGAAAATTCCCCTAATCTGGGTAAGGAAACAGACATCCAGGTCCAGGAATCCAGAGTCACAAACAAGATTAACCCAAAGAGACATATTATATTTAGACATATTATAATTAAAATGGCAAAAATTAAAGATAAAGAGAGAAACTTACATAGTCACAAATAGAATCTCAAATAGTCACAAACAAGAGAAACCCCATAAAACTATCAGCTGACTTCAGTAGAAACTTTGCCGGCCAGGAGGGAGTGGCAAAGATATATTTACATTGCCAAGAGGGAAAAGCTTACAACCAAGAATACTCTACTTGACAAGGTTATCATTCAGAATTGAAGGAGAAATAAAGAGTTCCCCAGACAAGCAAAAACTAAAGGAGTTCATCACCACTAAACTGGTCTTACAAGAAATGTTAAAGTGTCTTCTTTAAGTGGAAAAAAAGTCACAACTAGAAATAAGAAAATATGTGAAAGAAAAAGATCTCACCAGTAAAGGTAAATGTATACTAAAGGCGGTGGATCTGTCACTTAGACAGCTAGTATGAAGGTTAAAAGACAAACATAATAAAATTAACTTTATCAATGATAAGTAGTTAAGGGATATATGAAATAAAAAGATGTAAAATATGACATTGAAAACAAAATGTGGGGGTGGGGTAGAGTAATAATGTAGTGCTTTTAGAATGCATTCAAACTTGTTACTATCAGCTTAAAATAGATTGCTATGTACATATAAGTCAGTATATATGAATGTAATGGTAACCACAAACCAAACACTTACAATAGGTACACAAAAATAGAGAGGAACCCAAACATAACACCAAAGAAAACCATCAAACCACAAGGGAAAAGCCCAAGAGAAGAAGAAAGAAACAAAGAACTATAAGACAACCAGAACACATTTAACAAAATAATAATAAGTATATACCTATCAGTAATTACTTCAAATGTAAATGGACTAAATGCTCCAATAAAAAGTTTTAAGTCAGCTGAATGGATTTTCAAAAAACAAGACCCATTTATATGCTGCCTATAGGAGATTCATTTCTGACCTAAAGACACACAGGGACGCCTGGGTGGCTCAGTCGGTTAAGCGACTGCCTTTGGCTCAGGTCATGATCTCAGGAATGGAGTCCTGCATCGGGCTCACTGCTCAGCAGAGAGTCTGCTTCTCCCTCTCTCTCTGCCCCTCCCCCTGCTTGTGCGTGGGCTCTCTCTCTCTTTCTCAAATAAATAAATAAATACTCTTTTAAAAAAAAAAAGATGCACACAGACTGAAAGTGGAGGTATGGAAAAAGATTTCCATGAAAATGGAAATGAAAACTGGAGTAGGAATATTCATATCAGACAAAATAGACTTTAAAACAAAGACTTAACGGGGCACCTGGGTGGCTCAGTCGTTAATCGTCTGCCTTCGGCTCAGGTCATGATCCCAGGGTCCTGGGATCGAGCCCCGCATCGGGCTCCCTGCACCGCAGGAAGCCTGTTTCTCCCTCTCCCTCTCCCCCTGCTTGTGATCCTGCTCTCACTGTGTCTCTCTCTCTCAAATAAATAAATAAAATCTTTTAAAAAAAAAAAAAAGACTTAACAAAAGACAAAAGACATTGCACAATGATAAAGGGGTCAATCCAAGAAGAGATATAACATCTGTGAGTATTTGAATACCCAACAAAAGTGCACCTAAATAAATAAAGCAAATATTAACAGATATAAGGGGAGAAATGGGCAATAATACAACAATAGTAGGGGATTTAAATATCCCACTTACATCAATAGACAGATCATCCATACAGAAAATCAAAAAGGAAACAATGGTTTTGAATGACATATTAGACCAGATGGATTTAACAGATACATACAGAACATTCCAGCCAAAAACTGCCAAATGCACATTCTTTTCAAGTGCACATGGAACATTCTCCAGGACAGATCACATGTTAGACCACAAAACAAGTCTCAATAAATTCAAGAAGATTGCAATCCTATTAAGCATCTTTTCTGACCACAATGGTATGAAAATAGAAATCAATTACAAGAAGAAAATTGGAAAAAACACAAGTATGTGTAGACTAAACAAGATGCCAGTAAATAACCAATGCGTCAATAAAGAAATCAAAGAAGAAATAAAAAAAACTCAAGACAAATGAAAATAGAAACACAATTTTCCAAAATCTATGGGAAGCAACCAAAGCGTTTCTTTTTTTTAAGATTTATTTTATTTATCCTAGAGAGGCTGTGCATGGGGGCGTGGCAGAGGGAGAGGGAGAGAGTCTCAAGCAGTCTCTGTGCTCAGCATGGAGCCTGACGCAGGGCCCCATCCCACATCCCCGAGATCACGACCTGAGTCGAAACGAAGAGTCGGACATTTAACTGACTGTGCCATCCAGGTGCCCCTGGCCAAAGCACTTCTAAGAGGAAAGTTCATAGCAATACAGGCCTACCTCAAGAAACAAGAAAAATCCCAAATAAACAATCTAACTTTAGCTTTACACCTAAAGGAACTAGAAAAATGGTGCTGGGAAAACTAGACACTTGGATGAAAAAGAATGAAACTGGGCCACTATCTTACACCTTTTACAAAAATAAATTCAAGATGATTCAAGACTTGAATGTCAGAATTAAATCCATAAAACTCCTAGAAGAAAACATAAGTAGTACACTCTTTGATATCAGTCTTAGCAATATTTTTTTGACAGGTCTTCTCTGGGCAAGGGCAACAAAAGCTAAAATAAATAAATGGGATCACATCAAACTAAAAAACTTTTGCACAGCGAAGGAAACCTTCAATAAAACAAAAAGGCAACCTACTGAATGGGAGAAGACAAATCACACATTGATAAGTGGTTAATATTCAAAATATATAAAGAATGTATATAACTTAATATTGAGAAAACAAACAACCTGATTAAAAAATGGGCAGAGCACTTGAACAGACAGTTTTTCCAAAGAAGACATGCAGATGGCCAACAAACATGAGAAAAGACGCTCAATATCACTGACATACAAATCAAAACCACAATGAGATATCACCTCACACCTGTCAGATCAGCTATTATCAATAAGACAAAAAATAACAAGTGTTAGTGAGGATGTGGAGAAAAGGGACCCTTGTGCACTTGGTGGGAATATAAATTGATGCAGCCAATGTGGAACACAGCATGGAGTTTCCTCAAAAAATTAAAAACAGAACTATCAGATGATCCAGCAATCCCACTTCTGGGTATGTATCTGAGGAAAACAAAAACACCAATTGAGGAGATACATGCACCCCTATGTTCATTGCAGAATTATTTACAAGAGCCAAGATATGGAAGCAACCTAAGTGTCCATCAATAGATGTATGGAAAAAGAAGATGTGATATATATATGTGTTCATATACACATATTTATGTATAATATTAATCAGCCATAAAAAAGAATGAAATCTTCCATTTGTGACAACATGGATGGACCTAGAGGGTATTATGCAAAGTGAAATAAGTCAGTCAGAGAAAGATGAATACCAGATGATTTCACTTATATGTGGAATCTAAAAAATAAAACAGGGGTGCCTGGGTGGCTCAGTTTGTTAAGGGTCTGACTCTCGATTTTGGTTCAGGTCATGATCTCGGTTGTGAGATCGAGCCCTACTTGGGCTCTGTGCTGGGTGCGGAACCTGCTTAAGCTTCTCTCTCTCCCTCTCCTTCTGCCCCTCCCCTATCCCTGCTCGCATGTGCTCTCTCTCTCTAAAAATAAAGAAATAAAAATAAAAAACAAACCAAACAAATAACACAAAACAGAAATAGACTCATAGATACAAGAACCAAACTGTTGGTGACCAGAGGGGGATGGGTTGAGGGGGGGATTGAAATAGGTGAAGGGGATTAAGAAGTACAAACCTCCAGGTATAAAATAAATAAATCATGGGGATCTGATGTACAGCATGGGAAATATATAGTCAATAACATTGTAATCTTTGTATGGTGACATATGATAACTAGACTTTATTGTGGGGATCATTTCACAATGTACAAAATTATCGAATCACTGTGATGTCCACCTGAAACTAATAAGACATTCTATGTCAGTTATATCTGAATTTAAGAAAAAAACAACAAAAAAACCCTTTATACACTTTAGTCATCACCTCTTATCCCTGATCTCCACCCCTTCTTTCTGGCCCAGCCTTAAGCAACCACTCACTATTCTACTTTCTGTTTCTATTTTCCTATTCTGGATTTCCAAATGAATAAGCTCATGTACTATAAGGTCTTCTGTGACTGGTTGCTTGCACATAAGCCTAACGTTCTCAAGGTTCATGTAGCAATACTTCATTTTTTTGTGACCAAATAAAATTCCATTTATGAATACACTGTATTTTGTTTATCCATTTGTTCATTGATTTGCATCCACATTTTGGCTATTACAAATAATGTTGCCATAAACATTTGTGTACAGATTTTTGTGCAGACACATTTTTTCATTTCTCTTGGATATATACCTAGGAGTGTAATTGCTGGATCATATGTTAACCCTATATTTAATCCCTTGGAGAACTGCCAGACTGTTTTCCAAAGCAGCTGAAACATTTTATATTCCCACTAGCAAGATATGAGGGTTCTGTTTTTTCCACATTCTTGCCAACACTTGTTGTTATCTGACTTTTTAATTCTAGCCAGCCTAGGGGGTCAGAAGCAGTATTTCATGGTGATGATTTGCATTTCTCTGTTGACTAATGATGTTGAACATCTTGTCTTATGCTTATTAACAATTTGTGGATCTTCTTAGAGAAATGTCTATTCAGAGCCTTTGACCATTTTTAGATTGAGTTATTTGCCTTTTTATTATTGAGTCCTGAGTTATTTACATATTCTAGATACAAATTCCCTATCAGATATATAATTTTCATATATCTTCTTCCATTCTGTGGATTGTCTTTTCATTTCTTGATGGTGTCCTTTGAAGCATAACAGTTTTTAATTTTGATGAAGTCCAACTTACCTATTTTTTTTCTCTTGTTGTTCATGCTTTTGGTGTCATAAATAAGAATTCTTTGCCAACTCCAAGGTCATAAAGACTTCCTTTAAGAATTTTATAGTTTAGCTCTTACATATAGGTCTTTGATCCAGTTCAATTTAATTTTTGTATATGGTTTGAAGTAAAAGTCCAACTTCATTCTTTTGCATTTGGCTATCCACTTGTCCCAGCACCGTTTGTTGAAAAGATTGTTCTTTTCCCATTGAATGGTCTTGACACCCTTGTTTAAGATCAGCTGACCAGAGATACACAGACTCTCTGGATTCTTGATTTTATTCTGTTGATCCATATGTCTATCTTTGTGCCTCTGATTATTGTTGCTTTGTAGTAAGTTTTAAAATCAGGAGGTATGAGTCTTTTAACTTTGTTCTTCTTTTTCAGGACTGTTTTGACTACGGTGGGTCTCTTGGAATTCCATATAAAATTTTAGAATCAGCTTATCAATTTTTACAAAGACACCAGCTGGGATTGGGAGAGGGATGGCTTTGAATCTGCAGATTAGCTTGAGGAGTACTGTCATCTTCATCCACAGTAAGCCCTCCCATCCATGGACATGAGATGTTTTCCATTTATTTAGATCTTTATTTTCTTTCAATAATGTTTTGTAACTTTCGGAGTATGAGTTTTTCACTTCTGTTAAACTTATCCCTAAGTATTTTATTCTTTTTAACACCATTATGAATCGAATTGTTTTCTTAATTGCATCTTTGGACATTTTTGTTTATTACAAAAGTATATGTATGTAATTGCTTTTTGTGCATTGAGCTTGTATGCTGCAACCCTGCTGAACTCATTCACTAGTCCTAACAGGTTTTTTTTAGTGGATTCTTCAGGGTGAGAACTTTAAAACTTGATTTTGTGGAAGAATCACTGATCTCATGAGATTTGCTTTCAGAGGATAATTTACTACCTCAGTAGGCCACAGACGAGATCCAAAATCTAACCAAGAAGGTGAAAAAAATCTGAAAACCATCAATAAGAACTCTAAGATAGAACTTAATAGGCTGTTATGGTGGAGTCTCTCATTTTTAGTAATATTAGGATTACAGGTGCCAATTGTTGGTTAGCAAAGGAAAATGCTTCAGAACAAGACTATCCAATACTGCTTTCTGTGATGGATATGTATTATGTCTGTATTGTCCAAAACAGTAGCCCCTGACCACATGTAGATATTTAAATTTAAAATAATTAAAATTAAATAAAATTTGAATTTAAAATAATAATTTAAATAATAATTTAAAAATAATAATAATTAAAATAAAATTTAAATTTCTGTTCTTCAGTCACACTGGACACATTTCGAGTGCTCACTGGCCATACATATGGTATTGGATGGCATAGATCTAGAATATTTCCATCATCACACATGGTTCCGTTAGATAGTGCTGCTCTCGAGTCTCCAGGAAAGCAACCACTGGGTTGGAGGGATATAAGAGAGGAGGAAATGGTATTTCCATTCTCAAGTGATTCACAAAAAGAGCAAATTCAGTATATTAGGTGATCCAATTAATGCTTGTATCTATAACTCTTATAGAGATATTAGAAGAAAAAAAATTCACAATTAATGCTCTCCCTGTGCTCTTTAAGAAAGGCAGAAATGTGAACGAGGGAGGAAAAAAAAGAGTTGTACATTCCAGAGAATCATGATTTTGCAAATCTAGTGCTAGTTTTAAAGAAAAACAGTTTCGAGTCAAAAACCATGGTGTTATAACACTTCTCTGTGAAATCCTGCAGACTCTCCATACCTCTGGCTACAGTGACTGAGACTTACGTTCAAGTTCAAATTCTACACTTAAGAGGTGTGACCTTGGGCAAGTTACTTATCTCTCTGTGTTGAGTTTCTCTCTTCTGTAAAATGAGGAAAAGCATGGAAAGCACTTAGCTGTACATTTAGCAAATAGTTGGCATTAAATACATATTAGTTATTATTATTACTAGAGAGTGGGATAATATCGTAGAGGAGATTGATTTGTACTTAAAACCCTTGAAATGACTTCTCATTGCCCCCCATAGAGTAAAAGCCAAGGTTCTCAGGGTGGCCCACAGGGCACAAGTCTGGTCTGTAGTTACCACTCAAGTTTTCTCGCTCAGATCCACCTGGGACCCTCGGCTTCATTGACACCACGCAGCCTGTGGTTTTTCCAGAAACCATGCCATTTTAGATTTCCACGACCTGCTCATGCCATTCCTTCTGTCTGGAAGCCCTCTGTAGTCTTCTTGACCCAGTTAACAAGTGCCAATCCTTTAGGACTCAAGGACAGTGGCTTAGGAGACCCTCTAGGTGGACTCATTGCTTCCCCACCTACTGTTTTATATTGAAATTATCTGGTTAGGTGTCTGTCTCCACCAGTAAGTAGAAAACACTAAAGACCAGCTACTGTGTTGTGCTTTGAGAGTAGAAGGAGGAATAACAAACATGTTCTTGCCCCCACTAAGCAGAGTTTGAAAACAGAGACGGACCATATCTCTAGTGCCTCTTTATATCCTCAAAGCATAGCCCATGCATGGCACACAGTAGGTACTTAAAAATATAGTCAAACCAGTCAGAATCTGATGTGTAGAGAAAGGACCACCTAGCTCAGCACCTGACTTCCCCCTAATGTGTGTTGCATTGAGTGTTTTAAAGGAGGAATCAGTTGGTTGGCTCAGTCGGTTAAGCGCTTGCCTTCGGCTCAGGTTATGATCTCAGGGTCCTTGGATCCAGCCTCAAGGGCCTGGCTCCTTGCTCAGCAGGGAGTCTGCTTGTCCCTCTGTCCCTCCCCCTACTCGTGCTCTCTCTCTCTCTTTCAAATAAATAAATAAAATCTTTTTTTTAAAAAAAGGAGGAATTGCAGCTAATCAGCTAATGAGCAGAGTAAATTCCAGGTGATGCATGTGTCTCAGGCCCACCTCCACACTTTAAGCACCGCCCCCCACCACCCCGCCCCACCATTCTTTGTGAGGACACCAGCCCTCAGACACCCAGCATTGTCCCAGCTACCCACGGTCTCCTGATTCCCTCTCCACCACACTATTTGCTCTTTCCTGTTGTAAAGCAATGAAGAGAAGAGGTTTGATTAAATTAATTCCTTTCAGATTAAACAAAAACTCATTTAACAGTTGAGAGCCTAAAGTTTAGCCTACGCTCCTTTTTCTATAGCGTCAGCCTTTCTGATATAGAAGTCCAAATGCAAAAGTCTCCGCTCACCTATGGAACCAGGAGCTCTTGTGGTCCTGTCTGGGGCACACAGAGGACATGACCACAAGCGGAGAGTTAGCCCCTTGTCCAGTGCAGGAACACAATCTAGACATGCAAATTTCTACCAGAAGTACTTCACTGTCCTGGTGATTTGAAGTTAATCTGGGTAATATAAAGTGAAACTGGCTAAAGAGATAAGCTTCTTAGAGAAGATTCATTTAAGAGGACATTTTAATTCTAGACATGGAAATTGCCAGCCATACAGAAAGACAAGGCTGTATGGAGAGACATTCTGGGGGTCTGTGGAACCTTTACCATCCTCTGATTACAGCAAATCATATTTTTCCTGGATGGGCATCAGTGGGTCCATTTATATATGTAATATTGTATCAGATAAGTAATATCTAATATTATATCAGATAATCTATTCTGACAAAGACAATTCAGGAGTTCAGTTCCACAGATAGTTAAGGTTACTTGATAATAACTATAGATACGTGACACCCAACCTCTGGGCTTTCCTCAATACACAGCTTAAGATAATCAGGAACGACAAGCATGCGCCATGTTGGATAAAGATGCATGACTGTTCCCCACCACACTGTGAACTCCGTGAAGACAGAGCCTCAGGCTCACTCAGCTCTGTACCTATAATGCCTAATACGGTGCTGCGCCCAGAGAAAGAACCCGGAGCTTCTTGTTGAGTGGGAGAAGGAAGAAGGCCAGGAAAAAAGGAGAGGGATAAAATGGAACCAAGAATGATCTCAGGCCCCATAGGGCCAGAGATAGCCACTACCCAGGGACTTCTAGGGACACTTAGGAATAGTAAACGGTCTCATCCATGCCAACCAACTATAAATGGAATCGCCTGTGGCCAAAAGCACAGCAGTTGAATTAAATCAGTTTTTTTTTATTTATAAAGATTTTTTTTTTTTAAGGATTTTATTTATTTGACAGAGAGAGAGAAAGCACAAGTAGGCAGAACAGCAGGGAGAGGGAGAGGAAGAAGCAGGCTCTCCACCGAGCAGGGAGCCTGACGTGGGGCTCGATCCCAGGACCCTGGGATCATGACCTGAGCCGAAGGCAGCCGCTTAACCGACTGAGCCACCCAGGCGCCCCTGAATTAAATCAGTTTTACCAAGAGCTCTGTTGTTTCATTTGACTATCTCTTCAGCAGTTATGCAGACTAGGGTATATTTTATCAGCTACAGGAGCAAGTAGCCCTGTAATAATCTTGAATGCTATCATAATAACCCTTCCCAGTTGTTCACAACTTTCTAAAATTTCAGTGTTTTGGCTGGTGCTTTCTCCATTTGCTATCAGTCCAAAGGTAACTTTTGGAATTTGGGGGGGGGGGAAGCCTCTCGGGTGCCTGGGTGGCTCAGTCGGTTAAGCAGCTGCCTTCGGCTCAGGTCATGATCCCAGCGTCAGGTTCCTTACTGAGCGAGAGCCTGCTTCTCCCTCTCTCTCTGCCTGCCACTCCCCCTGCTTGTGCACTCTCTCTCTCAAATAAATAAAATCTTTTAAAAAAAAAACCTCTCACATTACTTCTAATTTGGTAGAAATTAAATCCTCACCATTTCCCACTTAAGATAACACACAAAATAGGAATAAAATACAGAACCAAATATCTTCCCCAGGTAAAACAATAAGAATTTGGAGTTCAAGTTATGAAATACTGATTAGTCTCTTCTTCTAATTTAAAAATAACATTTTAAAAAATATTTGTTTATTATTTATTTGAGAGAGAGAGCATGCCCAAGCAAGGGGGAGAGGGAGAGAGAGAGCATCTCAAGCAGACACCGGCTGAGCGCTGGGCCCCATGTGGAGCTTGATCTCATGACCCTGAGATCATGACCTGAGCTGAAATCAAGAGTTGGATGCTTAACCAACTGAGTCACCCAGGCGCCCCCCAAAATAACATTTTTGATACAAGTTTTACTTTGCCTTTTTACATAGGCATAATGACATTTTACCTTAATGCAACCCAAAGCTCCACGGCTAAATTATGTTTTCCTTCAAGGAGGATATAATTTCACATTCCACCAGCACAGCAGTTTGAGGCTTACCAATTAGGTCTGTAGAAGGAATTATCATTCTTCTAGTTATGATCCTTCTTGCCTCACAGGAGCTGCAGAATGAACTGGAAGGGCCCATATCAAGGTTGGGGAGGCAATCCAGCAAAGTGAAGGAAACCGGAGGATGCTAAATTTTGAAAGCACCACGAATACTTGCTGTGCTTTGCATTAATGATTAGCATTCCTGCTTGGGGAGGAGATATTTCCAAACTTGGACTTTGCCTTGATTAAATGTGGAGTGTCATTTTGCCTCTTAATCTTTGTCGGGGCTGACAAGGAGTTTGTTCTTTTTTATGGCTGCCTTCACCGAACAATAAAAGTAACCGTTTGAAAAGTCAAATAACAGGAGTCGTTTTTTAGGAGACTAGCAGCCAAACTGCTTCACCAAGCTGGCTCCTTTCCCAGGACTAAAAATGCTGCTAGGTAATTGTTGTAACCGTTATCCCCGGTGTGAGCAGAATGGTCACACTCAGGATTCCCGACTGCATGGCTGGGGAGGCGAGTTAAAGAATGTCTAGGACCAGAGCAGGAATGGAGGTAACTCTCTGGACTGCGGCAAACCCTGCATGAAGTTGGTACATCCAAAGTTGCCATAGAAACCCTCTCTGAATGTCCTCCCTTCTCCAGGATTGACGTGATGTTTAAATGTTACTACGCCTTCTTACATTTAATGATATGTGAAGTAGAAAGCCGAGAAACATGGGAGAAAGAAAACAGACGCCAATGTCTGAAATACTAGAGAATCGAGGACTGTTCCAATACCAAGTTACCCTTTTAAACCAGTGCCCGAAGAGGAAGGGGCTGGGGTAGGGTGGGGTGGGGAGCGGCGGCTGGGAGCCCTTTACGAGAGAGTCTTTATGCCTCTGCGTCCAATGCCACACTCTGAAAGGCACCGCCGCAATTCAGCTAACCCAGCTTGTACTTGCAGCCAAATGAAATGCAAAGTTGCCTTTCAATAGCAAAGCTCGAGGAGGAAATGCCAGTTCACAAGCGTGAGAAGTTTCAGCTACTGTATTTCCATATATTCCATCTTCTACCACTCAATGTCCATGAGAAAACATTTGGAGGCTCTTTAAAGCCTGTTACATTATCAATTAATCTATAGTATGTTTTAAATAAATATTTCTATTAAATGTAACAAAAACCAGCATTTGTATTGCTTGCACCTAAATTATCATCATCATTGCAAAGCAGATGCGGAACGCAAAGATGAGGCAAACAATCGGCACTGTAATTTGCTCAGTAACATTGTTTTAGATCTAATTAGTGCTTATGCAGATCCTTTACAAAAATGTGAAAACTGCACCAGGATGTAATTGTTTAATGAATTTAGTGCAAAGCACATCTGCATAAATTCCATTTTAGCTGGAAAAACTAAGTTCAACTGCTATTTGCTCCAGAGCCAAAACATTGTGAATTGTGCCCACTGTGTTAGCCGTGCTCTGCTGGCTTGGATATTTCAAATAAATACTACGAAGCTAAAGCCTCCAGCTGCAGACCAGCCCATCTGTAGATGTTTGTTATATTTGGCAGTATTGTAGAATGATTGTGCCTTCCTGCTGGAAAAAAAAAAAAAATAAGGGGGACAAAAAACACGGTTTTGTCAGCAAAAAAAAGTAAAAGTTTAAAATATGCATCACCCAACAAAAGTGAAGTTTTGAATCTGAGTCTAGTTTAGCTAGCAGTGAATTTTAAGCACCTGTTCGCATTGAGCCCATGACATAAACCTGATAATGTACTTTTTCTTGGTTCACCCCAACATTTCATTTCTATCAAAATCACAGAAAATTGAATTGGACGTAAGTTTGAATGAAATGGAACTTGAGCTTTTCCTTTAGGTTCAGGCTTTTTACTAGTCACCTCTTGTGATCAGTGTTTCAATATAAACATTCATCACTTCTCCAAAAAGAGACGAGTTAGTCATGGATGTTTACATAATTGGCTGGAAAGGTAACACACTTTCTCAGTGTCTGCTTTTGGTTTTTGTTTTTTGTGTTGCCTTCTGCCTTTTTTTTTTTTTTTTTTTTTTGGTACAGCACAAATAAATGCACCTCCGAACCAGAGCTGTTTGTTCTAGTAAATGCCTCCAGTGCATAGGGGGCTGGTGAGGGGCAGCAGAGCTTGAGGACCGCCGGATGGAGATGTCTGCGCTGGAGTCGAAGAATTTTGTAAAACGATGAACTGCAAATATCATCTTCCCATCATTCACCTGAATGCTCCAATTTAGGCTGAAACACCCTTGAAAGCGCGAGTCCATGTTCCGACTGAACAAGTGCATGCGGTTTCTGTTGGTTCTCTATCACAGATCCAGTCTCCGACTGTCTTGGGTTAAGGTTTCCGGGAAACAGATTGGGAGGCAGAGCTATGCTCGCAGGAAGTTTATGGGGGTGGGGGGAGATTGTAGGGGGGAAAGTGCAGGGGCGGCGAGGGGTGGGGGTGCCGCGGACCTGCCCATGAAGGAGAGAGGGGGACCAGGACTGGGCACCCTTGGTTCTGTTACCACAAGAAGGCCTCAGCCAATCACACAGGTGCTCCAGAGCTGGAGTCCACTTTCAGAGCTGGATGGGATTGAGGCAAAGGCTCCACGCCTTTTTAGCCTCACATCAAGGGAGCATTAGAGGTAGGGGCCCCCTCGAGCAGGGCGTTGGCCTCAGAGGGCAGCTCCCTTTGGCCCTGGGGGCGGGGGGTTGTGTCTGCAGCCAGCGCTGCTGGAGGCTGGGGCAATGAGCACCTGGGTCCCAATGGGAGATCTTGGCGGTGCACCACACCCACTACAGGCCCGCCCTGCACCCTCGGGTCCGCTTACTTTGTATGATAACTTCACACCACCGGGGAACTGTGCCTCCACGTGTCTCCTTGGTCTCTTCCTGGAGAAACTTCAAGAGGAAGGGTAGTGGGACGAATGACGGCCCCTGCGGTTGTAGGTGGCCTTGACCGCAACTGCTTCTCATCTCCCCCTGCCCTCTTCACTCATTCTCTATTCCCCTCACTCTCAGCATCTCTGCTGACACAGATGGCTTACCTGGTGGGGTAAACCCGAGCCTCATCCCTTGGCTCATGGCCACCCTGGGCTTCTCAGGCTGCCCATGCTGCGCTTGCGTATCATCACAATTTGCCAGGGGAACCCCAATAGATGTCAGCAGAGATCACCTGGAGGCCAGCAAATTCTCCCCTGCCCTGCTGTGTGACAGCGGTCCTATCCACCCTCCTGATGCTTGATTACTCCCTCCCACCAGGGTGGCGCCGCCTTCACCAGCTTTGGTGAGCAGGAGCACGTCCTGGTGCGCCCGTAGGTAGCCTGGGTCCTGAGGTTTATGCACCAGTGCTACCAGCCCTTGGGTGGCCAGTGATAAAGTGACATCAACTGGTGAATCATTTTGCATTTGGGTGGGTAGATGCCTCTTCCGTAGTAGCTGCTCTTTGGTGGGCACTTAACAGGTGACACAAAGTGACCCATGTGCCTCTTCCCCAGAGTGCTTGTCCCTGATATTCCTCCTTCTTGTCCCCTGCCCTAGCCTTTGCCTTTGCTCATGAGTCTTTGCATGGGCCACTTCTTTTTCCTCAGAAGTAAGTGATCAAGTGCATAGTCCAAAGATCCTCAGTGGCGGAGGATTTCCCCTTACTTCTGTCTTTCAAGGCCACTCCTAGGAGGGGCTACAACACAGTCATGGCCTACTTTTGGCTTGCACCCAAAGCTGATCTAACTCTTCCATAAGCTAAGCTTGGTCTTTTTCTTCCTCTGTCAGTTGATCAATAAGGGACTCCATGAGCGTACAATTGATCCTAATAGATGTCAGCTGAGGGAGAGAAGCTGGTGTGACAGTGGTGGGCGGCATGAATGTCTGGGCCACCTGGTCATGGAGTTTCCTTGTGTCCACTTTCCCTGTTCATGCCTCATACTGGAAATACCGCTTCTATCTTATGATGGATTGCTCCTAGGCCTGCCTGACCTTATGACTTGGTGGGTCAGACAGAACCCAGATTATCATGGGCAGTTCTAGCCACATGGTCACTCAATGTCCCATGGTTAGGCACTCCATCTCAACCAGGGCCCATTAGCATGCCAGGAGCTATTTTTTCAATGGTATAAATTCTCTGCTGCAGATGGCATGGCCTAAGTCCAGAACCCTAGGGGTCCACATTGTGAATCTCCTATTGGGCTTGCCATAAACTCCACATGGCATGTTTTCTCACCACAGATACCTCTAATAACAGAGAGTCTGCTATCTTGTCCTTTACTAAATGTCCACAGATATGATGAGCTCTCGAATCCTTATAGGGTTTATTGCCTAGCTTCTGGAGCACATATGTCATCAAGGTCTCCAGTTACTTGCCATGTCCTGCTCGTGTGGACCTATTAACTTGGTGTCATCAGATTAGCAGGACAATGTGATGGTCTTTAAATGTCCAGACAGTCCATGGTTCCTTTGGATTAAATTATTGCTGAGAGCATAAGAGTTAACAGGTTGAGGGCAAGACTGTACGTATATACTGTTGTCCACTCCATGTGAATGTAACTGCATCTAAAACTCTCTTCTGATAGGAATGGAAGAGAATCCAGACGAGATCAAGGGCACATACCATTACCCTTGTGTTTCACGGCTTGTTACTAACAGCAACGATGACAACGACAAATCCAGAATGGCAGGAGGAATTGGTACTGTTCCCTGGTTGGGTCCGCAATAGTTTACAGCTTCCAGAATCAGTTGGGTTTTCACAGGACCCAGACTGATGGCTTAAATGGGGACTATAATTAGAACCACTACTCCCCAGATACTTTAGGTCTTTCTGGGTAGCACTAATGTCTACTATTCTCCCTAGGATACAATATCGTTTTCATTTAGTATTTTCGATGGGGAGATGGAGCCAGTTGCAGAGGCTCCCGGCTTGGATTTCTCTATTATAGTAGGTATTGCTTCAGAAACTCACAAACCCAAGAGAACGTGAAGTTCCGTCAATGACCAAGTATGCCCATTCCAGTCATACATTCAGAGACTGAGGAAATGACCATTTGGTGAGTTCACTGACCCAGTGGACCCACAGTGAATCAGTCCAGGTCAGGGTCTCCATTTATCACCTGGGCCCCATATGCCCTATTCTAATAGAAGCAGCATGATGAGACAGATGGGTCATGTCATCCACTAATAGTGGAAGTTTGACTTCTTCCTTACTGATTTGAATGCCTTTTATTTTTAAAATTAATTTATTTATTTACTTGAGAGAGAGAGAGAGCAGAGGGAGGGGCAGAGGGAGAGGGAAAGAATCCTCAAGCAGACTGCCCTCTGAGCACAGAGCCTGACACAGGGGCTTGATCCCTGGACCCTGAGATCATGACCTGAGCCAAAACCAAGAGTTGACACTTAACCAACTGAGCCACCCAGGTGCCCCCTTTTAATTCTTTTTGTTGTCTGATTGCTGTGGCTAGGACTTCCAGTACTATGTTGAATAAAAGATATCCTTGTCTTGTTCCTGACCTTAGGGGATAAACTCTCAGTTTTTCCCCATTGAAAGTGATGTTAGCTGTGGATTTTTCATATTTGGCCTTTATTATGTTGAGGTCTGTTCCCTCTAAACCTACTTTGCTGAGGGTTTTTGACATGAATGGATATTGAACCTTGTCAAATGCTTTTTCTGCATCTATTGAAATGATCATATGGTTCTTACCCTTTCTCTTATTGATGTGATGTATCACATTGATTGATTTGTGAATATTGAACCACCCTTGCAACCCTGGAATAAATTCCACTTGATCGTGGTGAATAATTTTTTTAATGTATTGTTGGATTTGGTTTGCTAGTATTTTGTTGAGGATTTTTGCATCTATGTTCATCAGAGCTACTGGCCTGTAGTTCTCTTTTTTTGTGGTGTCTTTATCTGATTTTGGTATCAGGGTAGTGCTGGCCTTGTAGAATGAATTTGGAAGTTTTCCTACCTTTTTTATTTTTTCTAATAGTTTGAGAAGAATAGGTATTGACTCTTCTTTAAATGTTTGGTAGAATTCGCCTATGAAACCTTTTGGTCCTGGACTTTTTTCATTGGGAGATTTTGATCACTGATTCAGTTTCATTGCTGGTCATTGGTCTGTTCAAATTTTCCATTTCTTTCTGCTTCAGTTTTGGTAGTTTATATGTTTCTAGGAATTTATCCCTTTCTTCTAGGTTGTCCAATTTGTTGGCATATAATTTTTCATAATCTCTTATAATTCTTTGTATTTCTGTAGTTTCAGTTGTTATTTCTCTGCTTTCATGTCTGATTTTGTTTATTTGAGGCGTCTGATTTGAATGCCTTTTATTTTTAAAATTAATTTCTTTATTTACTTGAGAGAGAGAGCAGACTATTGGGCAGTGGCCAAAGCCAGGTCATCCTTGGTGAGTGGTAGTCCATTGTGCTGAGCCCATACATAGCCTCCATCCCTGCTACCATGGTGGCCACTTTGTTCATGATCTTATTGGGCAATGATAGGTGTGGCTAGGGAAAGAGGTTGAGCAGTATCCATAGAATGGGTCAAATCATCTACTTGATTATGAAAATCCTCCTCTGCTGAGGTCACACTTTGGTAAGCATTCACATGGCACACAAATATCTTCACATTTTTTCCCATTACTTCCAATCACGCACAAAGCATTGCTTCTGATCAAGGAGCTTATTGTGGGAAAGCCACTTCCTCTCTGGTTGGGGAGACCTCTTTCACTGGGAAGGAGACTCATCAGGATTTAGGGGCTCAGCGTCCCCAGCTTCTCCAGAGTCCTCCCACACATCCCCATGCCAACTTATAGGATCCCATTTTTTCCCAACCAATGCCCTCACTTTAGCAGTAGGAACGCTGCAAGGCTGAGAGTTCATCTTGCATTGGAAATGCAGTTATGGGATGAGGTCTTGCATTTGACTTTCAGCAACTTGAGCCCTGCTGCTACAGGACATAAGACTCTCCTTCAGGACACAGACAAGCCCTTGGGTCATCGCTGTGCTGCTCCTTGAGCTGGGAATCTCAATGCTTGAGTTCATCCTCTTCTTTCACTATTCTGTCCAGCAACATTAAAAGCAACCAACTGAAATCATTTCTTAATTTTCCAGAAATGTTCCAAAGGATCATATACAGAGTTACTTAGCCACCTGTTTCTTATACGTGGCCGATTAGGAGTATCCAATGCAAACATTTTGCGTATTTTTATAAACAGTTCTGTGCTCTCTTTACTATTGGAGATAGAGCATCTTTAATCAGACTAGAGTGCCAATTTCAGAAACAAGCTTATCCTTAAAATTCTGTTTCTCTAAAACCACTCTCAGTACCAAAATCTGTATCACTCAGAGTTCTCCAGAGAAATAAAACCAATAGGGTATATGTACACAAATGTATATGTGAGATTTATTATAGGGATTGGTTTACACAATTGTGGAGGCTCACAAGTCCCACAATCTGCCAACCGGAGAACCAAGAAAGCTGGCAGTGTAATTCAGTCCGAGTCTCAGGGTCTGAGAATCAGAGGAGCCAATGGTTATGAGTCTGAATCCAAAAGCCGAGAATCAGGAGCACCACAGTCCAGGGGCGGGAGGAGATGGATGTCTCAGTTCAAGCAAAGAGAGCAAATTTGCTGTTCCTCTGCCTTTTTTGTTCTAGGCCCTCAGCTATCACAAGACTCACGCCCACACCATTGCCTCTTGGGGATTTTGGTAAGAGAGAGGGGCATAGAAGGTTCAGAAATGATCATTAGACAATTGTTTGTTATTGGTTTTATTCTCTGCTATTGTCTACGTTGACAGATGCAGGAAAGAAGTAAGAGAGGGTGGGGGCAGGGGAAGCAGAAATTTTACCCCAGTGGTTCACATTCATTCACTACATTCAGCTTACACTCTTTGCTAGAAAATAGGTGATTTTCAATGTCTTCCTCTGTTTGTTTATTTGTTTGTGTCTCTTGAACAATGTACACCTTTAGATCTTGATCTTCAAAATCACTCCTATTCTTACTCTGATTTCTTGCCTTTTCTTGGTTTCAGGAGAGATGGTAACTGATTTCTGTCAACATTTGTCTCCACTTGGATATGTAAAAACTTTACCTATTTTATTTTTAAGGATTTCCTCCCACCTCACATCTGAAGACTGTGAGACCCCATTTGCTGGTGGTAATTATTTACAAATGATTATTGCATGACCTACTAGAGCCTACTAAAAGCCAAGCAGAAAAATCTAACATCTTCACTTAATAATTTGGACCATTTGGAGAAGCTGAAATTGACAGGATGCAGTAGTATAATAGGATTGAGGCATTGGAGAGATGTTTAGGGATTCCAGCGGAGCATCTGTTACACATACATGTCATCTACATTTTTCTGACAAAAAGCAGGGGGGAAATATTTTTGTTTATCAGAGCTTATCAGGAAACACTGCCAGTAAATGCCTCCAAACTAGCTCGATGCAGAGAACAGAGCCAAGCAGCTTTCTCTGGTCAGTTATGACTAGTTACAATGAATGGTCAAGCCAGCCAGCAGCCACTGAAAAGAGAAGAGAAAAGTAAATGCCTGCCACTTAATGTAGAATCTTTAAGGATTAACTTTCAAAATGACTCACACAAGTTGGAGAAATGGACACACAAGGGGGTGGAGTTTAATAGGGACTAGAGTGGTGTTTTCAAGCTGGGAAAGCAGACTTTACATAATCCAAATAGGAAGGTCATTAGCTTTGATTTTGCTCGTAAAGCATCATGGACAGTTCATACTAAACTTGACCACCTGCCTGATGTAATGTTTGTCAAGTGTCTCCACTGTAGATGGACTTTTTCCCCCTTTCCACACTGTCCTCTTTGGAGGGACATCATAAAGCAGCCTATACTTAAGGAGTGGGGAGTTACAGTCCCTCTTCTTGAGGCTGGAGCAGGTACATCAATTTAGAATTCCTCCACACAGATTTTTATTTATTTATTTTTTTAAAGATTTTATTTATTTATTTGTGAGAGAGAGAATGAGAGACAGAGAGCACGAGAGGGAGGAGGGTCAGAGGGAGAAGCAGACTCCCCGCTGAGCGGGGAGCCCGATGCGGGACTCGATCCCGGGACTCCAGGATCATGACCTGAGCCGAAGGCAGTCGCTTAACCGACTGAGCCACCCAGGCGCCCTCCTCCACACAGATTTATCTTTACAACCTCATTTATTGAACTATTTATTTATTCAATCATTTATTTATATCAGGATGGACTCATGGATATTTATTTTATACTTCATGTTATGACCCAATACTACTTTATTTATTTTGTTGCTCAATCATTCCAACTGCGGCCATTGGGGGAGAGAATATGTTTTTTAAAGCTGTAATCAGTTGGGTTTTCCATTTTGTTTTCTTTTTGTTTGTCACCAAGAAATCCTACTTGATACGTCTTCCCCAAAGATCTTGCTAGAGCATAACTTAGCAATGAGTTAGCTGTGTAGTGCTTTTAAAAATTCTAGCAAGGGGGCGCCTGGGTGGCTCAGTCGTTAAGCGACTGCCTTCGACTCAGGTCATGATCCCAGGGTCCTGGGATCGAGTCCCACATCGGGCTCCCTGCTCAGCAGGAAGCCTGCTTTTCCCTCCCCCACCCCCCCTGCTTGTGTTCCTGCTCTCGCTGTCTCTCTCTGTCAAATAAATAAATAAAATCTTAAAAAAAAAAAAAATTCTAGCAAGGTACATACAAACAGGCACATTGCCTAACAACCTCACATTTGCCCTTCTTTCTGTATTGTTTGGCCTGTCGTAATTAGAAAAAATAAGCAAATCATCCTACTCAGGAAATGAATACTGATCCTTGATCTCCTACTAACTGGCTGTGTGGCTCACATGTACATCGATCATTTGGTCACCAGACCAAAAATTGGGACACTATAGTCAACTACTCTGTAAGTATTCACTCATATGTATAGATTCCATTGGTAATAAATTACTTTTGCTAAAAAGAGTGAGATCACAGGAAAAGAGATACAATTCACTGAAAATACATGTCAGCTAATATTCTATTTCAATATTTGCCTTGAGAATTTCTTTGGAGAGCCACAGGGTTTGTTTGTAAAGATAAAAATGAAATAGCCGTGAAAATGCTTTTAAAAATATAAGTACTATATAAATCCAAAGGTATAATTATTACAATAAAGTGAACTCCTAATTATCCAAATTTGTGGACTAAGTGGGGTGTTGGTATCATTGAGCACAGACCACTTCCTTAGACCTGCGAAGCCCTGCAAGTCTCAGACGCTCCTCATGAAATGAAGTAAATAAATATCAAGAGCAGGTGAGAAGGGGAAAAGTATAAAATGGCAGCAGTATGTATGGCTG
Source organism: Mirounga leonina (assembly GCF_011800145.1). NCBI lineage: Eukaryota > Metazoa > Chordata > Mammalia > Carnivora > Phocidae > Mirounga > Mirounga leonina. The sequence continues at coordinate 62,388,914 of NW_023270389.1, read as the reverse complement.
TGTGTGTGGGTGTGGAACGGGGAGGAACCCGTATCCAGCCTTGCCTGGTGTGGACTGGCAGGGGAGGTGTAGACTACTAGCAGCTGAGGGGATGATGACAAGGGATACAAAGGAAGTGGACGGGTGGAGAATAAAATTCAGCTGCTCTGTTCTTTTCCAGCATCCACCTCTTCCCTAACCAATCACATTCCCCAATCCCTGTCTAGACTGGCAGCAAATGTGGGGCCAAGAAGAAGTAACTCACTGTTGGGAGGAGTGCTGGTTGCAATGCCTGAAATGGCCATTAGGGAGAAGGTATTTGCCGAGGTATGGCAAAACTCCAAGTACGAGGACATGGGGGAGGGGCAAGATCAGTCTGGCATAATCAGATAACGATGGAAGCAAATGTGGTTAAAGCATGAAAAAAAAAAAGAATTTCTAGTGGTCTGTGGGACATTTACAGGCTTTGGGGACGAGTGGTTTTAAAGATTTTTTAAAAATGGACTATTTCTAAAATTGGAACATTTCACATAAAACCTACACTTCTGGCTTCTCGTGAAAAGTGTGCGATCTGGCAAATCTGGTGCTGAATTCTCTCCTGGGGACTCAGCTGGAGCTGAATGGTGGCAACCTTGTCCTTAGCCAGAGAGTCTGGTGTCCCAGAGTCCCCACCCACCTTTTATTGTTCCCAACCTATTCACTCATTTAAAATACCTGTGTGACCTCGATCAGCATTTTGAGCTTACAACCGTGTTATTTGCAGGAGGGGAAGAAGCCAGGAGAAGAGGTAAGAGAAAGTCAAGGAGAGTGGTGAAGGGAACCAGAATCAGCTGAAAGGCTAAAGAAAGGGAAACAGTGTGTTTTCAAAGATAAAATCCATAGAACGAATAATACACATTCAATATTGGGAAATACTCAAAGATTTTTGAGAAAAGATTAGGCGGAATCCAGCAGCTATCTTTCTGTGGTGCATAAACATGGCTAACATATGAACCCGCTGTGCTTTATCATGAAGGATTTCGTGAGGCACACACGCACAAAATTTAGTTAGGGCTCAGGGCTCTGAGAGCCGCTAAAACAACAGTTTCCCCGGACTTGGAACACTATGATAACAAATCTTTTCAAATTACCCTGAGACCAGTTTCCTGTGCTGAGTTCAGCAGTGGATTCAAATCAATCAGGTGTATTTCAATTGCTGAAAAGAGAAAGAATCTTAGTGTGAATCTCTCCATCTTAAAAAAAAAAAAAAAAAAAAATCAAAAACTTGATTTCATTCAAGTCCCGGGTATTAGAATTGTAAAAGAAAGACTATAAAAGGGAGAAACAAGCATATATGGAGGTATCTGAGTAAGATAGCCCAGTTTGATTTAAAATATTCCACATGGGCCCCTACAGCTCTTAATATAAGAATAAAATTACTACAAATGAACCAGAGCCACATGTGGCCAGAGAGGCTGACAGTGAAAATCAGCAAGAAACTGCTTATTCAGCTTCTTCAAACAAAAATGAATTGTTTTGATGAATGAGAATTCTTTAATGAATTACCATATGACATGCCAGTAATTTTTTCAATGTCAAGGGGAGAAAGTTTTCATTTGTCTTTTGTTTGGCTACAGCCATTTAAAAATAATAGAAGATCATGGCCACGGAGACAACACTTCCCATTATGGCCCTCCAAAGGCAGGATGTGCCCACACTGAGCCCAGATAGAAAGGGGCGGGGTCGGTAAGGTTCTCCTGGAATCTCCAAGTCTCTGCCTTGTTTCTGTGTTCTCTACATGTAGATGTGGGGAAGCGTTGAATGGATCCAGTGGATCCAGCGAAGTTGTGTCCAGATCTCACACATTCCACACAGTCAGCACAAGTGTTGGGTGGCTACCTTTGAAACTGTAGGTACCCAGGTTGGGGACAGTGTAGGAAAAACTTGAAGGATGTCAAGTGAACGGTGGGGTTGGCTGCTGGAGCCACAGCTGGAAAGGAGAACAGGAGGGCACCTGAAGGCCACAGCAAGGGGGCAAATGGAAGAGCACTATCAAAACCAAAGATCTGGAGCCAGGAGGGCAAACCAGGTGTTTCCTAAGCGTTCAGGTGAGCTCTGGCAAACACAGCACTGAGTGGACCCATTGCGACATCTTCTCAGGCTTGACCTTTGAAAGGCGGCCACCTCGGCCCCCCTTTGGTGCTCATGTGGACATTTATAGCCTTTCCCACTCTGTATTGACCCCTATCCCCACGCTCAGTCCCCCTGGGTTTTGTGATATTGGAGTAGCTACCAATATCCTGCCAAGTTGGGATTCCAGGTTTCTAGATTTGGGCACAGCAGAGCATCTGGGAGCAAGTCTCACCTGGACCACACATAATACCAAGAGGTGACAGACACTCAAGCAAAAAGGGACACATGTTAGATTATAAGCTTTTAGTTGTATTCCCTGACGCCATCCCCAACCAAAATATAAAAATATAAACAGATGTGTGCGTGCATGTGCGCATGCATGCACACACACACACACACACGTACATTTTGTAGAGAAAATATTTTTTTAATTAAACCCTGGAAGAAATTCATCATGTATGTCCTTATGGACACCATGGATAGAGTTTTGAATAAAAACAAGCACTAAAAAAATTTTTTTAGATCAACTTTATAAAGTCTGAACATAGAACATTAAGTTGTAACTTATTGGAAGCATTCCTTAAGGGGGCTGAGATAATAGGATACAAGAGGTTTTCTTTCTGATTATCTAATTTCAGAGAAATACCAGGTGATTTTGCCTTCCAGGGGAGGACATTTGACAGTGTCTGCAGGGAGGGGAGTGGACTGATCCATTGGATGGACAACGTCCCCTCCAACACTGGGATGCTGGGATGGCATGGTGGGACAAGAAGTTGGAGTCAAAGACCAGAAGACTCTCAGAGCGGTGTTATGCATTCATTTGCATTCATTTTCCCCACTGAACGATGAACTCTTTTAGGACAGTTTAATTCACCTCCAGATCCCCACAATGAATCATCTGTTCATTCAAAAAATACTTATTGCCAAGCCCATTTTGTATTAGATGCCTAACACTCAAACATAAATACTGCATGCTTCATAGCCCACAACCTATACATTTTTAAAAAATGTGTTGCCCATTAAATTTGAGAACTTTTGATGGGTAAGGGATATCTGATGGGTAAGGTGCTGTAGGGCAAATAGTAGATTTTATTATGTAGTGACATAGATGGGTATGATGTAGAAAGTACAGGTTAATGTGCACTGATCCAATGAGATCTAATAAGCAAGCAAAACTGGGAATCCCCATTTTAAGCATCGAAAGAAGTGTCTTAAATGAATGTGTGAGCAGTTGCTAGGGGGGAGTTCAGGACCACCAGGCCATGTGATTTATTGAGCCCTATCCCCCCTCCTGCCTCCACCCCCACCTTAGAAAGGAAAATCCCAGGCAGCTTAAAAGATGGCATCCCACGTGGCAGATACAGACCTGGTCACAGCCTTCAAGGGACCTCCATAGCAGCTAAGGCCATGGCCCATAAACAAAGGAGGGTGGCATACAAGGGAAAGATAGGAGACAGAATGTAATGATAGAAAGTATTAGCTTGGGGAAGAGAGGTATAGTGACTCCAAGCCATTGAGAAAGACATCTGATTAACTCTTAGTATCCATTCTCCCCTTTGCCTTCTAACAACCAAACTCCCAACATTTTAGCTGGGCAATCGTTACCCAGTTAAAGATTTTCTTTCACCACCTTCCTGGCCACAGATAAGGCCACATGAACAGATTCTGGCCAATGGACTGGGAATGAAATTGACATCTGCACCTTTGGGGTTACATTGTTAAAAGGGAGCCATTTGCCCCAGGTTGTGGACTCAATGTTTGTGTCCCCCTGAAATTCATATGTGGAAGGCCTAACCCCACGTGATGGTTTTAGAGATGGGGCCTTTGGGAGGGAATTAGGTTTAGATGAGATCTTATTGGTGGAGACCCCATGATGGAATTAAGGCTTTTATAAACAGAGGAGGAAACCCGAGCTCTCTGCCGTGTGAAGACTCAGCCAGAAGCTGGTTATCTATGGCCAAAAAGAGGATTCTCAGTGGCACTGGGTCCTGCTGGCCCCCTGATCTCAGACTTCAGCCTACCGTATTCTGTGATAGTAGCCCACGCTCACGAATGCACTCTGCCTCCTTTTCTTCTCTTCCCGGGGCGCTGGGGCACTGATGTGGTGCCTGTGAGCACGTTTTGATCATGTGGATGGGAAAAGCACCCCCAGGGAAGGCAGGCAGCAAGAAGGATGGCATCTGGGGCTCTGGGATAACACTGTGGAGCAGAGCCAACATACCACCTGGGATGCCCTGCCGGCCCAGACTTTTCTAGAAAAGAGAAAGACATCTTCTATTTGGTTTACACCTCTGTTTTTCATCTCTGTCTAAACAGCCAAGCCAATGTACTCACTAATAAAAACAAAGCTCAGGCTATAAGCATGATGGAAGTGCCCACAGACCCCAAGCGGACCACCCTATTTCTGGCCATTATACAGGGTGGGCTCTCCTCATATGGCGAAAGTCAGCAATGGTTTCCAAATAAAGGTCTATGGATCGGCTCTGTCAGAATCAGCCAGCCAAGAAGCTTTTAAAGAACTTGGAAGGGCTCTAACATCTGTCATTTTATCCAGATAATTCTGTGGCATGGCTTCTGGAGCAGAATACTCCTCCCTGGTATTTGCCCCCCTCTGGTCCCAGCCCCTTAGGCTCCCATTTCACACGTGCATCTGCCCTTCTCTGCACTGGTGTCTGCTCCAAGTCTCTTCTCTGGTTGACCATCTTGGGCTCCCTCTCTGTTTCTCAGCAAGTGCACAGCCTCCCCGGATGTGGGGGTCACAGCACCTTCATCCCCTCCCAGCAGCGGCCTGGAGAAGCTCTCTCCAGAGCAGCCTGCTCCCCTCCACGGTGCCAGCCTCCCTGACAGAAAGGGGACTGGAGCACGGAGAATGTGCCAAAGAGGGCCCCACCTGGGCTGCCTCCTGCTGTGGTGAGCGGCCACCAGGCCCGCAGGGGTAAGAGCCCCCAGATGGCCTGTGAATTGAACACCCCTAGAGGCTTTCCAAGGTAGCCAGCCAAAGACCCCAGGTGTGGCCTCCTCTGTTCATGCAGAAACTCCAGAAGCAGAGACCCCATGCAGAACCCCAGGAGATGAATGGCCACCCATGGAGTGCTGGAGAGTTCTTGCTGGCTTCCTTGTCTTACTCCAGGATACTTCTTGGGGATGCCCTAGCAAAGATCCCCAGGGAATCCCTCTGAGTCACTGGTTCCCTCGGAATCCCTGGAGGGCTTGTTACAACACAGGCTGCTGCCCTCCCCCAGAGTTTCATACTCAGTAGTTCTGGGGTGTAGCTGAGACTGTGGATGACTAACAGCTTCCAGGTGACGTTGAGGCTGCTGGTCCCGAGACCCCCGCAGAACCACTGCTCCAAATGTCTGATACCTTGGGGAGAGAGTCAGTGCGGTAACCTCCCACATCAGGAGGTGGTCTGGGCTGAGTAAAAGGGTTAAAAGGAAAAAGAGTCAAGGTGGGGAAGGGAACCAAGAACAGGTAACAACACAATATCCTAGACTGTGGAGTCCGACAGAACTCTTCTGGGTCAGGTTCTGCCCTATACTGGCTGTGTGATCAATGTCTCTGAACCTTTGTCTCCTTTTCTCTAAAAATGGGGCTATGAGAACCATGGAATTGGATTGCTGGAAAGATTTGGTGTGGGAATGTCTAGGGAACTCCTGCAGAACCTGACTCAGGTGTACAGTAGGTAGCCAGGAAATGGTATTTAAAGCCCTGGCCTCAGGTTCCCACAGTTTTTCCCCATACGGTTTTATGACATTCAGAAAATCTTCAGGCACTGGACCCCATATGTGGATTGACATCTTTCTTACTTCTGAGTCTCAAAGTGAGGGCAAGTGCTTCCTTTCTGAGCTTACACTGGAACATTCTATCAATATTATTTTCTACTTTAGTAGTTTTCTGTGATCAGCTCACCCACTAGACAGAGGGAAGTAATTCCTTTTTCTCTAAAATCACACACAGAGGGTATGTTTTCCAGGATGATGGCCTTATGACTTTTGTGGTTTACACCAGCAGACCATTTAGGGGTCATCTTCCAGGGGAAACGTGAGAGGAAGAGAAGGGGCCAAAGTCTGTGGCTTCAGCCTCAATTCAATCCAGTAGCTCCACGCTGCCTGCTGGCCCCCCTTGTAAGCCAGTAACGTCAGGGGCTCAGTCACCTGACTCTACTGAGCTCCCAGCTTCTGTCCATGGAACCTCCCGAAAACCAAACTCACCCTCCCCGGTTTCTTAAGAGCTGATGGTACAACTTGCAAATAACCCTGATATTTTGCTTCTACTTTTTCTTGGGAACCATTTTTTTCCAACTCTTGGGAAAACCAGTAGAGTGCTTTGTCCCCAGGGAGCTCCATAAATATTGTCTGACTGAATGATATCTTCTGCCTGCCCTTTTGACATGTTTCTGTTTGTAAGCTCCAGAGGAGGCAGAGAAAACTAAAGGAAAGGGCACTCAGACAGGTAGGACTTGGTAGCCAACTCCAATAAATGTTGTGGTGGACGGGCTTAGGAAAGCCAGAAGGGTGGATGCCAGCACCTTCATAACCATAGTGAAGAATTTCCAGACCAAACCATCCAGGTTCTTCCCTCCCCTCGGTCCCTGGGGTGGGACCCGGGACTTTTACATCCCTGCCCAGTTACTTCACCTCATAGCCTTCCCCCAGTGGTCACCAATGAGTTTAGTAAACATTTTTCTCCAGTTCAGTGAGTCAGTGCTCTCTGCAGGTAACCCAAGTGGCCCTTTAGGGGCAACAAGAGTAGCTCTGTCCTCTGACTTTGAAGAAGAATCACTCTATCCACTGGAATTCATAGCCTACCTCCTTCCAGCATTTCCTCTCAGTGAATAACACCATCTCCATCTTGTCGACCAAGCCAGAAATCCAGCAGTGACTTCTGGCATGTCCCTCTCCCTCAGACCCTGCCCAAATTCAACCTAGCACCAATCGCAACAGTCTCCCATTGGACTTGCCCTGCAGCCATGCCCGTGGCCTCCAATCTCCCCTCCTTGCTGCAGCAGAGTGGCCTCACCACATGTGATTTGATTGTGTTACATCTCTTAGAATTGTTCAATGAGGGGCGCCTGGGTGGCTCAGCTGGTTAAGTGTCTGCCTTTGGCTCAGGTCATGCCCCCAGGGTCCTTGGATTGAGCCCCGTGTTGGGCTCCTTGCTCAGTGGGGAGCCTGCTTCTCCCTCTGCCCCTCTCTACACCCCCCCACTGTGCTTGCTCTTTCACGCGAGTGCATGCTCTCTCTCTCAAATAAATAAATAAAATCTTAAAAAAAAATTGTTCAATGACTTCCATTTACTTTTAGGATAAAGACAGAACTTCACGTGGCCCTGGACAGTCTGATCTCTGACTACTTCTCCTGTCTCACCACTCACACAGTGTCTGCTATGTAGGAGACCCTCCATATTTGTTGAGGAATGAATATGCCACATCTAGTTGCTGATTACATGAATAAATTAATGAATGAATAGATAAATGAGTAGCTACCTTCCTTTAGGACTTTGAAGAAGAATCTCTATCCACCAACGGACTCTTGCAAAGGTCTTCATGCCATGTCCACAGACACAAGGCTCTAATGAAAAGTTAGGTTTTACGGTGGTCCAGTATTCTGGATCTCAATTTGCTTCTCTCATCTCACACCTAACTCTTGGCTTCCTTTTCACAACCCATCCCGGCAGTGATTCTATCATCTCATGCATTTATCTTGACACACAATCTTATTTCTCAGGACTTAATAATCGAGCTGCCTTCTGAATACATTTTCACTCTCTTTTATGGCCTGATGCCCTCTGATGTAGTCCATTCCCCAGGCCTCCTGTCCTTCTCCCCACATGGGTGACTCCCATCCAGTCTGTCCTAGAACCACAGGACAGACCCATATACAGCCGAGGCCCCACCAACCCCACAGACACTAGTTCAATATCTCTTGGAAAGATCCCAGACTTGGTAATTTCACTAGCTCTCCAGATAATGTACTGTGATGCCTCCATTTCTGCCTGGAGTCCCTCTGCTGGTTCTCTGCTTTCAGCTCTGTCTGCAGGCCAATACAGTATTTCTTGAGCCATCAAAGTGTTGTTGAGCAAAGTTTCATGGATAACATAGCCCAAATTTTAGCAAAGGCCAGAATTTTAATAGAACAAATAGACAATAGGACTCATTCTTCAGGCCATATGGTCATTGTCATGAAATACACGGTCAGTTTATACTTTTTTTTTTTTTTAAGATTTTATTTATTTGAAAGAGAGAGACCTGGGGGGGAGAGGGACGAGGGGGAGGGAGAGACCTCCAGCAGACTCCACACTGAGCACAGAGCCTAACATGGGACTCGATCCCATGGCCCTGAGATCATGACTGAGCTGAAAACCAAGAGTCAGACACTTAACTGACTGAGCCACCCAGGTGCCTCATGATCAGTTTATACTTTAAAACTCCAGTTATCACTCACACAAAAAAGAATGTCTTATGAATATATATGAGCCTGGCACAGTATGGGTGCTCAATAAATATTTTTTGAGTGAAGAAAAAATTCAAATGCACCACCCCCTACCAAAAACCACCCTCTCCAAAAGGTGATTACTGGATTACCTTTTGAAATCAGAGCTGGCAGTTCTCCAGACAGATGTCCTCACAAGCATGTTCCCATTTTCTGACGAGCATGTTCCCATTTTCTGAATTTGGAAGTTGAGAGCCAAGCCCCAACCAACTGAATCCTATCTGCCTAAAAGTGGAGTTACTGGTTGGGCTCATGTCTGGGCTTCTGAGATGAAATATTAATCAAACCATTGAGTTTGGAAAAGATCTCTTTTCATATATATATGCTATTAAAGTGCACTTGAAATCCAAGTGCTTGCACATTTTACTCTGAATGCCCTACCAATCAAACACTGGAATAACCTTGGATGAAGTAAAATTAACTCTTCTTTCATATTGGAAAAGACAAATGATGATACGTTAAGACTGAATAATAATAACAAAGTAGCACAGGATGCTGACTTCCTCCCCCGAATCTAACTTCTGTGGTGGAGATACCACAGAAGTGATCAAGAGGCCGAAGCTGGAAGTCTCCAGAGCTGAGCTCAACAACTAGCATGGGAGCAGTGTGGTCTGGAGTCAGAGAGGGCCTGAGCCACTGGATTCCTTCCTCCCTCTAGATCTCCCTCCATTGCATTTACTTGTGGAAATCATTCTATGCAGCAACATCAGCCCAGCACCTTGGGAAGGTGGAGTTGGAAAGGCCATGTGAGGGCAGTATCAATGCCTGTCAGAATAGGAAATATGGCAGAGAGGCAGGCAGGCTGGCAGGAGCCCCAGCATCTTCTCCCTGCCGCTAACCTGCAACCACCTCTCCTCAGACAGAAGTATTGGGGGGCTGGTTCCCTGGGGAACAGGTGATGTCTACAGGAGGAAACACAGGGAGCGGTTGAGCAAGTCAGCAACACGAGGGTCTGTATACTTTGAGGAGCAGCCCCACCTTCCAAACCCACATTAGCCTGGAAAGCACAAGCAAGGTTTTCTCCCCTTGCCTTGGCAAACATCAGTAGTCAACGCAGCTGGAGTCCCAATGGAAAAAAATAAGATGAAGTCATAGAGAAAATAACAAAACTATTCCAGAGGGAGCAAAAGTAATAGGAAAGAAAGAACAATACTTTCATATGGACATAATTAGTAGCCCCTAACATAAAGGAGAATCAACAAGTAGCTATGTGGGGCGCCTGGGTGGATCAGTTGTTAAGTGTCTGCCTTTGGCTCAGGTCATGATCCCAGCGTCCTGGGGTTGAGCCCTGCATTGGGCTCCCTGCTCTGCGGGGAGCCTGTTTCTCCCTCACCCTCTGCTTACCTCTCTGCCTACTTGTGCTCTCCCTCTCTCTCTCAGTCAAATAAATAAATAAAGTCTTTAAAAAAAAAAAAACAAACAAGTAGCTATGCAAGTAAAGCTATTAGAAATACTGTATATAGAAAAATATAATTTTCCAAGTAAAGGATTCCATGAGTAGATTAAATATCAGAATTGATATGGCTGAAGAAAGATTTAATGACCTGGAAGACCATTGAGGAAAGGAAAGAATGAGAGCAAAGAGGCACAGAAAGCAGAAGTAAAACCATCACTCTCTGCACAGTAGGGTCGCCAAGGAGCAAAAAAATAAATAGGAAGAAAAAATTTGAAGAAATAATTTCCCAGAATTAGAGAAAGAATGTTTACATCGAAAGGTCTCATCCAGTGCTAAACAAGATCAAAGAGGGTGGGAAAAAACCATAATTGTGTGTTTTATCATCATAGTGAAATTGAGGAATGTTGAAGCTAAGAGAACGTTCTAAAAGCTTACAGAGGGAAAAAGCAGATCACCTTAAAAGGAACAAGAACCAGACTGGAATCAGGATTCTTGAGAGTAGTAAAGAAATATCTTCCAAGTATTAAAGATAAGGAACTTTGAGCCTAAATATTTCTATTCAGCCAATCCTTTATTTAAATGTGAGGACACTGGGTGCCTGGGTGGCTCAGTCATTTGAGTGTTGGACTCTTGATTTCAGCTCAGGGTTATGGGATCTAGCCCCGTGTCGGGCTCTGTGCTGGGCATGGAGCCTGCTTGGGATTCTTTCTCTCCTTCCTTTGCCCTTCCCCCTGCTCACTAGCTTGAGTGTGTGCTCTCTCTCTCTCAAAAAATAAAAAAATAAAAAAATAAATGTGAGGACAAAATGAGGATATTATGAAGCATCTGGGGTCTAAGGAAAATTTGTGCCACAGATTTATGCCTCTTTGCAAGACTTCTTTGGGATACACTTTAAGAAGGGAATTTAATCCATAAAGGAGCCACAGGATATTAGGAAATAAAAAGAAATAAAGTACTGATATATGATAGAACATGAATGAACCTTGAAGACATTATACTAGCTGAAAGAAGCTAGTCTAAAAGGCCACATATATGATTCTATTTATACGAAATGTCCAGAATAGGAAATCCAGAGACAGAAAGTAGATTAGTGATGGCCAGGGGCTAAGCAGGGAAGGTGAGTAGTGACTGCTAATGGGTACATGGTTTCTTTTGAGGGGGTGATAAAAATGTTCTGGAATTAGACAGTGGTGATGGGTGGACAACTTTGTGACTATACTAAAACCCACCAAATTGTACTCTTTAAAAATAAATTTTAAATAAACTCAAAAAAGATATTAGGAAAGTCAGTTAAAAAAAAAAAAAGCAAGCAATAATCTACCCCTCTCCCCTGCCAAAACATATCTATAACATTTTAGACTTAAAACTCCAGACAATAACCACGTGCCAAGAGGAGAGGGTGGAGGAAGAAAGCAGAAAACATGCTAAGGGCTTTTCTCATTCAAGAGGAAAACATAAATATGCATAAGCTTTAAGCATTGATAGTGAAAAATAAACATAAGTAAAAATCTAAATAAAGCTGGAAGTAACCACCAGAGAAATAGCAATATCAAGCGTGGGTGAGTTCAGGCATATATATATATATATATATATAGCAATACATATTATTTTTTGACAACTTGCTTTCCTCTTATTTCCTTTTTATATTTAGTAAATATATATGTTATATATAAATAAAAATCTATTTCATATATATCAAAGACTAAAATATTCTCTATTTTCTTTGTATATATTTACATAAAATATATTTATAAATGCACTACATTTGTATTTAAAGTGCATTATATTGTATATTTTTATATTTTTATTTTTTTTTAAAGATTTTATTTACTTATTTGACAGAGAGAGACACCGAGAGAGGGAACATAAGCAGGGGGAGTGGGAGAGGGAGAAGTAGACTTCCCGTGGAGCAAGGAGCCCGATGCAGGGCTCGATCCCAGGACCCTGGGATCGTGACCTGAGCCGAAGGCAGACACTTAATGACTGAGCCACCCAGGTGCCCCTATATTGTATATTTTTAAAATAACACTTGCAGATATGTTATATTAACCATGACTTTCACATCAAGGTAGTAAACGGGGCATTAGAAACTTGTTTGAAGAGCTTTGTGTTTAATGGGGCTGAGGATCATCTGCTTTAAACCACCCTGGCATATCACCCCACTGCCTGGTATTTTTCTCATTTACTTCTCTGTTGATTGTTTATTTGTTTGTTTCCCACTGCTGGAGTGCAGGCTCCATGAGAGCTAGGTCACAGCCTGCCTGTGACCAGCCCTCTCCCGGGTGCCCAGAAGAGCCGGGCACGTGGGACACTCATGAATCACATCTGTCTGTCCACATTATTGGCCCATGCGGAGCCAGCCTGAAGCGGCTTCTCCCAAAGAGCCAGGCCAGTTCAGCTCTGAGCCCCCATTAAATAAGAATGTGGAGGGGAATTCAAAGAGCCCCGGCATGGTGGCCAGAGACCTTCCATCAACTATAACAAGGAAGGGGCAGCCCACCTCTAAACATTTACCAACGTGGAGGAAACTGCAGGATCTGTGGGCTTCACCAGTTTTGCACTCTGGATGTGATTCCCATACAGCCTCTGCCAGGAGGCATTGTCCCTCTGCAGAGAAGGCACACAGAGATTCCCCAACCCTCACTTCATCCTAGCCACAAAAATCCTGTCAAAACCTTTCTGAGGGGCACCTGGGTGGCTCAGTTGGTTAAGCGACTGCCTTCGGCTCAGGTCATGATCCTGGAGTCCCGGGATCGAGTCCCGCATCGGGCTCCCTGCTCGGCAGGGAGTCTGCTTCTCCCTCTGACCCTCCCCCCTCTCATGCTCTCTGTCTCTCATTCTCTCTGTCTTAAATAAATAAATAAAATCTTAAAAAAAAAAAAAAAAAAAAAAAACCTTTCTGAGAACAGTAGAGCCTTGGAGACAAATAGACCAGCAGAGGGAAGAGGGAGACTCTGAGGGTTGCCTACAGTACTTTCTCAGCAACCCAAGCCATAAAGAAGACCACCCTGGTTACACCAGATGATAACTCCTTCCTAGGGCTTGCTCTAGGGATGAGTAAAAAACATATTTCAGGTACCTAAAGGTTACACTGTCAGCCATCAATAAACACCTGATACGTGGATGAAGAATGAATGCCTACTCCAGCACCTGACTCATGGCTGTCATTCAATTACAGGCAGCTCTTAGGGAGACTGAGAAACAGAAGGTCCAGATCTGAAGGATGAGGGTCAAGAACAGCAAGGAACCTTTGGAGAGTTCTCTACAATATCTATGAAAATAAATCTGTGTGAAATAAATTCATTTGAGGAAATGTCTTCATATGATAAAGTGGTTCCTTGCTTGATAAAACGTTCACCATACATTGGCTTTAAAAACCAAGCCTTTTTCAATTCTTAATCGCAGGAAACAAACTGAGTGTTGTTGGAGTGGGGGGTGGGGTGGGAGGGATGGGGGGACTGGGTGATAGACACTGGGGAGTGTATGTGCTCTGGTAAGCGCTGTGAATTGTGCAAGACTATTGAATCTCAGATCTGTACCTCTGAAACAAATAATGCAATATATGTTAAGAAAAAAAAAAAGAAGAAGAAGAAGAAGAAGGTAGCGGGAGGGGAAGAATGAAGCGGGGGAAATCGGAGGGGTAGACGAACCATGAGAGACGATGGACTCTGAAAAACAAACAGGGTTCTAGAGGGGAGGGGGGTGGGAGGATGGGTTAGCCTGGTGGTGGGTATTTAGGAGGGCACATTCTGCATGGAGCACTGGGTGTTGTGCACAAACAATGAATCATGGAACACTTCATCTAAAACTAATGTTGTAATGTAAGGGGATTAACATAAGAATAAAAAAATTAAAAAAAAAAAAAAAACCAAGCCTTTTTCAAAATAGCATCTCATGTATCACAAATTTATTTATACACCACTTTCCTGGACAAATTTTTTGCTTTGATTGAATCACATCTGTATTAATATTTTAATAATATAGAATATGGTGATTAAATGCTTACTACTTCAGTGGGGCAAATGAAATGCTTAATTACAGCAGGAAGGGCTTAGGGTAGGCAGGAGGAAAAACACATTGATATTAAGGGCAACCATGAAAACAAAGAAATTCTCTACTAAATTTGTTATGTGAACACCTTCACATAAATTATTAAAGACATTGAGTAACCCTCTGACTTTAGTGGGCTATCTTGGAATCCAGAGAGCCAATTAGAGGAGATCCTTTGATATGCACAATTTCTAGATTTTGCAAATGCACTTCCGATCTCATTATTGCAAATTTTTGGATCAGAAAGGAATCCGAATGGCCATTTAATTGAATCTTAGCATTTCACAAGTGGAATCTGAGACCCCAGGAGGTTGAACTGATTTGCCAAAGGTTGTGTAGCCAGTTAACTGTTCACTCAGGACTGGACACAATTCTCCCAAATACCATTTCAATGCTGTTTCTACCACATGATATTATTACCATCCTTTTATGCTCTGGCACTGCTGTTCTCTAAAGTCTTAACTCATTCAGCTATTCTCTATATTAAATCCAAATTGAACCCCAGACCCTTTCCCTTTGCAAGCTTTCTGGCTCAGTGTCCACAGCCCACAGTCGCAGTACACTTTTCATTTTACTTTGTTGAAAACATAGTCTTACTTGGTACGAGCTGTATCTCCTCCAATATTACCTCCAGCAGAAAATATATTCCACATGTTTAATAACAATATGCCTGATATTTGATTATAGCAATGAGGTGTTATAGGTATAAATTATGACTTTTACCATCAAAACCATAATTTTTAGAAATGGAAGAGTAGTGTGGGAAAATATTCTCACCACTGGTGAAAAATCACGTTTTCACAGGGTTTGCAAACAGGGAAATATTTGTGGTTTTGTCTCATATGTTTTGCTTTTTTTTGGCAATAGCAAAAGGCAGTTTTCTTTGCAATAAAAACGGCCTTTCGTTTTCGCCAATGCTTCACATCCATTTTTGCCAAGCAAAAAGCTGTTTTCCCAGGAGAAAACAGCTAGAGCTGAAATAAAAGTGAAGCACAATTTGTAAAATTTCCCTCTTTGCCTATTTTTTTTTAATTTTATTCTTATGTTAATCCCCATACATTACATCATTAGTTTTAGATGAAGTGTTCCATGATTCATTGTGCATAACACCCAGTGCTCCATGCAGAATGTGCTCTCCTCAATACCCACCACCAGGCTAACCCATCCCCCACCCCCCTCCCCTCTAGAACCCTGTTTGTTTTTCAGAGTCCATCGTCTCTCATGGTTCATCTACCCCTCCAATTTCCCCCGCTTCTAAAATTTCCCTCTTTGAAAACAAAAATCACACCCTCAATGCAAATGCCACCTAAGGGGCCTTGCACAGAGAAAGATAATGGGAGCGCCATGGTGAAAATATACATATAAGCAAGCTTTCTAGTAGATGCAAAAATAAGCCCCAAGTCAGAGCCATGGTGAAAACATACATATAATCAAGCTTTCTAGTAGACGCAAAAGTAAGTCCAAAGTCATGCAGGTGGAAGTTTTTAAATCCTGCTCAGAATTAAAGCTAAGGGTCCAATCTTCACCTCTGTGATCCAAATGTGCCTCCGGAATAACTCTTAAAATGGAGCTTATTGGGTCCACCTGTGCCAATTTCTCTGGATGGCTTCTGTATTGGTAACAGCATCTTACATCTTTTTAGTATACCATGATCCATTTTGATACTTAACAAAACCATGAATATTAGTAAGAACGGGCATTACCTCCAGCTTATATAAGTTCATCAGACATTTAATTTTTTTAAATTTTATTATGTTATATTAATCACCATACATTACATCATTAGTTTTTGATGTAGTGTTCCATGATTCATCATTGGCTCCATGCAGAACGTGCCCTCTTTAATACCCATCACCAGGCTAAGCCATCCCCCCACCCACCTCCCCTCTAGAACCCTCAGTTTGTTTCTGAGTCCATAGTCTCTCATGGTTCATCTCCCCCTCCGATTTCCCCTCCTTCATTTTTCCCTTCCTACTATCTTCTTCTTTTTTTTTTTTAATATATAATGTATTATTTGTTTCAGAGGTACAGGTCTGTGATTCAACAGTCTTACACAATTCACAGCACTCACCATAGCACATACCCTCCCCAATGTCTATCACCCAGCCACCCCATCCCTCCCACCCTACCCCTCACTCCAGCAACACTCAGTTTGTTTCCTGAGATTAAGAATTCCTTGTATCAGTGAGATCATATGATACATGTCTTTCTCTGATTGACTTATTTCGCTCAGCAAAATACCCTCCTGTTCCATCCACATCATTGCAGATGGCAAGATCCCATTCCTTTTGATGGCTGCATAATATTCCATTGTATATATATACCACTTCTTCTTTATCCATTCATCTGTCGATGGACATCTTGGCTCTTCCCATAGTTTGGCTATTGTGGACACTGCTGCTATAAACATCGGGGTGCATGTACCCATTCAGATCACTACATTTGTATCTTTGGGGTAAATACCCAGTAGTGCAATTGCTGGGTCATAGGGTAGCTCTATTTTCAACTTCCTGAGGAACCTCCATACTCTTTTCCAGAGTGGCTGCACCAGCTTTCACTCCCACTAACAGTGTAGGAGGGTTCCCCTTTCTCCACATCCCTGCCAACATCTGTCGTTTCCTGCCTTGTTAATTTTAGCCATTCTGACTGGTGTGAGGTGGTATCTCATTGAGGTTTTGATTTGAATTTCCCTGATGCTGAGTGATCTTGAGCACTTTTTCATGTGTCTGTTGGCCATTTGGATGGAAAAATGTCTGTTCATGTCTTCTGCCCATTTCTTGATTAGATCATCTGTTCTTTGGGTGTTAAGTTTGATAAGTTCTTTATAGATTTTGGATACTAGCCCTTTATCTGATATGTCATTTGCAAATATCTTCTCCCATTCTGTCGGTTGTCTTTTGGTTCTGTTGCTGTTTCTTTTGCTGTGCAAAAGCTTTTTATCTCGATGAAGTCCCAATCTTTCATTTTTGCCCTGCTTCCCTTGCCTTTGGTGATGTTTCTAGGAAGAAGTTGCTGCGGCTGAGGTCAAAGAGGTTGCTGCCTGTGATCTCCTTTAGGATTTTGATGGACTCCTGTCTGACATTTAGGTCTTTCAACCCTTTTGAGGCTATTTTCGTGTGTGGTGTAAGGAAATGGTCCAGTTTCATTCTTCTGCATGTGGCTGTCCAATTTTCCCAACACCATTTGTTGAAGAGACTGTCTTTTTACCATTGGACATTCTTTCCTGCTTTGTCAAAGATTAGTTGACCATGGAGTTGAGGGTCCATTTCTGGGCTCTCTATTCTGTTCCATTGATCTATGTGTCTGTTTTTGTGCCAGTACCATCCTGTCTTGATGATGACAGCTTTGTAATAGAGCTTGAAGTCCGGAATTGTGATGCCGCCAGCTTTGCTTTTCTTTTTCAACATTCCTCTGGCTATTTGGGGTCTTTTCTGGTTCCATACAAATTTTAGGATTATTTGTTCCATTTCTTTGAAAAAAGTTGATGTTATTTTGATAGGGATTGCATTAAATGTGTAGATTGCTCTAGGTAGCATTGACATCTTCACAATATTTGTTCTTCTAATCCATGAGCATGGAACGTTTTTCCATTTCTTTGTGTCTTCCTCAATTTCTTTCATGAGTATTTTATAGTTTTCTGAGTACAGATACTTTGTCTCTTTGGTTAGATTTATTCCTAGGTATCTTATGGTATTGGGTGCAATTGTAAATGGGCTCGACTCCTTAATTTCTCTTTCTTCTGTCTTGTTGTTGGTGTATAGGAATGCCACTGGTTTCTGTGCATTGATTTTATATCCTGCCACTTTACTGAATTCCTGTATGAGTTCTAGTAGTTTTGGGGTGGAGTCTTTGGGGTTTTCCCTATAAAGTATCATATCATCTGCAAAGAGTGAGAGTTTGACTTCTTCTTTGCCGATTCGGATGCCTTTTATTTCTTTTTGTTGTCTGATTGCTGTGGCTAGGACTTCTAATACTATGTTGAATAGCAGTGGTGTAGTGGACATCCCAGCCATGTTCCTGACGTTAGGGGGAAAGCTCTCAGTTTTTCCCCATTGAGAATGATATTTGCTGTGGGTTTTTCATAGATGGCTTTTATGATATTGAGGTATGTACCCTCGATCCCTATACTCTGAAGAGTTTTGATCAAGAAAGGATGCTGTACTTTGTCAAATGCTTTTTCTGCATCTATTTAGAGGATCATATGGTTCCTGTTCTTTCCTTTATTAATGTATTGTATCACATTGATTGATTTGTGGATGTTGAACCAACCTTGCAGCCCAGGGATAAATCCCACTTGGTCGTGGTGAATAATCCTTTTAATGTACTGTTGAATCCTATTGGCTAGTATTTTGGTGAGAATTTTTGCATCCATGTTCATCAGGGATATTGGTCTGTATTCTCCTTTTTGATGGGGTCTTTGTCTGGTTTGGCGATCAAGGTAATGCTGGCCTCATAAAACGAGTTTGGAAGTTTTCCTTCCATTTCTATTTTTTGGAACAGTTTCAGAAGAATAGGTATTAATTCTTCTTGAAATGTTTGGTAGAATTCCCCTGGGAAGCCATCTGGCCCTGGGCTTTTGTTTGTTGGGAGATTTTTGATGACTGCTTTAATTTCCTTAGTGGTTATATGTCTGTTCAGGTTTTCTATTTCTTCCTGGTTCAGTTTTGGTAGTTGATACATCTCTAGGAATGCATCCATTTCTTCCAGATTATCTAATTTGCTGGCATAGAGTTGCTCATAATATGTTCTTAGAATTGTTTGTATTTCTTTGGTGTTGGTTGTGATCTCTCCTCTTTCATTCATGATTTTGTTGATTTGGGTCCTTTCTCTTTTCTTTTTGATAAGTCTGGCCAGGGGTTTATCAATCTTCTTAATTCTTTCAAAGAACCAGCTCCTTGTTTCATTGATCTGTTCTATTGTTCTTTTGGTTTCTATTTCTTTGATTTCTGCTCGGATCTTTATTATTTCTCTTCTCCTGCTGGGTTTAAGCTTTATTTGCTGTTCTCTCTCCAGCTTCTTTAGGTGTAGGGTTAGGTTGTGTATTTGAGACCTTTCTTGTTTCTTGAGAAAGGCTTGTATTGCTATATACTTTCCTCTTAGGATGGCCTTTGCTGTATCCCAAAGATTTGTTTTCATTTTCATTAGTTTCCATGAATTTTTTTAATTCTTCTTTAATTTCCTGGTTGACCCATTCATTCTGTAGTAGGATGCTCTTTAGCCTCCATGTATTTGAGTTCTTTCCAACTTTCCTCTTGTGATTGAGTTCTAGTTTCAAAGCATTGTGGTCTGAAAATAGGCAGGGAATGATCCCAATCTTTTGGTACCAGTTGAGACCTGATTTATGACCTAGGATGTGATCTATTCTGGAGAATGTTCCATGGGCACTAGAGAAGAATGTGTATTCTGTTGCTTTGGGATGGAATGTTCTGAATATATCTGTGAAGTCCATTTGGTCCAGTGTGTCATTTAAAGTCTTTATTTCCTTGTTGATCTTTTGCTTAGATGATCTGTCCATTTCAGTGAGGGGAGTGTTAAAGTCCCCCACTATTATTGTATTGTTGTCAATGTGTTTCTTTGCTTTTGTTATTAATTGGCTTATATAATTGGCTGTTCCCATGTTAGGGGCATAGATATTTACAATTGTTAGATCTTCTTGTTGGATAGACCCTTTAAGTAGGAGATAGTGCCCTTCCTCATCTCTTATTATAGTCTTTGATTTAAAATCTAATTTGTCTGATATAAGGATTGCCACCCCAGCTTTCTTTTGGTGTCCATTAGCATGGTAAATGGTTTTCCACCCCTTCACTTTCAATCTGGGGATGTCTTTGGGTCTAAAATGAGTCTCTTGCAGACAGCATATCAATGGGTCTTGTTTTTTAATCCAATCCGATAGCCTGTGTCTTTTGATTGGGGCATTTAGCCCATTTACATTCAGGGTAACTATTGAAAGATAGGAATTTAGTGCGATTGGATTGCCTGTAAGGTGACTGTTACTGTATATTGTCTGTGTTCCTTTCTGGTCTATGTTGCTTTTAGGCTCTCTCTTTGCTTAGAGGACCCCTTCAAGATTTCTTGTAGGGCTGGTTTCGTGTTTGCAAATTCCTTTAGTTTCTTTTGTCCTGGAAGCTTTTTATCTCTCCTTCAATTTTCAATGACAGCCTAGCTGGATAGAGTATTCTTGGCTGCATATTTTTCTTCTTTAGTGCTCTGAATATATCATGCCAGTCCTTTCTGGCCTGCCAGGTCTCTGTGGATAGGTCTGTTGCCAGTCTAATGTTTCTACCATTGTAGGTTACAGTTCTCTTGTCCAGAGCTGCTTTCAGGATTTTCTCTTTGTCTCTGAGACTTGTAAGTTTTACTAGTAGATGTTGGGGTGTTGACCTATTTTTATTGGTTTTGAGAGGGGTTCTCTGTGCCTCCTGGATTTTGATGCCTGTTTCCTTCCCCAAATTAGGGAAGTTCTCTGCTATAATTTGCTCCAATACACCTTCTGCCCCTCTCTCTCTTTCTTCTTCTTCTGGGATCCCAATTATTCTAATGTTGTTTCATCTTATGGTATCGCTTATCTCTCAAATTCTGCCCTCATGATCCAGTAGTTGTTTAACTCTCTTTTTCTCAGCTTCTTTATTTTCCATCATTTGGTCTTCTATATCACTAATTCTCTCTTCTGCCTCATTTGTCCTAGCAGTTAGAGCCTCCATTTTTTATTGCACCTCATTAATAGCCTTTTTGATTTTGACTTGGTTAGGTTTTAGTTCTTTTATTTCTCCAGAAAAGGTTTCTCTAATATCTCCCATGCTTTTTTCAAGCCCAGCTAGTATCTTTAAAATCGTCATTCTGAACTCTAGTTCTGACATCTTACTAATGTCCGTATAGATTAGGTCCTTGGCAGTCAGTACTGCCTCTTATTCTTTTTTTTGAGGTGATTTTTTCCATCTTGTCATTTTGTCCAGAGGAGAATAGATGAATGAGAGAACAAAATGCTAACAGGGTAACAACAACCCCAGAAAAATATACACTAAACAAATCAGAAGAGACATTCCAGAAAGTGGTCACTTTTCTGTTCAGAGAGTTGCTGCTATTCTTTTCTTTGATCTCCTGTTGAGTTCATAGGTGTTCAGAATGGTTTGATCTCTATCTAGCTGAATTGCTGGGACCAGATGAAATTTAGGTCTTCTACTCCTCTGCCATCTTGTTCCTCCCCCCTCTCATCAGAGGAAGGTGTTGTTGCTCTAGCAGCTGGCTCAGAGAAAGACATTGAAGCTCACTAGTATTTCTTTGACAAGGTGATCAAGGTTCCAGAACCTCTGCTGGACCCAGGTGCATGACTCCTTCTTTGTGCTTTACCCTGGGACTCTTTATAATAAATTCCAACCAGACGTTCCTTATGTTTCATGGAGTTTGTTTTTATTTCTGTTCTAGTTAGTTTTGCTTAGCATTTTCCTATGTATAATGATACCTGTGTATCCTTTGAAGTGTCACAGCATCTTCAGCCAGTCATCCTTGCTGTTAGAAAGACAACCCCTATAGAAAATTTTAGTTTTGAAAAAAATCATAAGTTTGCAATAGCCATGCCAATTGCAAACAGATGATATAGCAACTGTCACCCTTATAGAAGTAGGCCATTTATTACACAGAAAAACAGGAAGATTGAAGCCATTTTTGGTTAATAGCAATGTTTAATGAGCTATTCTTTGAGACTTAGCCTCTGGGGAAATTTTTTTATTGAATGTATTCAAACAAAAGCTGTAACCAGATTGCAAAATGACCCTCAAGTTCTTAGTTTGTTTAAACGAAGATGTTTGCTTCTAAAACTCTACATTTATGAGAATTATTATGGTAGAGCTTATTATTTAAGCAGCCAGAAAAAGTGAGTAAATACTTTGCATAAATTCCAACCTAGACGTGGACATTCAGGTAAATCTCATTGGTGTGCCACAGACACATCTTCATTCTCCCCTGCTATCTGTCCCAGTGCTGGCCGTCTTCTTTAAGCATGAGCTCAAGTCACACCTCCTTTGAGAGCATCAGACTTCTCTATTCCACTTTTTTCAATTTTTCCATCCAGTTGAGTTCATGCTTTAAAATTTACCACTGTGTCACAGAACTGTCATCATAAAAATGGTAAATTTTATGGTAAATATCAAATGTGCATTCACTACAATAATAAATTAGGGGGGCACCTGGGTGGTACAGTTGGTTAAGTGTCCAACTCTTGATTTCAGCTCAGGTCATGATATCAGGGTCATAGGATTGAGCCCTACACTGGGCTCCACGTTCAGCGCAGAGTCTGCTTAAGATTCTCTCTCCCTCACCCTCTGCCCACCCCCACAACATGCACTTGTGTGCACTCTCTCTCTCAAATAAATAAATCTTTAAAAATTTTAGGAAAAAATATGAGTTTATGCTAACCAGGGCCATGCATAAGTCTAAAGAGCTTAAGATAAAGCATTTATGTAACTGTTCCCTTAAAAATTTTACTGTTTAATTGCATATTGCTTGGGCTATTTCAGATGTGTACATTATTTATTATATCTTCCTAACTAGATTGATTGTAAGCTTCCTGAAAGCTTGAGCAATGTCTAAACCTTTCTAAGTCCTTTCCAAGACTTATAACAGTGCTGTGACACAGCAGATAATGAATCAATAATTATTGATCAATAAAGAAGGATTTAGTTGGACACACCTCAGTTGATGCTTTCCTTAAAATTCTAAATATTAGAAAGCCACTTGGAAAGTTACACCTCATCGCCTTTTATCTCAAAACTTTCAATTAATATTATTTAGTCCCTTTGTTCTTTGTCCATAATTACCCTTTATATATGTAAAGAGGAAGGAGATTTCACAGAGGCAGAAATGGAGCATAACCTCTGGTAGTAAACAGCAATTTGCAGTAACTAACTCTAGGGTTGGTACCTTGGACAGCACCTTGGCGTCAATGGACTGAGTGGCATATTTGATGAAGTGAGCCTTCAGAAAGCAAACTAAGAAAAGAGGAATGGGCAGGGACAGAAGCACCAGGACAGACAGCAGAACACTGATATTCAATTAGTGCATTAGTGCACTTCAGAAACCCCTAGGGCACCACTTGGAAGCCTCGGGCTTCCTGTCTCTTTGTATATCATGGGAGGCTGGAGGCTCCCCAGAGTCTCCATCAGTCATATGATGGCAGGACATCTGGAGCATGTCTGCGGATGCTGAGTTGCCTTACATTTACAAGGGGAGGGGAGGCAGGGCCAGCTCCAGCCATGTGGCTCTAACATGGATATGCTTCTGCCCTCCCACACACACTGTGGAAGGGCCATCAGTTCAGCAAGGGCAGGATGGTGTCTGTCACCCTTCCCTCTCTAAAGTTAATGTTAAGAAGCTGACATTTATTAAAATGAACAAACACCTGCTGCCAGTGATGCATGCCCTGAATAAGAGCACATAGAAGAGCATCTAGAGAGTTGGTGATGAGAACCAGAGGCTCTTGAGACCAAGTGCCTCCAAATGCAAGCTTTTACTCACACTGTGCATGACATTTTATTACAACCAGCTACAGCCCCGCAAGAACGAAGTCCATGATCTCACTTTGGGGAGACTGGGGAAATCGTATGCAGGTTTCTTCTTGAGATATATCCCAGAGTCTCATCTTTTTGTTCTTTATTTCTCATATACAGCAATTCATTTATATTCCACTGGGCTTCTGCACATAAAATTCATCTCTGTGTGGGTGGAAGTAGCCCCAACTTACTTACTTCCGTGCTGTTCACAGAGTTATTTTCATTATTGGTACATGATGTGCTATCTCTGGAACTCACTGTACTTGGAGAAACAGTGTTGGACTTTGGAGGGTAAAATCTAGTTTAATTGCCTTAACTCTTTTGTTGCCATCAGGGTAAACACTGCTCTCCATCACTCTTCATCACATGCCTGTATCACCAAACCTGGATCTACACCCTCAATAATAAAACCGGTGTGGATTTCAGTGACTTAGACTTGACAGAGTGCTCAGTGGTCTCCATTTACATCACACAAAGGCAAACTGCTAACCCAATTTTGTGTGTTCCATGTCCCCCGCTGAGGAACTGACTGTGACACCATGCAAGACCTTGAACATAATTTCAACCTTCGCCAGGTAAGGATTTGGTCTGGCTTCAGGAGACCAAGCTAACATTTATTGAGTGGCTTCCATGTGTAGACATTTCCACAGGTCTTATTTCATTACTTATGCCAACAAGAGCTCTGGAAAGTGAGCATGACCAACCTCATCTTGTGGAAGAAAAAACTGAGGCATAAAGGGGTTAAATAATTTGCCAACAGCTACACTGCTCATGAAACAGCAGAACCCAGATTTAAATCCAGGACGGTTTGTCTCCAGGGTCCCTGTTGGTCCCTTTCTCTCTGCTGTGCTCCCTCTTCTAGGGCATGTGGGACCTGTGGGACACGTGTGGCCACCAAGCGTCATTTGGAATGCAAGCAGACAGAGACCAGGTGGACCCCATTCAGGAAGTCATAAATGCTTTCCTTTCTGCCCCCTGCATGATGCTTGCAGAAAGAAGCAGGCCTCCTCCCATCGACCCCTTTGGAGGAGGCTGATGACAGCTGGATCACCACACACTCTTTCTACCATGTTGCTCAGGCAGGGGAAGGCACTGTTGGCCTGAAATTACCACCTAATATCCGACTCTGATTTGCCTGCTTCCAGAGATAAGAGACACTGAGATACTGAGGATATGCTCAACATTGAGATCGCACAGTTAAAAGCACGAGCATTCTCAATCTCTGCAGGGTCTGGACCCAGCCTCTCCAGGTTCAAGTATGGCCCTGCCACTTGCTAGCCAACTGATCTTGGGCAAATCACTTCCCTTTTCTGTGTCTCGGTCTCTTCATCCCTAAAAACATTAATGATAACAGTATGTATTTCACAGGGTCGTGGGAGGGTTTACTGAGTATGCAGAGCACTTACAGGATACCTGCCCCTGACCCTTAGAAGGGGTTTTTGGCGACTGCCGCCTTGTGGGCAGATTTTCCCTTTGCACTTGCAGCAGTGACCCTGGCAGAGATCTCCTTGCATCCCCTAGACCCACGGCATGGCTGACCAGGGGTCTTTACGAGGACTTAGATTTACAAGTGCTTGGGAAATGCAATTTTTGTTTTCTGGGTCACGTACCCTGGAAGCAGGCCTGGGTGCCTTCCTTTGTACCCATGGATTTATTCCTCATTTCAGGCCTCTGTGATTTGGGAAAGGCAAAGGGACAGAGCTAGATGCCTTGTACCGGTAATGCTCTTGGATCAAGAATGAAACCTACTTCACATCCTGTTGGCTTTTCCCTGGCGTCTATCATGACAACATCCTCTTCCATTGCAGCCCCTTCTGTAGGCTGTGGATGCATTCTATGTCCTACAATTGTTTTAGAGGAGCCAGAAGAATTCTGGAAATGAAGGCTCTCTACCTCAAGGACCTTGCCGCCTGCATCCTTTCATTAGTTCTCCAATTTCCTTTGCATCTACAAGAATCTGACTTACTGATTTGTTTTTCTGATGGTGCTACCCTGGAATCCATGTATATATTCAGCCGAGTTTGCTGAAGTTGGCAACGTTTATTATACCCTGATAGCTTGATATAGCCGTACTTAAGAAACATGCTTGAGTGTATTCTAAGACAATTATTTTTAATGTTTCTTTCCTCCTCCATTTCTACAAGTAAAAAAAAAAAATGCATAAAAAATGTAAAAAAAAGTGTAATGCAATATTTCTATAAAACCTTGTTCAACACTTAACAGATATTGGCTCTCCTTTATGGCTCCAATATTGTCAGCACTGAAGAAAATGCAAAGAACAAGCAGACGAGTCCTCGGGTCTCTGGAACATGCATTTTAGGGAAGGAAACAGTCAATACACAGGCAAGAAGGCGGGACAATTTGAGTTAGGTATAGGGAGGAAAAGGAGGAAGAGGCAGAGGAGGAGGGAGCGGGTGGGCAGAGACAACAGAGTGATATGATCGAGAGTAAGTTACAGAAAAGGTAGCAGCACCAGGGAGCCCTTTCGAAAGCAGTGACGTTTCGGTTGAGACCCAAAAGAGGAGAAAGCCAGACACATAGAGTCAGGGGAAGAGCCTTCTGCCAGAAAGAACCGCAAGTACAAAGGCCCAGAGGCAGAAAAGCCAGAGAAAGCATGCCTGTGTGGCCGAAGCTAGGGGAGAGGCTCAGCACAAGGCTGGAGATGCAGTCAGCAGCAGCGTCAGGCTGGGGCTTGCGACCACGGGAGGAAGTTCGCATTGGATGGCGAAAACATGTCTAGCGTGTTAGCGACTTGCATCAAGGCATCCAGGCTCCACACAGAGATCTCTCCTCCCTTTGATCTGGCATACTCTTCCTCCAACTTTACTAACCATTTGCTATACCACATTTTCCAACAGGACTACAGTAAAGAAGAAAACACAGAAGGAGGAGCAAGTTTTAGAGAAACTTTGCCAAATCCGGATGGAAAGGAAAAAAAGGAAGCTTTAGTCTGAGCGTTCAGGTTTTTAAAGCTGAGGTAGCTCTCATATGGTCTCTTATGAAGACATAGATGGGTCAGTGAGGAGCAGTTTAGCCTCCTTTGAATAACAGTTTTAATTGCTTTAAAGTGAATTACAGGTGTCAGAAAGGGCAAAGTTTATCTGTTGGAGATGCATCCAAAATCCCAGATATAATTCATCAATTAATTCATATAAATAACATAACTTTTTCCAGTTCCTAGATCTGAACTTAAAATGAGATAAGGCTGGGGCAACTCATTTCTCTTTTACATGCAAAAAAAATCAGAGTTCAGTGTTCAGAAGCAAAATCTAGAGTGAAAGGGTAGAATACAACCTTTAGATAAACTAGATATGAAAAGACACTTTAGAAACTTGCCCTGTATAATGTGTTCGTTTGTGCATTAAATGCTATTGCCCCATTAGGAGAGTATCTATTTCTTCTAGAATATGGTCTGAACTATTATTTTAAATAGCTGATCAAACAGTCTTTGGAAAATTAATGCCATTTATTTTTAAGGTCTTTCATTTTATTGTTTGCTTGAATTTATCCCAAGACTCTGGTCTGTTCTTTGTATCGTTCAAAATGAAAAGAATAAGACAACCTCCTATAGCAAGACCACCGAGAATTACTTTCCCCACCACAGTGAATAGAAAGCAGAGAAACCTCTTGATTTAGGAATAAGAACTTTCTCTCTGGCAGGTTTAATTAAATATCTAAATGTTAATAAAGCATTTGTCAGTGGACTATTTAATTACTTTGAAAGCAGTACACTCCCCCATGTTCATTATCCAGATAAGGAAATTGAGAATCACATCGATTTAGGAAATAATCTCTAGGACAATGCATTTTACAATCTTTAGCTGAGAAGAAATCATCCCACCTTCTCTTTCTTGTAAAACTCATGCTAATATCATCTCTCCATGTATTTGAAGCCAGGAAGTAAAGGTCTCCCCGAACTTAGAGACTAAAATCACTTTTCTGATAGATCCTTTTAGCATGGGCTCCAAATCGCAAAAAAAAAAAAAAAAAAAAAAAAAATACAGCATACATCTCTTCTCTGTATTTATATCTTCTGTATTTACATCAGAAGGGAATTTTAATTTAGGAAACACAGCAACTTGTATTTTAAGAACAAATTAGCCTCATTAGCTGGTACAAAATGCTGTTCCTCCAGCTATCATTTTGAGATTTTCTTAAAATTAGATTCATCTTTCCTTTGCTATCAGAAGCCAACCCTCAGATTAAATGACAGCCTCCAGCCACACACAGAGATAACGTGGCAATCAATTTTTGCTTTTTGGTCACTGCCTTTACAGATATCAGGAGCATCTGAAAGGAAGGGAAAGATAAGCCATATGCCACAAGCACTTGGGTGGGGAAATTTTTAAATGGTCACCTCTGGGCGGAACTTTGCTGAGGAATGGGCATCCGGGGAGGTTTCTCCGGTCCTGAAAGATGAGCAGTTCCACTGAATTCTTCAGTGTTGAAGGGTCAAGGCCAGGGTAAATCGAATGGCTTTGGAATGAAAAGTATGATAACAATGTAAACTCATATTTTTCCAGCCTAGCCCTCCTCTGACTCCCCTAAAGAGATAATCTCATAGTTTTTATTCACAAGAAGTTTTCCTGTTTTCCTTCTTGTCAGTTTCAGCCCTGTTAAACTAGGGTGTATACTTTTATGCCAATTACGCTTTAATTCCTGACTCATGGGTAAAAGATCAGGAAAACACCCTGAAACTTCAGTGCTCCATTCTTATGACTCTTTTAAGCCAAATCACACAGTCCGTTATTCTAAAAATCAGCCCATCACCTTTTAATCACTTTTGTTGCTTTATGCTGATTTCCCTCTAGCTCTTCTATATCTGTGTGTTCCCAAGACACACAGACCTAAACACAATATTCCAGGTGTGTTTCTGCCAAATGCACTAAATTACTCACCTCTCCCTCATGATGTGATGTCTCTACACATACAGTGCCCCAAATCACATTAGCTTCCATGGCATATTGCAAACACATCTAATTTGTTGTCCACTCTCCCTCAGTCTCTCTGGCATTACTGCTTTCTGGATGTTTCCCTCTTGCTGCTTATTTTTATAGCTTGTTTTTTTTTTTCCCTCCCAAGCGTTGGGGTTACTCCTGTCTACCTTAATTCTCATTCTGTTTGATCCTTTCCATATTTTTAACCTCAGAAACCCCATGTACCGTTTTTCTTTATTCACTGGTGTGTTTCCAACTCTTCTTGATTTAATTTCATCTGTAAATCTAATTAACATGCTGTTTACTACATTTTTTCCAGGTTACAATTGGACACGCTCAGAAAAAAATAGCACTAACAGGGATTCCCAGGGCTCTTCTCGGCACCTCTCCTACTGGGACAGCCTCAGAAAGTGCAATTAACTTTCTCCAGCTCAGGGGATGGCTGCTTCAGCCACTTTACACCATTTTGATGGACAGCTGGGTCTCTCCCCTAATCAGCCAATTTGGAGATAGAACAATTACAAAAGACAGCAATTACCGAATGCAGTCTGTCATTGTAAAGATGGGGGTTGAAGAGGAAGAGGAAAGAAGAAATGGCCCAAGTTTAGAGTCAGATGATAAAAAAAAAAAAAAAAAAAAAAAAAAAAAAGATCTCAGCCCTACTGAAAAGGGGGCCTCTGCAAGGCAAAGAGAATCCTGGGTTCAGGTAGGTGAAAACGCTGGTCCTCCAGGGAGCCTCTGGTTCGGCATCCAGCCTCTCAGTAATTAAAGATCAATGACTGCTTTTGTTCTTGTTGTTCTTAAAGATTCCAAGAGTGTCTTAGAATCCTGCTCTGATATTAAAACAATTGCTCTTAAGGTTATCCTTATGTCTTTCTATTTTTTGGTTATAATTTAAATATATTTCACTTTGTTTTTTAAAGTGAATACAATGACTGGCGAGATCTTTTTTGACAATGGCTACAAACCATAGAGCTTTGAAGACATGTCCCATCACTGTTTTCCCCTTTGGGCTCAGGAATTTCAAGTTCTTGATCTTTCCCTAAATTCACTTAAGCAATTGTCTCAAAAGCACAGTATGCTTTTTCCATATCCAGTGAAAAGACCAAAAGATGGGGTCCTAATCAGAGAGAAAACATTATTTCTCAATTTTAATGGTCATAGGGTTACCTGGGTCCCTCAGTAGGCTAAGCCACTGACTCTTGATTTCCACGCAGGTCATGATACCAGGGTCAAGTGAGCCCTGCATGGGTTTCACACTCAGTGCAGAGTCTGCTTGGGATTCTCTCTCTCCCTCTGCCCCTCCCCTGTGTGTGCGTGCTCTCTAATAAATAAATAAAATTGTAAAAGAAATTTTAGTGGTGATAGTCTTATTAGAAGATTAGAAAAACATCCTAATAAAAGCAATATGTATCTCTATTTAAGCATATATTTAATTAGGATGATTTCTAATTCAATTTTTTTTCTTTTGTTTTTTAAGTATGGGAGCTGGAAAACAAGAAAGGCAATTCTTCTAAAAAATTGGGCCAATAGCAGAAGTCACATTGAAAACTAGTGGAGCTTAATGAAGAAATTCCTCCCAACATGGATTGGACATTTATCAGGAAGGAGAGAGAACATAGACTAAAGGGGTGGTTGCCAGGGAAAACTTTTTCATATTTGAGGGGGAAAAAATCTTAGAGAAATCGAGGATCTTATTAATATTTTATAAAGGCCTGTACCTTATTTTTCTCTAACTTTTTCCTGTTTTCATAAAAGAAAGGAAAGGAAGGGAAAAACCACATAAAAGTCCAGCTTCCCTGCGAGCATTAAGAGGAGGAAGAGGTTTTTAGCTGAGAGATGCCTGGGAGAGAATTATGGAGGCAATCAAATGTCTTCTGCCAGGTAAACAGAATACAGATTGTGGAAAGCTTTTGACCAAAGCTCACTGGAACCCAGAAGCAGGCGGAGCACATTCTAATTGGAAGTTTCTTCAGCACTACACTTCAAAATAACTGAAGCTCCGTGGGCAGCAGTACGTTCAATACTTTCTTTCTAGAACAGAATGCAGTAAGTTCAAACTGGATTTAGCCATGATCCTGATGAAAGTCTTTGTCCTTTATCGCTAGCATGGCCTGGCTTACAACACGTGACCTCCCCCAGCTCAGCTCTCTCATCTGCTCAAATGCCCTCTCCCACAGGGCAGTAGCCGTGATCAAATGAACCTTAAACTTCACACAGAAATAGGCATTTTTCATAATTAAGTTTTCAGAAAGACTTGAAATGTTTCATTGCTACCAAGAGTGTTTATAGTTGCTATGAATCACCACTGGAAAAACACTGAATTTTATATTCATGAATCCTAAACCAGTGACATTAACACTTCTTTTTTCAAGCAGATCAAGAAACATAAGAATTAAAAATCTTAGAACATTTGAAATGTCTATTAAATGTGTAATTGCATATATTTCTAATTGTATTTATTCTGCAATGATCTTTTTAAAACAATCAAATTTAGCATGCAGTTTATCATAGGCTTTCAATCTGAATGTTTATATTTTGGAATTATGTGTCTCTACACATTTTGCTATATTTCCATTTGTTCTTTATCAATGATCTACAATAAAAAACAAATCATACCACATTGAAATTATCAAATATTTGACAATCACAATGATGAATTTCCAAATAATGAATAGAATAGGTTATATTCATTTAGCCATCAGCATTCCTGAAACCACTAGACTGGTTACATATCAATGAACAGTTGACCCAAGTTGGTTGCAAATATGGCTGAAATTAACCAGACTACAAATATTTACTCTAATTACTACAACTGCTAACTGATCAGTGATCTGATCTACCATTATTCATTGATCAACCTGCAAATGGCCTGTGCATTTGGACATACAAAGCATGTTATAATTTAGATTTAGACTTCCACAATGTATATGCATGCTACAGAAAAATTCCAGGTGTGTGCATGTGTGTGTGTATGGAAACTTGATGTTGCCCATTGGCAGTTCTCTAATAAAACTAATATCAAAGATTTTTTGTTAACAATTGAAGGACTTCCTGGTGATGATACAAAGACACTGAGACATTCGTATACAAAAAGCAGCTTGAGAATTGATGAATATAGTCTTAAGCAGATCAAGACTATATGTACCTGAGCTCACGGACCAGTCTTAGCGTCACTGAAAGTGGACAACCGGATACTGTATGCTCCATGATGCAATAAGAAGTAATGACACAGCACCAATGATGAAACGTTCCTGCCTAAAGCTTGACCCTGAATCTAATCAAGCCCACAGCTCCAAATACCGGCATACAGGAAACACAGGGATAGAGAGCCAGGTTAAATGTCTTTACAGGAAAGCAACTAATCAAATCCAGAGTGTAGGACATCCTAAGGACAAATAAATGGTTTATCCAACTATCAATGAAATGAAAAGAGAGGGATTAAAATAAACATAAGAGACATAATCAGGACTCTGGGACCTACTTTGAACAAGCTAACGGTATCAACACTCCTCTGAGATAAGCAGGGGACTCTGAAGATGGACTGGGTAAGATGATATCAAAGAAATATTGTTAGTTTTGGTCACTGGGTTTAAAAAGTTGCCCTTGTCTCTTAGGGGTGAATAGCAAAGTATTTTAGGGTGACATGACATTTGAATTTGCTTGAAAATACTCCAGGAAAGAGAGGGGGAAAGTGTGAGCAGATGCCAGGGAGGAAGAAGAAACAAGATTGGCAAAATAGTAATAATGGGTAAGTCTAGGACACCCGAGAGCTCGTTATCCTATTCTATCTACTTATTTTGTAAGTTTTCAATTTTCTTGTACTAAAACATATTTAAAACATGAGTAAATATACCTACACTTCAATTAGTTGTTTATTCACATAACACAATGACAGTTACCAGCATAACAGTCTTGGGGAATCGACCATAGCTTAAATCTGGTAGTTTCTACATGACAAGTCACCAACAATAGCCCACTAACGTCCATACGGACTACTCTGGTTTCCATAAGAAAAAAACACTCCACCTGATTTTTTTTTTTTTTTTTTTTGACAGAGAGAGACACAGGGAGAGACGGAACACAAGCAGGGGGAGTGAGAGGGAGAAGCAGGCTTCCCGCCTGGAAGGTAGCCCAATGTGGGGATCGATCCCAGGACCCTGGGACCATGACCCGAGCTGAAGGCAGACACTTAACGACTGAGCCACCCACGCGCCCCACCCCACCTGATTCTTACCTGTCTCTCCTTCCCTCCTTTCCCGCTTCCAACAGACTAACGAGAATGGGTCATTTCACGGCATGTTGATGCATCTGGACAATCAGAGCACAGCCTTCTGCTGTGGGCCTGGGGCAGGAAAGCTCTGCCTTCACACACACGAGCTTGGTGCCCCACCCGATGCGGGAGTGGACGCTCATGACCCCAAAGAGGAGCTGGGGCTGGCGTGTACTTAGGGACCATCGGGACAATGCAGGGAAGGTGGAAGGAGATCCTGTCTGAATATAACATTTCCTCAGTGCTTGAAATTAATATGTAAATTTCCCTTGGATCTTTGTTCACGTTTGTAAGTGGCTTTGTCTTAAATGAATAAGCTTAATTTTTGTTTACCACCTCTCTAACATAAGTCTAGGCAAAAACTGCATCCCAGGTTGCCATATGCAGAGAAGAGAAGCTGCCCTGGGGACGGTGGAGAGGCATATTGTGGAGCAACTGTTTGAAGGGTGGAATGAATGAAAGCACATCCTGATGTCTTAGAGCTAAGAGAAGGAAAAGGATATTTACATAAGATGAGACGCCAATAATTCAGAAAGTTCAATGTGCTTAGAAATAGATAGTGGCTGGGACAATGATAAAGGAATCACACTGCTGCAGCAGACTGCATCTTTCATGTTTAATTTTCATTTAATTCCTGAGGAAGGCAGAGGCTCAGAGGAATGACTCACCCTCATCTTCTTCCTTCAGAAACATGCCTGCCGACGTCAAAGACACCAAATCCTGGAAATACCCCTATTTGTTACGCTCCTGAATTGATCATTTTTCATACGGCATTTATTGATTGAAGCCATGTTCATCTGAGGTTCAGCCACGACGCAGTGTTTCAAACCAGGTGAGGAGGTACAAGATGGACATTTCCAGCCTGTTCAGCTAGTGATTCATCTGTCATCATCTCTGTACCCAGAGGGAACAGTGAGCACTCTTACCTCCTCCTGTCTTAGTTGCTCTATATCACCAAAGTACAGTTAACAAATTAAGGTATTTTATCTGTTTGAAGCAGAAACATTTTTTGTCATCTCAGTCAAGAAATGAACTAATGTTAAGTGATAGAATTAAAGTTCTGAATAATAAGAATAGTTTAGTTGGGTTCAACATGAGGTTATATATAACCAAGTAGAGAGAATGGAGAAATTGAAATCAAATATGCTTAAATGACTTTCAACAGTTGTGGGTTTTTTTTTTTTTTTTAATTAACTATAGGTAACAATATGCAAGGGTCATCTGGACACAAAGACAGTATGTTTTTAATGGTCAAGAACTTGATATCCAGTTTGAAATAATTCACTCTTACTGCAGTAGTTTCCCAAATGTCTCGAAACACATATAAAACATTCACGGTGTTGCATTGATAATGATGAGAAGACGATTTATTATGCTGGTTTTAGTTCAATATAAACTGGAGAAAACCTAAAGAATTTTGGGTTTACTTGAGGATAGGGAGTATATAACATCCAACTCATCTTTCGCATCTATGATTTCCCTTGGGGGAAGGAAGTTGGGTAACATGTATGTGTCGAGTTTGAGGCTTTAAGGACTGAGACCTAGCTTACTTTGTTTCTTTCTAATGGAAGATTTGTATTAATACAGAGGGTAATTAGTGATTTTTTAAAATTTTGAATATTGGTATTTCTTAGACCCTATGTTCATTTACTCATCAGGAATGTATGGAGCAAGAGAATGTGCATATAAATTTAAGGATCCATTAGTTAATCCTTTCTTATGTTTTTATTATTTTATAATTAGATAAGACTTTTTTGGCTTTCCCATAATATGAACAGGCTTTTGTTACAACAAAAATACAAGAAGAAAACGGTGATATTTCTAGCCACTGACAAACAAGTTGCTTTGTTCTCTCAACTTTTCATCTGGTATTAAATGTCATTGCCCAGAAGATTATACTATATTGTATTTTTAATTCAAGTCCAAATTATAGCATTTTAAATGAAATTAGAGCCAAGTCCCATTGGTATTTGAAAGTGGCAATTCATGATTTCTCCATATTATGTATTCCAGCATTTTTTTCTGTTTTCCCAACCTGTTCTGTAGACTGGTTTCCAATTCTGTACCATGTCTTCAAGCGTGATTCTACAGGAAATTTCATATAATTGGGGAATAGTCCCTACATTTCAGAAACACACAGCAGCTAATTTGATGACCAACTTTGGTTTAAATACAAAGCATACTTGTATTTCCAAAAATCTGACCTTTATTTCCCACAAAACTCCTATGAAGAAATTCCATTCATGAATTTCATCTATGTCAGAACAAAAATATCTAATTGCCACTTCTATGAAATCTGTATTGATCAATTATGGCTTTCTCGGGGAAATTCTAATTTGCAAAAATGCTCTATATTCCAAGCTTTCACAGTTGGAGGTAGATGTCCTTAAGGATGGAAGGGGAAAAAAAGTTCTTTTTTAAATGGCACATTTACTAATTATAAAATGCTCTTATCTCTTTGCAGCCAAAGCCAAAATGAACATGTGCCTTGTACTCAGAAATCCCAGGATTGTCACAACTTGGGCCAGCTGTTGAGGTTACGACACCTGCGCCAACATCTCCAGCTCTGCCCACCGTCATCTGTTCCAACTGTTCCATCTGCACCGTTTGCACCAATTCTCCCCTTTCTGCATCTGCACCTTCTGCAGAAGCGTTTCCAACAATGCCAGCTGTGTCCGTGGTGCCAAATATGCCAGATGTTCGATTTGTCCACCCTGGGCCAAATCAATGCAGCTTTGTGCTCATTAGTTTTAGCTGGTAGATTCTATTTTACAATTTTTTGAGATGTATTTAGATTGGATCCAGGCAGAAAAATCCCCCTTACAATAATTTGACGTCTCCCTACCCATCTTTTGGCTGCCCCAACTTTATCTAACAGTGTGAAGTTGGTCAACGTCATCCTGATTGTATGAAACCCACGCTCCACAACCAGTCCAGCATGAACTGTGGTCGGGCATTTCCGACAACGTGAAACTATATAGAAGAAAATATAGCAGAAGCCACCGAATACAACAATAAATTGGCAAAGTAGTTAAAAAAGAATAACTTTGGGGCGCCTGGGTGGCTCAGTCGTTAAGCGTCTGCCTTCGGCTCAGGTCATGATCCCAGGGTCCCGAGATCGAGTCCCACATCAGGCTCCCTTCCCGGCAGGACGCTGTTTCTCTCTCTCCCACTCCCCCTGCTTGTGTTCCTGCTCTCGCTATCTCTGTCTCTGTCAAATAAATAAATAAAATCTTTTTTTAAAAAAAAGAATAACTTTGTTCTGATAAACAAATTTGAAATGCTCGACAAGCAATATGTCGAGCCGATTAGAGTAAACTATGGTGTAATGTTCTATTAAGCTGCCCGTATATTGGTCTTTTAACTGACAGAGTTACACACGTGGATTGATGTGTGTGCCATACACTCCCATTTTCTGGGTTCTGTTCTGCAGAGTATTAACCAAGGGTTCACACGGGTGGTAGGGCCATGCGCATAGCCCTGACCGCCTCCCAGTAGAACTAAGCAAGGTTGGGAGCTTGCCCTCCAGCCAGAAACTAACTCTCTCTCCTCTCTCAAATGTCAATTCTACCCCTGCCAACACAAACCGTTCTTTGGGTAAGAATGTACTCTCATCTTTAAAATTGAAAAAAAGAAAAGTATTTTCATCCTCACAACCTCAATATTCAACACCACTACAATGCAAAAAAAATAGTGTTTTTCTCTTTTCTTTTCTCATTTAGGAAAGCTTTTTTTGTTGTTTTTTTAAGGAGCACTAACTAACACTGAATCTCCAAGCGTTAAACCAGATTCTTCCCTCTTAAATCATTTTTGGAGGTGGAGAGGATGAGCCCAGAGTCTGTCATTTTAAAACTGATGCTCTACCAGGAATGTGAGGTCCAGAGGACAGCATCTACCTCCTATTCATTCAGCTTGGATTATTTAACCAGTGCTTTCCAATGATGAAAGTTGCATCTATTCGCTATGCTTCAAAGCACTAATAATGGAGTTCTTGACAACAAATAAAATGGCTTGTGATCACATCCAAAGATCTGTACTCAGTCTATACACACGATGAGGTACAGTGAGGAAATGTCTCACAGCTTTATGAGGTTTCAAAATCCACACAGAAAACACTAAGCTCCCACAGTGAATCACCGGATTACCATAAAAAAAATGAATTTGTTTAGATTTTAGGCTAAAAATCCTGGTGACATCATTTCTTCCTAGACAAGGGTATGTACGCTGAGGCCCCAGTCCCACGTGGGCTATGGCCTCAGGACATGCCAGTATTCCCATACAGGTAGAATACCCTCCATTCAATCACACTTTTGCCTTCCAGCATCAGTGATTATTTCTCACTGTCCCAAGTCCTTCGCTCCGCTACCCAAAATTTAGCTGTTTCTGCTCTTTCCACCCCTTACCTTTCCATAATCTCTGAACATGGACAGGAGACTGAATAAATATCGATTACCTAAAATGGTGGCTCTCTAACAAAATATGCCCAGTTCCTAGCTTGAGGGATCCAGTCTGAGTCTGGCGACCCACCAAAGTCTGCTGCCACAGACTTTTTAAATTCTAATTCCCTACGTTCCAAGATGCCAAGAGGGAACATCCTTAACTAGGATTAAAATAGCTTGATGACTCGCTGGGAGTGCACCCTGTACCTTCTCAGAACATTTTAATTAATGTAACTTCTGCTCCCTGCTGACAAAGATGTTTCTGATGGTGTTTGGGCCCAACATATTTACCGCCTTCATTGATGTGAGTCATTTGAATACTTGGAGGAATCCATAAACTCCGTGGTCTTATGTAAAATACAGACTAGAGTGTTACAAGTACCACGTAGGCATACACAGCTGAGAATACTTTCCATCACCTACCAGGCCTTTT
Organism: Mirounga leonina; assembly: GCF_011800145.1. Lineage (NCBI taxonomy): Eukaryota > Metazoa > Chordata > Mammalia > Carnivora > Phocidae > Mirounga > Mirounga leonina. Next base: position 62,351,259 of record NW_023270389.1, on the reverse strand, counting down.
TTTTTTATATATATATATAAGTTTTTAAGACGGTGACCACAAGAACACTCAGATCTGCAGGTAAGGGATAGAAAACCACCTGTTTCAAGGTTCCAATGATATGGCAGATCAAAAGATCCAAATGATTTTGAAATCTGCTCTCATGACATTCAGCTTCCCCATTAGAAAGTTGTTTCTCCGGAATGAGTAAGTCACCATGGAGAACAATACTGTCCATTGATCTCCGAGCCATGCGGAGTAAACGGGGTACCTCAGTCCTCTTCAGCTTCTTGAGTATTTTTCTACTACTTCCTCAATCTCACAGTCCACATTTTCAATTTTGGAAGGACAACAAATCCTAATATGCGGTTGCCTCATTATTAGGGGCATTAGTATAATCTGATTCTTTAAGTCACAAGTATGCCAGCAGTTATGTGATCAGTATTTAGGAAAATGCTCTACAAGATGGCAATAATGCCCCGAGGGGCCATGCCTCTACCATTACTATTGCTGCCATTTTCACCTTCCCCTGACTGATGTTCAGGGAACTGACATTGCTTGACTCCTTAATGTTTCAACCTTATACCCGGCTCCTAAATAGTCCCCAAGCCCCAGGGTCAAAGTATGTAGATGAGCTGTTTGCATCTAGAAGTGAAGTCTGTCAAAATGTAGAAGAATCTGAGGAAGTAGGAAAAGAGGTGAATAGAAAACAAAGTAGGGCAAGGGTAGAAAATAATAAATCACTGCACCAGATCGATAAGAGAAGCAGACAGAAGTGGGTTGCCTTGGTTAGAAACAAGGAGAACAAAGATCATTAGCAGAGACCCACAAGTCCAATCAGAAAGCAGGTCCTCGGAGGTTAAGTGACATATCCAAGCTCACACAGCTTATTGGTGGCAAACTCAAGTATAGAACCAACCTATCCTCAGGTTCTTCTTCTTCTGTAAAATAAAGACGATAATAACAGTACAGCATGGGTAGAGTTGTGCGTCAATGGGCAGCAAGCATTGAGAACAGGGTCTGACAGACAGTAAATACTGTGGGTTGGCTCCCACCGTCATCATCATTAGGGCACTTGAACCTGTGGGATTTTTACTTTCCTTGGACCGTACGAACTATATCTGGCAAATCACAGCATCAATTTAAAGTCATACTCTTATCCACAGCTATAAATCATCTTATTGCCATGTTTGTAGCTGGACCATCAAATTTAAACTACGAAAAAGGAAGTTAGAATAGCGGTCTGAAATTAAGCAACGACCCAACTGTTTTCATTACCCTACCTGGCACACAATGAAGACAGCGAGTCAGGGCATAGAATGCTAAGGTGCCCACCTTAATGGAAGGAAGTGAAGGCACGATCAATCTAGACCAATAAAGGCCAGAGCAGCAGCGGTGTTTGGCTCCAGAAAGAAAGCACTCTCAGCTGGAAGCACACTCACACTCTCATGCAGGTACCTTCCAGTTACCTCTTTGGGGCTAACCACAGCTATGCGGGTCCTCGCCGAGCAATAGAAACAATCAGACCACAGGGATTCCAGAAGAAAAACTCCATTCCAAATGGAATCAGTCAACCATGTTGGGAAATTAGGAGGCAAAGGCAGGACGGAAATTATAGTAGCTACATAATGACATGAATCTCTCCTATTTGTAAAGCACTTTAGACTTCCGGTTTTTACTCTCAGCCTCTGATTCTAGGCTTCAGTTCTGGATGGCACATTAGAACCACCAGGGTGAGAGATGCTGGACCGATTAAATCAGAATCTGTCAGGAATAAAGACCAGGAGCATATGTTTCTAAGAGGCTCACCAGGCTATCCGGATGCACCGGGAGAGTTAAGAAACCACTTTGTAAGCCCAATCAGTACGCTTTCCTCTTCATTAGAGTAGCCTCCTAACAAAGAATTTAAATACATTTAAATTAATTATTTAGAACTTCAGAATGCTGAGCTTTAAACACTAAACGGTACTTTGTGAAAAAGGTTTGGCTCAACCTGGGTTAACTTGTTCTTTCTTGGCTTCTGTCTTCAGAGTCATTTCTTGCCTCATCTCAATACATTCAAGTTAGACTGAATCACAAAAGCCAGAGATGGAACATTAGCTTCCAAGTTTGCTCCATATGCTCCTGTAGGAGTTTGCCTCATAGTTAACCTTGTTACAACTCAAGATCCATCATAACAAACGTTGGGATGAGTGATGATGCAGACGGAAACGTGTCAGGGAGACAGGACACCGCGCTGGTGTTCAGTCCGACTGCAGACACGTGATGATACCTAAATGCCTCCATTGTATCTGAAGTCTAAATCCACGGTGAGTTGGACATATACTAGATGGAGTTTTTCAAGCAAACATTTCAAACTGTGTTTAAAGCAGTTCACATCACGGTTATGCATGGAAGCGGAGTTTCCCAATCTCTGACAATGACACACTTGTGTGGCCCAGATGGCTCATGGGTGTGCCAAGATGGTGATCCCTTCATCCCGGGAGCAGCCAGGGCTTCTGGGCTAGTCACCTTCAGACATTAGCAGCCTTGCCCCATTGGCCATACACATTACCACTTTCTGTGTGTGCCACAACGTGAAGAATGTTGTAGAACGGAACAGCACAAGCCTAGATCTGGCACGGCACTCTCTAGACATCTAGACTCCACGGCCCAGGAACATCAAGAAGAAAAAACCGATGTGGAGTTGCCAAGTTTTTATTGTGGATGTTAATACAAAGCAACTAGTATCTGTAGCTACCATTTTATAAAAGAAAGGGGACTGTGGAGCTGTTTGTTTCCAAAACGTTTTCATCGTAAAGTAGCTCACATCATGCAAGAGAATACTGTCCAGATGCCTAGTGCCAATAAAATATTTTATCAAGAGTATTGAATCTTTTCTTCCTTTTTATTTTGTAATTTTTCAATCTCATTGAGAAGCTGAAATAACATCACAACGAATACCCATCCCCTAAATTCTAGACATTTGTCCACATTTGCTTTATCTCTAACTTTCCTTTCTATGGAACCATTTGAAAGGTATGACATCATGCCACTTCACGCCTACGCACTTTGTCCTGCATCCCTAAGAAAAAAAAATTCTCCAAAACAAACACAGTACTGTTATTCCATGAAAGGTAACATGAATTCAAGGTCACCTAATAAACAGTTCATATTTAAATTTTGTCAGTTGTTTCAAAAATCTCCCTTATAGATTTTTTTTCCCATTTGAGATTTAATCCAGTACCATACACTGTGTTTGGTTGTTCTATCTCTTCAGTATCTTTTGATCTAAAATAGTACCCCCATGTGTTTTTAAAAAATCATTTGTTTTTCATGACATTGACTTTTGAACCATCTAGGCAAGCTGTCTTGTAGAATGTTCTACATTCTGGATTTGTCTGTTGACTCATGCTTTGATTCAGGTAGAAAGGGCATTTTCAAACTCCTGAATATATAGCAAAGATATAATCGAGACTAAGTGAGTACACTGAACTTAATGGAGAGATTCTCTCCCCAGTTTTGGTTTTACTCCCTAAGGAGCATCAATAACTTAGTCACAAAATGGCCCTTTTCCATGGGCCAGCATTAGGTACCCACCATTCTATAGAATAAAAATGATTTCGGGGCCCCTGGATGGCTCAGTCAATTAAGGGCCCGACTCTTGATTTCGGCTCAGGTCATGATCTCAGGGTCCTGGGATGGAGCCCCGCATCAGGCTCTGCCGCACTCAGTGTGGAGTCTGCGTCTCCCTCTCCCTCTGCTCCTTCCCTTGCTTGCTCGAGCTCTCTCTCTCTCTCTCAAATAAATAAATAAATAAATCTTAAAAAAAAAAAAAAAAGATTCCACCACAGACCATCTGTGGACAAACTGTAGCACTGGAAAAAGATGCCCGGTCTTCAGAAGACTGACCTAACTTCTGCCAAGGCTCACATACAGGCTCGAAGGCAGTTACTCATGTCAATAAATTTGTTAGGCTGACACAGCCTTATCTTACCCTGGAGATTGTCTAAGATCAAAGTAAAATGTGGTAGGGCCACATTTTAGAAATAGAGTTGGACCCCTGCTGACTTGCCGGGAGCCCCATGCTTACAGCTGTTGCAAGTGCCCATGGTCCCTGGAGGGCTGGAGAAGGCTTGCACAGAAAGCGGGGTGGAGAGGCTCACGATGCTAGAGCAACCCTTGCCTGCTTTGAAACCTGCTGGGTGCCAGTGATGTCCTAATGACCACGTGCCCTATTTATCGCAGAGCGTTTCAGTGGTAGACAATAGAACAGGAACACACTCGAGCGTGAGCACAAGCTCTATCACGGTACCCTATTTCACCGAGGGGCTTCCTTAGTTATGCTGATTCGGATTATAGCGCGTGACCACGGAGACCAGGCCGGGGACAGACTCCAGGCGGGACCACGGTTTCCTCTCTCGGGGAGAGGGTCTCCAGATCGAGCTAGCAGTCTTTGTGGGGTGCCAGCAGTTCTCCCCCAGTGGGGAGGAAGGACTGTGGCCCTCAGCGGGGAGCGGGAGGGGGGTGACCTTCACTCCATCAGGTGCTGTCCCTCCACCCTCGCAAGGCGCATGAGCAGCGAGGGAAGAAGGAAGGGCTGCCTCCCCGAGAAAGGCTTGTGGCTCCAGGCACCCGACGGCGCCCGCCACGCTGCTGACGCGTCTGCACTACAGAGCACGGCACAGGGCCGAACACGCCTGACTGTCACAGTCCGACGCCAGTGTATTTCACACGGACACTCATCTGCTTCCGAAAAAGGATGTGCCCAAGGCTTAAAGGCCAGACACTTCTCACCTTGGTACCTCTACTTCCAGCCAACTGCTCTGGTGGCTGCTCTGGGCCATTCCTGAACCCAGCGCTTCTTGTCGGCCTGGGGCGGGGGGCGTCTGCTGCCCCAACCAGAGCCCGCAGAGCCTGCACTTCGTGCGTGCACGGCACTCGCCTGGGCCCCGCAGCGCGGCATCCGTGCCTCCGGGCGCCAAGGTCTCATCCGCACTGTACCTCCGCGGAGGCTGCGCGGTGAGGACGCAGAGAGGCGTGAGGAGGGGCTTCGGGGGGGGAGGTGATCAGCCGACCACGGGGAGAGAATATGGATGGAGACACACAGCGACGCGGAAGGCCGTGGGAGTCTCGCCGGAGCGAGGGATTCAAGCTGCTGGCAGTCGGGGTCGGGGGCCAGGCCACGTGGGTAGAAACCACAGAGCCTTCACCCTAGAGGCAGAACAGAGGACGTGTGTGCGCTTCAGGGAGCGCAAGTGGACACGGTAGGTACGCTGGAGACGGGGACCAGTGACGCAGGGCGAGTCAGAGGAGAGAGTCGCCTGACAGGTTTCTAGCTCGACCACGTAATCTAAGCGGTGCCATTAGCTAGGAAGAGAACTTATGGGAGACTAGGTTTGGTGTGGGGCAGATGAGCCATTTACTCATTTATCTTTACAAAATACTTTTCTTTAGCACCTACTGTGTGCTGGGACCTGTGCTAGTTTTGGACGTATTGATTCTCAAGTGCCATTAAACTGTCCAGAGGAGATGTTTCTTTAACTGAGTTTAAGCATGAATCAAGCTCAGAAGAGCATGGAGGACAGAGATCTCTGCTCCGAAATCATCCGTGTTCCTCTCCACGCAAATTCTGCTTCTTCAAAGCCTATTTCCTTTTGATTGGATCCTTTCTATGGACATGTTGACTCTTTAGCTGGGTTATACTATATTTATTTAGCATATTTAGGAATTGTTTAGCTGCCCCATTCCCCGTGCTAGGAGAAATCCTGCATCTTTCTGTTATGGGTGATTGAATTACGTTCTGAATTCTAGAGGTTTCCTACTATCCCGGCCTAGAGTGTCCAAGCCAGTAATTCATCACAGGTGAAAAACAAACCAAAAATAGAGTCTGGGTACAAGGCTGAGACCTCAATAAATGTACCATGCTTAGGAATCTTTCAAACAAAAAGATAAAACTGTACAAAGGAGTTTCTTTTCTTATCTCTTGCTATAAGATTATCCATCTGCCATGTTATGGCCAGAATGTTCCTCTGTTTTAATAATGGCTAATTTTGCAAAGAAAACAAAACAGAACAAAAACAATACAATACAATAAAGTGTGTTTGTAATCTAGAACGTGGACAAAACCATGGTTCATGAGTTCATCTGTGAGACCAGGCACCACCAGCTCTGTTGTGATAGCTTATCCTAACTTCCTGCTTGTTGGAACTAGCAAACCACAAATTATCAAACGGTAAAATTATATCAGATGTCACTGTCTCCTTGATAGAACTCGTCAAACCAATGGCCAAACCAAGGAGACACATTTGAGGAAGATACACCAGGCTACTTTTGTTGACATCACCTGGTTGAACTCACATCCTAGATGGGTACCCCAAGATGATCAGATCTCTGGTAATGGGATCCCCGAGTTATTACCAGCACAGCAACACAACCTGGGGAGACCGAGTTCGCACCTCTGGTAGCAGACGGCAGTGCGAGCCTTTCCAACCCACCCCCAAGGCTATTGCACCAACGGCCCAGTGGACCAGGGCCTTGGCTTTGGGGGCTGACGTTCCTCTGGAATTCTGTGCATCCCATGAGAGGAAAAGTCATTTGTATGATCTCAGACATAAGCACGGGTGTTCATAAACCCTTCACAGGGCAAACACTTTTAGAGACCCAACATCTGATAATCCAAGTTTAGGGAAAGGAAGCTTGTTAGTTTCCCAGGGCTGCTGCAATAAACGACCCCAAAATGTGGCCTAAGACAACAGAAATGGGGGGGAAAAAGACAACAGAAACATTCTCTCACAGTTTTGGAAGCTTGAAGTCCAAGAGTGCCATGCCCACTCTTAAGGCTCTAGGGCAGGATCTCCTTGCGTGTCTGTGTCTATGTCCAAATGTCTCTCTCTTATAAGGACACCATCACTGGATTAGAGCCCAGCCCGACCTAGTATGAACTTGAAGACATTTGCAAAGACCCACTTTCACAATAAGGTCACATTCACAGGTAGCAGGGATGAGAGCTTGAACACATATTTTGGGAGGACACAATTCTACCCATAACAGAAAAAAACAAAAAACAAAAAACCCCTGCAGGTTTTGGCTTTTGTTTGTTCTTTGTAATAAAAGGAGGGACAGAAATAGTTTTTAATGAAGTCAAGATGCTACAAAGTTTTAAAGTTATATGAAATAGATTTTCATTAAAAATATATCCTAGGGGCATTGGGTGGCTCAGTTGGTTGAGCATCCGACTCTTGATTTTGGTTCGGGTCGGGATCTCAGGGTCATGAGATCAAGCCCCACATCAGGCTCCACGCTCAACAGGGAGTCTGCTGGAGATGCTTCTCTCTCTTCCTCTGCCCCTCCCCCACCCCTGCTAACGCACACACGTGTTCTCTCTCAATAAATAAATAAATAAATAAATAAATAAATAAATAAATAAATAAATAAAATCTTCTAAAAATATATAAAAATTAAAATCTATCCTAAAAATTAAAAGATACAAAAATCTGAAAATGTTATTAGCACGATTTGATTTGATTTTGAACTATTAACATGGGAGTCAAACACACTAATAAGACTGATGGACACTTACAGAGACAGAGGCAGCGTCTGGGGGCAGCTGGGTGCATCACTGTGCAGACAGGAAAGCAGAAATGAAAAGAATTCTTTGGGACCCCAAAGACGAGATATATGTTTTTAGCACCTCTAGAGACTACCGGCCATTTCCAACATTTAAAACTCCCATTGCAGACACATGGCACACAGAATCAGAAGACGGAGGGTAGACACACACTTGCAATTCAGTAATCACCCCCGTGTCAAGTGTGAGAAATGCAGTCAGCACTGCAAATGACCTAACGCCGGGCGTGGATGCACAGCCCAGGCTTGTAGTCTAAATCAGCGAGGGCAGCGCTCCCCACCGCTTGGGAAAGACTTACCGTATGTGTTATGCTTTTATACAGTCGTCTCTTTCAGCGAAACCAAATTGCTCTATCACCTTTCAATTCAGGTCATCGCAGCCAAATGTTTTCAAAGCAGTTTGCAGCCTTGTGCTTCTTGGGACCACACCCTGCCTGGACAGTCACTTGGACACTCATCACTCTCTCATGGAGCTAAAAGGGTAAGGATCAGCCCCAGGTTACTGGAATCTTGCACAAATGGATTTATAGCTGCTCTAAAATGGCAGGTAGATGCTAGCAGTCCAGCTAATACCTACAAATCATTGCAGATACAGAGGGCAACAGGATTGTCAGAAAGCTAACCTTAGACAATATTAAGTCACTCTATCTTCGGCTTTCTCAAAGTCATCCTCCCTGGACACTGCTCTCCACCAAGGCAGAACTCAAGAATTAGCAGTCAGTTTTTCTGCCATTCATCTGGGCTCGTGGGAAACAGTTTCAGCTTAGGTTCTACCCAACCAAGAGCCAGCAGACACTTCAGAGATCACCTGGTCCCAGGGCAGAAAACACTCAGGACTTGTGAGCCACACCTCCCAAGCACTGGTAATCACCTCGATTGGTCAGGTGGACAGTAGACTCTTCTTGGGCTGTCCCATGAGGGACATGCTAAGATTCCTCTGTCCTGTAGTGTTTCCTTTGCCGGCTGCAACCAGCAGTTGAGATTCTCGACTTTTGACAGTCACCCCTTGCTTTCTCCCAGATCCTCTTTCCAAAAGCCCTTTGTGCTCTGCAAAGGCACTGGCCACACTGCGTGTCTGCTTTTCCCCCTGGGTGATGGACCCCCCCCCCCCCAGGCTCTAACTCAGTGTCTAATGCATGGTCAGTGCCCAGAGTTTTTGTTCAATGAAAAAATATTTCTAGAAAGGACGGTACCTAAGGCCTGCCTTTACAATCTGAGTATAAATTCATCCCACTGAGTTTATCTCACAAGCTATTTGGGGAGTGAGGTGTGATGTGGGTGCGTGTGTTTCCATAGGGACAGCAGGAAGAACAGAGCTGGGAGGTAGGGAATCTATTTAGGAAAAGTATAGGTTTGTCGGCAGCTTCCAATCAACAAAGGGGCAGAATCCATGTTGGGAGGGGTGTCTGACCACTAAGGGCCGGTGAAGGTGCTGGGGGCCTGGAAAGGTGGGCAGGAAGTTCAAGATGAAGACGGCGAGGAACCTGGAATCCAGCATGTCTCCACTCTCCAAAGCGACTTCAGGCTGTTTCTACTCCTGCTCTTCTCAGCAGATGGGGCTGGCTCCAGCGTGAAGGGATTTAAAGCACACGGCACTCTGTGTTGCCAAAGGTTTACCTGTAACAGGCTAGCTACCAACAGTGAGGACAATCCCCTCTCTTGGGGGAAAATGAGCAAAGGCCCTGAGTCAAGAAAGCATCCCTGTGGCCATTCAGCAGAGGAAACAGAAGACCCACCGCTTGTCTGGCTTTGTTCTATCTTCACCCTTTCTCATGTGGTGGCCGCAACCTTATTCCAGGTTTGCCTTGGTGGCCTCTCCATCGACCAGCCCTGACCTGCCTGGTTCTTTCTCCCCACTGTCCCTCCACTACAGCAAGGACCCAACACATGATCCAAGTTTGGTGCCTCTTTCCTATGTTGAGTAAAGTTAAGTCATAACTTGTACGAGGGGGTCTTGGACGCAGTCAGAGGTGTCACGAAGTGAATGAAGCATGAGATGCAGGCCCTTCTCTTGCCGAGGATGCTTCTGAGGCTCGGGGAGGGTCCTTGGCACTCTCGCATTTGTCCTTGTGAAATGTTCTTCACGTGTGTGCACAAATACACACGGGTGCATGGGCTTCCCTCTATGAACTTTGGCAGGCGCACCAGGATCTGTCCCTGGTCTCCCATATAAGCCCTCCACACCACTGTCCTCGGACTAACTCCGCCGTAGGCAGCCTGACCTGGCCTAGAAAACACCATTCCCCAAATCCCATCCCTTAGGCCCTTCCTGGGCCCCTCTACCAACAACGGCCCTTAATGTTTCCCCATCTGTTTATCACAGATTACCACTTGTCTCTGATCTGAGCGTTTCTTGACCAGAATCTGGGGTTGTGCAGATAAGAGCTTTGTCTCTGCCTTGGCTTGCTTCTTTGTTTTCACTAAGATTTCTCTTTCTAGTCATTTTCCTCCCACTGAGAATACAGTTCTCTCCTGCTTTTAAAGGCACATGTCATGGTACAAAATAAATTCTATTTGGTAGGAAAAATCACAGCGCTACTGAAGTCTTAATGTACAACTAGACAGCAGAATTCAAGGTCAGTCTGATAGGCAGATTCTGAGCATTCTGAGCATTTTTTTTTTTACCTCCCTTTGAGATAACTTGAATTAAATTCTGGATTACTAGTTAACTTCAGTTATTCAGTTACTTCATCTTCACTCGGACATTTCTCCCTGCCTTGAAGTGATGGCAGGGAAGCAGCTTTTATGACCTCATCATATAGAAAGATCGAGCTCTTTCCTGTCCCAGGACGTTCAAACTCACCTTTCCCTCAGACCAAGCCACTCTCACCCTAATTCATGAGTCGCTGACTCCTCCTCACCCTTCATAACCCAGTAACAAATACCGCTTTTTAAGAGATCTTCCCTGCCTATCTAAAGGAAGTTCATGGTCATTCTCGGGGCACCTGGGGGGCTCAGTCGGTTAAGTGTCTGACTCTTGATTTCAGCTCAGGTCATGATCTCAGGATCCTGGGATTGGGCCACACATCGGGCTCTGTGCTCAGTGAGGGGTCTGCTTGTCTCCCTCCCCCTCCGCCCCTCCCCCCGCTCGTGAGTTCTCTCTCATTCTCCAAAATAAACAAACAAATCTTTAAAAAAAATAAAGGAAGTCCACTGTCATTCTTTCTTTGCTCATTTTGTTTCCTTATCATAATATATAAATATATATATTTTTAACTTTTTTTTCCTTGTGCCTTTCTTCAAAACATAAGCTCCATGAAGGTCAAGGCCATTATCGCTACAGCACAAGGCATGGTCTGAGTTAACACTGTCATTGCAATGACAAAAGGCCAAATCACCTTACTTACCTTGGCTCTTCTCACAGTCCTGACAAGGGAGGCATAGAATGGTGTCCCAGGCCCCTGGGAGAGCTCTTCCTAAATGGGCGAGAATGAGGGAACTTTGTCATTAACCTCGTCTCTTTCAGAGTTCAGGAGTTTTCCTTCGAGGTGTTACTGGTAATAGCGTGGCTTCTCCAGGGCTTCCATCCTCTCTCTGCCCATGATTTCCCCAACAGGCTGGCTCTCCTGTGCTCGCTGACTGACTCAGAAAGGGTGGGCCTAGGGCAATGGACACCACACGGGAGGAACTGACTGGTCTTACCAAGTTCCAGCCAGGGTGCCCTTCCACTTGGGACACTGGAGTTTCTGGAGGCAAAGGCATTACTTACATAGCTCTCCCCCAGAGCAGAGACAGGGCAATGGTCCGCTTCAACACCATGGACAGCTCCTGGGGACCAAGGGAGGGGGGGGGCTTCTTGTGCCCTCTGCCCACCCACTCCTCTGTTACACCTTTGAGCCACTCGATAAGCTCTGACGTTCAGAGAGCCAGTAGAAGGGTATGCTGGGTTCAGGGTCAGGCTTCACTCAGCCCCAGAGCTCAGAGACCTAACTTCCGAATCCAGTACCTCTGAGCTACGCCTCGGTGTATCGGGAATGTAGCTGGGAGTGGGGAGCATGTGCAGCTTCTTCCATCAGGAATTTATGGTCAGGTCATGTCAGAGTTAGTCTCGGCAAAACATTAACTTGGAACTTATCGATTCTGGATGCCTTTTCCTTCTGTTAATTCCTACAGAATGGGATGTTTATACGGACGCTGGCTTAGAAGATCTTAGAAGCTAGAGCTTGCCTCTGTGATTAATGGGAACAAAGTTGGGTCTTCCAATGTACTGGGAATTTCTGGGACTCGAGTCTTCCATTAGCCTTTAAGGATATGGACATCCTTAGAGCGTTGGGAGTCCAAATGAGGCTCAGAAACGCGTTCCCCAAAACATTCACCCCAGGGGCCAGTGCGGCACGTGTAGTGGTGTGGGAGCTGACATAGTTCTACAGCCGATGTGCCTGGAGACAGGTGTGGAGGTGGCTCAGAAGGCGGCCACCCTGATGCCCCCACCTGTAGTAGCTGTTAGGGGAAACCACCAGCAAAGTTCTCATTCGGTGCAGAACAAAGTGTTTCTCGGGAATTCTGCACAGCCATCAGAATACTGCCACCCAAGGGAGCTGGTGTATCGGTGAGAGCAGGTGGGTTCAGAGAGGGACTGCAAAAGAGCCTTTTGGGACCTCAAGGTTGTATTGTGTTGTATTTTTGGTTTCCACTGATTGAGAAGCTATTTGATGACAAAAAGGTGCTATGAATTCAATACTTTTAAGTGGATTGGTATCTACTCAGAGACAGAAGCATTGACACACATTTTCAAAAGAGAATGCATCTATTTACCTAAGATATTCCATATCCAGTGTACATTCAGCCTCTGGTGGACATATGGGTGCCTGGACCCCTGGAAACATCTCAGTCCTGTCCAGGCATCATAGCCCTCCTGTTCTAACCATCACTCTAAGATACAGTGTCATAGGGACGAGCCCCACGAGCCTGACACAGATGGGTATCATTGAGTTTGCTCAATGGGGTGACAAACCCATGTAGTAGTCATGCCCTCGGGAATCAGAAGCTAGGTGGACACTGAGACTACTGACCCAGGGTGGGGAGGCATAGAGCAAGGGTCAGTTCCAGGGAGGAGGGCTAGCAAAAGCCACATATGGTATAAAGAAGTCCGTTCAGCAGGCTGGGGCTCAGAGCAGGACTCTGCTCAGTAGAGGCTGTCAGAGGTGGAAGTGCTAGAACAAGGCAGGGGGAGGATGGGTGGGGCAGCACAGGGTGTGGTGGGATGCCATACTCTAGGGGCATACAAGAGATGAGCTCTCACCCCTGGGGCTGGTTGACAGCCAAGGACATTGGCGTGCGTGCAGACTTAACAGCAGTAGTATCTGGAGTCTGTGGGGCACTTGGTTTACTTCTCAGAGCTGCTGGTTGGTAGATAGGGCGGGGACTGTGGGCATCTTTCTATCCTCGGGATTGCTCTGGGACTAGGGGCCAGACTGAACCGACCAGTGGGGGCGTCAGAACATTCTGTGAGAGGAACTGAAGACAGCAGTTTCAGAGGCAACAAGTCTCTGCCAACCAGCCTGAGAGAAGGACAGAGCCCAGCCTCATGAAACCCCCTCCCCCAGACCCAGAACACACCAGCACACACTCCCCAAGATTCTGAGAACTCAGGGACGTTATTTAGGACAGAAGGACAGAGAGACGGGGAATCATTCCTGAGTCTCCCCTCTGCACTCTTCGTGCATAATTGCATTCAGTGGGAAAACATTAATACTTAGGGCCTCACTTTCAAAACAGAAAGTAAGAGTGCAACAGTTTTATGGGCAGAATCTTTGTGGGCTTCCTTGATTCAGATCCTTATTGTAATTCAGGAGCCAAAAGCTTTTCCACACCACCCCCACAGCTCAGGCTGAAGCTGCCTCTCCACACTGGAAGAAACAGCTCCTAGAAACAGCCCCCTTGCTCCCCGCCCTACAGAAACAGTTCCACATTCTCTGTCTCTGCATCAAAAACAGGATGATTAATGTCGATGGTGGTGATGCTTAAAAAGGGATCTCTGAGACCCAGGGATATTATCTAACTGCAAGTGTCTCAAAAAATGCCTTTCACAAACCTCAAAGCACTCTTCATCAAACACACCCAAGGGAGCAGCCGTGAAAGGCCAGGACAATAAATTGAGATGAGTAGTGTTCAGAATAGTAAAAAGTTCTAGGAATGGCCAAAAGTCGAAACAATGCCTCTGAGTGGGGAGGGAGTTCTGCCCCGAGACTCGCATTCATGGATGGCAATAAATAAAGACTTCAGAAAGAAGGAAAGAGCCCGCGCCAGGAATAGGGCAAGCACATGGCTGGTTGGGAGCCTCATTATGAGTCTGATGGGTGACACACTCTACCCACCCCACCTGAAAAGGATCGCATTTTGGCAAGAGAGGATTATAGTTAATTCTAGAGAAAATGTTCAGGTGTAGCCCCAATCTTCTTCCTGTTCAGTGCTCAAATCCTTTTGAGGCAGTAAGATCCTTACTCAGACTGATGTTTCCCCATGGTCTCCCGTGCTAAAGAAGTCACACCCGCTATGTATGTTCAGGCACACCCCCTATAAATCAGATGGGGTAGCCTCCTAAAGCATGAAGGAAAACCAATTTTCTTTTTTTTCCCCGGCCATTTGAATCACAGGACAGAGTTTTCCATGGGCAGGAGGAATCATGGCCAGTCCTCTCCTGACTTTATCACCTCCCTTACCAACATAGGTAATGTTCAAAATGTATAGTTCATCCCCCAGGTCACCAGGCTTGAATACATAGTAATAAGAACAGCACTAAGAGCTGGTCATTTACTGTCTACTGAATGTGGGCTCTATGCCACATGCTATTCATATACAAGTTAACTACTTAATGGTTTCTGGTGTAGGAGATTCTTCTGGTGCCTACCCAACCCCTCCCCTTCTCCCCGGTCAAACTCTCCCCAACGAAACCCAAGCGACACATGACAAATTGACCCCATCCTCATCTCCAGAGGTAGATGCTGATGGGTCTGAGTGAATCATCATGAGCTCATTCTCCTTGCCAGAGATTGGCTCAGGAATGCAGATAAGTTCATGGCTTTCCTCTGGCATCTGTTTAGGGGTGTGTGACCTAAGTGGGCCAACCGGCCTGAAGGGAAAGACTTCTGATCCATGCTTTCTCTCTCCCTGCCCCCCTCACTCCCTCTCCCTCTGTGTCTCCTCATCTGGGCTACACCTGGAGCCCACCTTACCTCAAGACTTCTTGATCTGAGAGCCAAGAGAGGCCCTTATTTTCCTAAGCCAATAAAATGTTCTGTGACTTACAACCAGAAGTACTTTCACTGGTAGATTTGAGGCAAAGTTCTTTATTTCTCTCTCCTTTCAATCTTTCCTTTTCCTTCCTTCCTTCCTAAGGAGGTGGCTCTGCTGCATTTCTAGCTGGGTGAACTTAGGCAAATCCTTCCACCTCCCCGGTCTCCAGTGTCATTGTATTTAATGAAGGCGCTGGACTAGGATGATTTGTAAGAACCCTTCAAACTGTAACATTTGTGGTGCAAAGATTAAATAGTATAATACTTCTGCTCAAAAGACAAGTGTCATATTAAGTAGGTAAACCACTGAGATTAGTTCAAACTAGTTCAAGCAAGCTTAAGGCACAGAGTTGCCAAGGCAATAAAAAAAAAGAAGGTTTGAGAAGATGTGAGGCAAACTCCCATACACAGCAGGCTTCAAGTCAATGAACACAGAAAATCAATGAGGTGAAAACCATGTACCCCTGAGAATGAATGAGGTGAAAATAAATTGACCACAAAATCGTATGTTCCCTTTTACACTCAGCCAAACAGACACTCTTCCCAGTCCCTCTTAGCTCTGACAACACCAAAAAGATAAGGAAAAAAGGGACCCAATGCCTTATTCATGAGCAAAGAATAGCGGAAAGCACTCAAATGATGGGAGAAAGAAGGGGTGTCGTTTGAGGCAAGAGACCCTGAGAGTTCACCTCAGCCGCATTTTGTTTCCTTCTACTTTCTGTGGACATTTTGTCTCTAGTGAGTCTCCAGTGGACGGCAAGGACTGAAGACTATCTCAGCTCAGAGTAGTTTTGCCCCAATAAAGGGCTGGTTGGGGGAGGCTTGCTGCCTCCAATAAGACAGGGATACAGTGACGGGATTTAGAATACAAGTGTCTGGGTGGCAGATGATCTGGGGGTGAGAGCAGGAGAGTATGATGCTTGAGGATGCAGGAGAAAAAGATCTTCTCTGTTCCAGGTGATGGCCGCAGTGAGAGCTTGGAGCAGTGCCTTTGGGACCCAAGTCAGGAAGGAAGGAGGCTGCTTATTTACACTTTCTAGGATTCCCATCGTCCTGGCACAAAAGGAAGTTCTACAAATAGTTGTTGCATTGATGACTAAGGTGGGTAAAAATACATCTAAAGCCAATGAAGATGCTTTATGGCATCAAGGTATCAGGGAAATTGAACAAAAGTAGGAGTTGTTGGGACCATGCCTAAGAAGAATAATGGATAGGAATCCAGGGCAGCGGGAGAATATACTAGTGGTTCTCAACCCTAGTTGTAACTTAGGCTCGATCACCAAGGAAGATTAAAAATAACAGTCCTGAGCCTTGAGGTTACCCACCCCCCTAAGAAATTTTGATTTGGCTGGTCTGGAGCAGGGTTAAAGTTTGGAACCATGGGGTGGGGTGAGGTGGGGTGGGGTGAAGGCACTGTTCCGATCAGCTCTAACTACTGGCTCTTCAAGCCCACTGAGTTTTGACAAGCAGCCAGCAGGGTATTTTTCCGGGTAGGAGCAGGTCTGTGTTCTTGTCTCTGCACACCACCACCAGAATGGTCTTCCCAAAGCCCTCTCCTCCATAAGCGAAATGACTGTGCATCACTGGCAGGTTAAAAATCCTGGAACAAGTTCGTGGCTTTCGTATGACTTCCTTTCTTGTGATTCTTCAAGAACAATGTCATACTTCACACTTAGACATGACCTTGAGGGATTTCTGAACTCCAAATGAAGATTAAAAAAAAAAAAAGTTCAGAAAATTGAGTTATGAGCACTTTCTTCAAAAGAAGAGTCCAGAAACAAACCAACATAAAAATGTCTCTCTTGGCGGACACTTTCGTAGGAAACTCTGGTTAAAGATCATTAGATTCTTGACTGACAGTCCACTGAGTGGGAAGCTAATCCCAGAGGCAGGCTCTCTTTAAGCTCATTAAAGTTTATTTTTAAATTACTTAAGCATTTTATCAGGAATATTAATTTCTTCCCAGAAGGAAGTTGAGAAATACATCATGCAAAGAATTCTATCCAGACCAGGTTTGGGACAATTTTTCCTTTCTAAGGAAAATCTTACAACTCTCTGCAAAACTGAAGCAACTCCCTTTGCTTTAATTACTTTTAAAGCAAATAAAATCATTCTGGCACCATCTCGTAGTCACCCTAAAATCAGAAGACAATGAGTGATGTTTTCAGACTTTCCAGAGAAAAAAGTTGTCTGATCCAAGATTTCCATACCTGACAACAAATTATTCATATGTAAGAGCAAACTAAAATTATTTTTTGTTATGCAAGGATTCTAAATGGATCCCATTTTGTTCTTTCTGAAAAGCTCACTCGAGGAGGTACTCGAGCAAAACAAAATTTAAATCGCAACAAAAATTTCTAGAAAGAGGGAAGCAACCTATAGAAGTTACTGTAAGGTGATGGTAAGGTGATGATAATGTTATTGTCAAATGTAAAATAAGTGTTAAGAGAAACTCCTGACAAAATAGAAGGAGCGTGTGAGAAAACGCATCACCACTCTCTCCTCCTGCTCTGCAACATTTTTGTGCTCCCTGTTTTTTCCGCAGTACTGCCCGAGGCAGTGTGTGGTTAAGACCATGAGTCTTCCCCCTGGAGGGCTGAATTTTTTTACATACTGATCTCAGCAAAAAGCAAAATACCCCTTTCTCCAGCAGCGCGGAAGACTGAGATGTTCTCAACTCATTCTTAAACAGGTGTAACCCTAAAAAGACATTCAATAAATAAAGCTACAGATTACAGTCAGGATAGAAACATATACATGACCTGCCGCTTGGAGTTTTGCCCCTCTAATCTCAAAGCACAGAGCCAAGTTTAACTCCTCCAAGAAGCCTTCCATGAAGGGACTACAAGGAGAAATTGCCTGACACATTCTAGGCAATCCATACATGTCTGAATTGAAAGAATTAAATAGAAACAACCAACTTAACTGATTTACCTTCCCACGGTACTTTTGTAAGTCACGTGCAGCCACAGTAAGCAATCGGACACCTTCTCGTTCACCTGATTTGTTAGAAGTCAAATCACAGAATTTGCCTCTCCCCCCTCCCCCACGCACCACCACCACCACCTTTCAGTAAGAGTGCTTTACTCCTTATCTGCACGCTTGGAACCGAGATGTCTGGGGTGAGGAGTGCCAGGTGGGAGGGGTTGTGAACATCCCGCAGCTGAAGGAGGAGGTCACGTGCCCAGCCAGAGGCTGCCCCGGCACGTAGGCCCCTCCCCGCCACGCCTTGGAGCCACGCCCCACCGCCCAGCCGGCTCCCTATTGCCCACAGTCTATGGTGCCCTGCGCTACCCTCTCCCGCTAAAGGGAATTTGAAATTCAGAGGACCCGCTGGAATGCAGCAATGGTTGGAAGTTACCAAATTACCAATTCATCTCTCTCCTCCTACCACTCGCAGACATTGAAATTGTTAAATTAACACCTCATTCCTTGCACACGCGCACACACACATACGCACGCACACCTCCTCTCTCTCCCACCCACCCCGGTACAATAGCTAATTCCAGCATTCTGGATAACCAAAGGCGACACTCACACAGGCCACATGTGACCTGAGCTCCTGTGGCCCCCAGCAGCCCACATCCATTCAGGGTTTCCGTAGGTGGCACAGAAGGCCAGAGACCCCACTGTGGTCCTAGTCGTGCTTAGAACTATGTTCTCACCCTCGCTCCCCTTATCTGTAGAGTGGCAAGGTACAGACAGGGCCCAGCCCCAAATATTGCTTTCCTGCAAAGATGAGTGCGTCATCCACAGGTCTGCCGGAGCGGGAAGCCACTGTCCTGTCACATCCGAACCTGTGTTTTCAGAACACTCGGACATCTGCGTGGAGCTTTCTCGTTGGCACGTCTTCCTCCACCTTTTCCAGATACGGCCTCCCCTTAGTGGCGCGGCGGCTGAGCCCGGCTGCTATGCAGCCCGCGCCCTGAAAATTCAAAAGGAAACGGGACCCGAGCCCGTCGCTGGCCTCGCCGGGACCCGCGGGCGCGCTGCGGGGGCTGCGGAGCCGGTGTGGCGGCGGCAGGGGCCTCGGACCCGGCCGCGCCCCCGCGCTGCGCGCACCTCGGGAGTCTTCGAAGGAACGAGAGGAATGAGCCGAGGCTGCAGCCGCGCATTCTCGGCGCCCCCCCCCCCACCCCGAGCCCCACCCCACGCCGCATTCACCGCCCGGGCACTAATCCCTTCTTGGTGCTCTGGAGTCAGGTGTCATTCCCCTCCTTTCCAGGTGTAGCGACACTGCTCCGAGACCTGCCTGGCTCCCGAGCCCCTCTCTGGAGCTCACGAGGAGGCCGTTGGCCCAGGGGCACAGATCCCAGCTAGCAACCCCGAGCCCGGCCCCGACCCCACCCCGCCCCGGCAGCTCTCCCACACTCCCTGACCCTGGGGGCTGCGGGGCTTCTGCCGTGAGAGGGGGCCTGGCCCCTGCCACCCTGACCCTTCCCGGGAAAACACTTTGGGCTCCTTGAAAGGGAAAGTGGCTGCGCTTAAACAAAACAGAACAACAACAAAACTGAATCCGTGCTAAGAGGTCCCAGGGGAAAGGGTTCGGGTTAGCTGCTTTTTCAGACTTACTTATGCCGCAGCGGGCCAAGAATTGGACCAAAATTCCAGGGATAGGAGTGGGATGGGGAGCCGGGATTGAATTTTCTACCCTGAGATGACTGCTGGCTGTGCTGTGCTATAGGATGCTGCATGGCAAAACGTAGACTAAGAAGGCCTGTACTGTGGGGCGCCTGGGTAGCTCGGTCCGCTGAAGGAGGGGGACTCTTGGTTTGTCTCAGGTCATGATCTCAGGGTCGTGAGATCGAGCCCCACATCGCGTGCTGCACTCAGCACAGAGTCTGCTTGAGATTCTTTCTTTCTCCCCCTGCTCTCTCTCTCTCTCTAATAAATGAATAAGTAAAAATCTTTATTAAAGAAAAGGGGGGGGGCTTGTACTGTAACAGAGAAGGAGAAAGAGGTTCAGAGGAGGGTGGAGAAATGCAGGCAGTGGTGAAAATGATAAACCGTCAGGAACACCATCAATAAGCCAGGGAATGTTCTAAACTGCTCAAACGCTATGTATCATTTATTCTCAGGGCAATTCTAGGAGTCCAAGGTAGACGAAGTTATTATACCCATTTTGCAGATGAGGACACCAAAACACAGAGGTATTAAACCAACTTGCCATCGAACGCAGGGCGGAGCTGGGAGGAGCTCCCCTTGGTACTGCTCCTTTTCCATCTGGTAAAACCAGGCTAGGTGGCAGGCCTTTGGGAACTTACCTGGTTTTAGGTAAATTCTAGCTCCACTGTTTAGAAGAGCCACTTAATTTCTGAGTCCCAGTTTCTCAGGAATGAGGGCGATAATTGTTGACTTTTCAGGAATGCTGTGAAAATCAAATGCGATAATGGATCTGCACGCAGTTTGCAAAGTAGAAGGCAGTTACCAAATATAAAATAATTTCATATTGTCCTGGTTCTTCCCTGGAGTGGGACCCTAAAAAAGATCTCCCGATAAGGGCATCCATGTACAATCATTAGCCTTCAGAGAAACTTCCATTTCTGCCTGCGCTATTTGTGATACAGACATTGAAAAAGCCCCTGTTGCAAGTAGGCCTCCTTCCCCTTTAACAGAATTCTTTGTTCCGTTTGCTGAATGTACTCCTGAATTTAGGTTGCTTCCCCCAGGTATTTCCTTGTAACTTAGAAACAAATGACTAGACATCATATTGGCTCTATGGTTAATATCCCAGCCCGGCGGGAATCGAGTCCCGTTTCTTTTTTAAGCGTGGGGGCTGAGCTTGGGAAACCACCAACTGCCTCCTTCCTGGCTGCTAGGTCGTGACCCCACTGGAGGGCGGGCATGGTTCTCAGGCCCACCCCCTGCTTCTTCAATGCGGTGTGGGGGAGTGTCTGGGAAAATCAGTCGGGAAAGCTCAGTGGTGATCCTTCAGGAGAGGGAGAAGGAACCTGCGAGATTCTGCATGTGGCTGGAGTATCAGTTTGCTAGAACTGGCGTAATGACAGACCAGAGACTGAGCCGCTATAAACAACAGAATTTTACCTTCTCCTAGTTCTGGAAGCTAGACGTCTAAGATCAAGCAGGGCTGGTTCCTTCTAAAAGCCGTGAAAGAAGGGCCTGTTCCAGGCCTCTCTCTTCGGCGTGTTAGATGGCATCTTCTCCCTGTGTCTTCCCGTGGTCATCCCTCTCTACCTATCTGCGACCTCACCTCTTCTTCTTATAAGGACAACAGTGATACTGGCTTTGGGCCCACCCTATGACCTCATTTTAACTTAATTACCTCTTTAAAGACCCTATCCCCAGTTATAGTCACATTCCGAGGTACTGGGGGTTAGGACCTCAATGCATGGATTTTAGGGGGGCACTTTTCAGCTCACAACACCTGGCAGGCAAATGGAGTAGATCCTCTGCAACACAGCTGAGAGCAAATGTTTCCCTAGAACCAGCACATAAAGATCGTACCCATTATTAGATAAGGTTGTTGCCTGTTGCCTATTAAAGTGGCAGGCTTTTTTCCACGAAAACATGAATTCCAAAATCAAGACTATTTTGTGATGTATTGTATTTCCGTTTTTGCTCCGGTAACTGGGAAACTCAGACCCAAATTTGTCAGTAAGTCTTGGTGGCCATATAAGATTTTATGACCTGTGGATCTCCATGCCATACTGGATTATGGTCTTCCAATCCTATCCATATTTTCCTTAGCCCTGATTCTCTCTTTATACTTTCTCTATTATTAGACAAAATATATTCTAGATACTACTACCATGTTCCTGCTGTGGAACATGGTAAGGACAATAAATGAATAAATTCTACAACTCTCTAACCAAGACCAGTAATAGTAGCCCCTAAGGAAGAGTTGCCTGTGTTATGTGTCTGGCTTTTCCATTTACCTCTGGAGACAGTGACTTATAGGAATTCGATGAGAATTCATGATAGAGCTGCTCCAGAGAACTTTAAGCTACTTCAGAAGCAGAGCATTTGTCAATAAAGCCACAACCAGCAAGGAAGTTAATATTCTGACACCAAATAATGCTGCAGCTCTTGATGCCTCCCCCAAACCTGCCCCACTCTCCCCTCCCTCACCTGCTTCTGCTGTATTATTTTCACAAGGGTTTGGGGGGTGGGTGTCTTTTCCCCACCCCAACCCCCATCTCTAACTTACAAAATTACCCCATGGGATCCTAAATTCAGAACACCTAGTTGGCGAAGCAAACTCCAAATGATCAGAGGCAATAGTGTTAATTATGATCATTATTAGTCGCATTATGAACCTGCTTTTGTCTCATCATGGAATACAGAACAGTAAGGTACTGCTGCTGTCCAAATATTTTCTGTTAAGGTGGCAGGAGATCAGACAGCACAAGGCCTGATGCCACCTGAAGCTAAATTATCACTTAATATACACAGTGAGGAGCTGATGTCCAGAAGTCAGCATCAAACTTCTTGCTAACATGATGAGCAATGGCCATCTGTCCCCACAAAGCCAGGCAGTGTGACCTTGAGTCCCAGGCGTTGCCAGCACGGCTCTTGCCCATGATGACGGATGAGAGATGGAGCTGCTCTAAGACTTTTCTGTTATTAGCAACAACCAAAACCAAAGCGTTTGTCTCTTTTTTTGTTACATATTTTCTCCTAAAACAAACACACACACACACACACACAAAACAAACAGGAAGAATCAACTGGAACCTGGATAACAAGTTAAAGCTTAGAGATGTGTGATCTTATTTTCTTAGAAGGAAGATGTATGCACATAATTAATATGCAATCAAAGAGCAAAGCAGAGCTCATGCATTATACCGGAAATTCCTTCATGTTTTATTAATCTAAACTACATGGAAACATCTAGCTGGAACAAAAGCACAGCTCAAAACCTCCGGCCACTAAATTTCTCCCGACAAACAGCGAGTCACTCTAAACTCTGTGACTACCGCTGTTGGCAGAGAGAAAGGAAATGATAGAGAAGGTGAGAGCAAGTCACTGCTAAAATACAACCTTGCCAGTGAGGGGTTTGTAATCTAGATTGACTCATTAAATCCTTATGTGGATTGAATGCATTCCCCCATTTGTCTCCTGCATTCTTTTCTGTGTTGGTCATACAAGGGATTGTTAGCATCCTCAGAACAAAAAAGGGGGGGTGGAAAGTAAGGGCCTGCTTCTCAGTGGGAATCCATCATTTGACAGAGAGTAAAATAACCATGTCCAAGATCAACAAAACCAGACATTATAAAATGTTTCTTTAAGCCTGAGTGGTTCTCACAATATCAAGCAAATATGTATGCAGTGTGTTATTTTTGTAAAAGAATTCCATTTTTCCATAACCTTTTGCTTAGCTCTCGGGATTTAAGGGGGGAAAAAAAGTTTAAAAAAAATGTCAGTCATTTCCTAAGAACTTGCTTCAATAGTTCATTTAAAGAAATAGGAAACATAAAGAGTTATTGGTGTATCCTTTTGCATGAATGAGACCAAGAGGAAAAAACAGTTGGCCATGGCTTAAGCTGTAAATATTGTTTATTGTCGTCCCCAGGAGAATCTGGGGGGATTGGGTGGCAATCCAGGAGTTCGGCAGCTCAAAGGGCCCCAACTCTCCATTCTTGTGTTCCTCCATCCTTTGTGTGTAGGCTTTTCATTTAGTATCTGTCAGCTCGCGGTCCAAAGTTGGCCAACAAAGCTCTAGGTATCGGATTTGCGCCCTGGCATCGCAGCAAGGAAGAAAGGGCAGAGACACAAGTTTTAGCCTGGCTGGGCTCTCTCTTTATTCAGGAAGGGCAGCCTGTGTAGATTTCCCCTTGGGTCTCATTGGCAGACCTGGATCTCTTGCCTTTCGGTAGGCCAATCCCTAGCGACAACGAAAACAGGCTTCAACCAGGCATGGTTCCCTCCTGGGAGGAATCTCCACCTGATACTAGTCAGGGGGGAAGATGTGGATGAATGGCGGCTGGGAAAGGCGAGGACCACAGTCCGCCCGCAAGAGGCCAAGTCCCAGCCGCCTCTCCATTCTCCAAACACTCTACTGTCAGTTTCCTGGGGCCTTCTCAAGACCGGCCCATGTAAAACAGCTGCCCACCAGATAGGATATGATATTCAGAATCTTTTTCCTTTCTGGCTTCCCAGGCATTTTCATGCTGTTTTCCATGCTGCTATGGGCCATATAACTTTTCTTCTCGCAGCAAGTGGCTCTTAGGTGGGCCGAGCCTTCTTTCCTCTTGCCTTCCACGTTGGAGCAACCTTACCCTTCTTCATCTTCCATTTCACTAAGAAAAAAAAAACAAAATGCAGGCCTGTGTGCTTGTTGAAGCTGTGGCTTTGGTCTCTGGGATCAGAGCAAGATAGGTTCCCTCCATGGCAACAGACAGGGCAGAGTGGGGGCTCCCCACTGTAGCCCACGTGGCCACGAGTGTTCCTCAATCATTGACCTTATCTATTAGATGCACTTGGTTGGAAAAGCAATCTTCTTTGAAAGAAGTGTCCAGTCCCTGGCAGCCACTTCCTGCCCCTCCCCCGGGGAGGCCCCTGCTCCACATGGGGTTTCCAGATCAAGCCCCCCCAACCTAAGGATGGGGGACACTCAATCAGTACCACTGCCACACTCTGGGGCTCTTAATGCTTGTCCAATCCTAATAGAACACTATCAGAAAACTGTTGGTCTCCTAATAAAAGGAAAAAGAAAAAGAAAGAAGGAAATCTGATCTGATCTGCCTGGGTGGGTTGGCAGCAAAGGGAGAGTCTCCCTGCAGGAAGAGCAGCCGGATCTTGGAGCCCAGAGGGCGGCTCTCCGATGACCCGCCTCCCCGAGATCCAAGCTGGCCTTGCTGGAGCAGGGTGGGGGCGGGGAGCTGCACTCGCGCTCTTCCTGACCCCCGTGTCGCCCCTTCCAATTCCCTCCCGATGCCTGTGTTACCATGTGGGCCAGGTTACAACACAAAAATGTGGCTTTTCTAGAGAGGCAAAAGAAAGGAGAGACACGGGATTACAACTAGAGGATTTAGCTTCCTACTGATGTGGTTTCTTGGTTGTCTTCTTGGGGTCTGCTGCCGGTGAGGCTCTAGGCTCGCCTTCTTACATCAGAAGCCATGGGCAGCAGAATGACAAAGTGAGGGCTCCCCGACCGGCCGAGGGCTGACAGCAGCGCAAGACTCAGAAGACTCTCAGCAATGTCTGGAGACATGTTTGGTGGTCACAGCTTGGGTGATGCTACCAACCTGTAATGAGTAGAGGCCAGGACACTGCTGAGAAGTCCATGATACAGGATAGGCCTCACAGCAAAGCATCATCTGGTCCAAAATGGCAGTAGTCCTATGACTGAGACAACCTACCCTTGCCTCTGGGCATCTGCCAACCTTGGCAGGAAGAACTGGGAGGCCGTGGCTCTGGTTCCGCCACATTAGCGCATCACCTACCTGGAGGCATAAAGGGGGGTACAGAGGGGCCAAAGGCTGTATTTTCTAACTGGTTGTCATTGGTGATCTCTGTGGTTCGTGGGAGGGGCAGAGAGGGCCTCCTCCTCACTTTAAGCCTGAGCAAGAGGAGACTTCAAGAAACCCACCCCACCAGCGTGACACTGGCCCTCTGGATTTAGGGGAAACGAGAGCTGGCGTCTGGCTTTTCTCAAGTAAACAGTCTCAACATAAGAGGCTCTCTGGAGCTGACAGAGCTGAGAAGAAGAGCTGCACTGGGGGCAAAACTACACCTCTACCAACAGTAGAGAAAGGCCTGGCCTGGGATGGTCTTAAGAAGCGGGGGGGCTCAGTCAGGCAAGCATCCGACTCTTGGTTTTGCCTCAGGCCATGATCTCAGGGTCGTGAGATGGAGCTTCACATTGGGCTCTCGCCCAGTGCGGAGTCTGCTTGAGATTCTTTTTTTTTTTTTTTAATTTTTATTTATTTATTTGACAGAGAGAGACACAGCGAAAGAGGGAACACAAGCAGGGGGAGAGGGAGAGGGAAAAGCAGACTCCCAGCTGAGCAGGGAGCCCGATGCAGGGCTCGATCCCAGGACCCTGGGATCATGACCTGAGCCAAAGGCAGACACTTAATGACTGAGCCACCCAGGTGCCCCTCTGCTTGAGATTCTTTCCCCTCCCTCTTCCTCCCTCCCTGCTCCTCTCCCAGCTTGCACCCCCCCCTCCCTTTCAAATAAATAAATAAAATCCTAAAAAAAAAAAAAAAAAAAGACCCTACCTACAAGGATCCTTTGGAGTAACAGACATACCCCAGCACAGGAATGGATTGCTAGAATCCCAGGGGATATGACAGAGATAAGGTAGGCTATAGGATGGGCACAACTCCCTGGGGGCTGACGAGAGTGCCACCATCTTCCCTCCCACAACAGAAAGTGACCACACTAGAATGCAGAATCATGACAGTGCTTTATGTCGGGATAGCTTTGAATCTGCCCCTGTATATTTCTTTTTAATTTTGGTGCTTGGTTATCAGTAATTACTTGTGAACACACCTCCCCCCAAATATTAACAATCTGACGATTGGGAGTTAATGCCAGTTATTGAAAGAGAGCTTTGACCAGGACTCAAATCTTGACAGAAACTTGCTCCTGTGCTTCAAGATTTTTTTTACTCTGTAAAGTAGGTTTACAGTTGTTTTGCAGATTATGACGATAAAGCACTTAGCACAGAGTAAGATTTCAAGAAATGGCTGCCTTCCATGCATGTGGGCGTGGCCTGAACTGGTACCCAGGCATTTGCAACATAGAACCTTTCTCTAATTCTGCCTGCGCTTTTACTGAAGAAAAAAACAATGAGACTCTTTCTGCTCCTATTGCCAGACTAAGGCGCATGTCACAGTGCTTCCCACGGTTATATGTACCTGCTAGGATGCTTTCAGTTACAAGAACAGAGAACCAAACTAAATGTACCTTAAAGTATAGAGCATTTATTATCTCACATAACAAGACTATAAGTGGAACAGTTCTAGGGTTAATTAGCAACCAAATCTATGTCATCAAGAAGCTGTCTTTCATGGGGCACCTGGGTGGCTCAGTCATTAAGCATCTGCCTTCAGCTCAAGCTATGATCCCAGGGTCCTGGGATCGAGCCCCACATCGGGCTCCCTGCTCTGCGGGAAGCCTGCTTCTCCCTCTCCCACTCCCCTGTTTGTGTTCCCTCTCTTGCTGTGTCTCTCTCTGTCAAATAAATAAATAAAATCTTAAAAAAAAAAAAAAAAAGAAGAAGAAGCTGTCTTTCCATTCTCTTATTTCCAGTGTTGTGGCCTTTGTCCTCTCTCGGAGTCTTAAGAGGGGGACTGTAGCTCCAAGCACTTTATCCTTCTGCAATAGCACAAAGAGGTAGGAAAATGAGGACATTCCCAACCTTTTCACAGAAAATTCCTACCCAAGAATCTTCCTTTCACATCTAATTGGCCTGAATTGTATCAGATGCTCATGTTTCACCAATCACTGGCAATGGGAAATGAAACCACTAGGAATGGTTTGGACCAATCGAGATTCACCCCAGGAGTGACTGGGACCTCCTCCCGGAGTACAAGAATAATGAAGAATGAGTAAACGAATAATTGTGGTTGTTAGACCACTCAAAATATCTCCAGGCTCAGACATTGCGAGAGCCCCATCAAGTCTATTCCCCCATGCTTGGAAAATAAATATCTAGCATAATGATATATAACAATGGGGTGGAAAGACAGGAGCTTGGAGTTTTTACCAGCAAACTGGCCATTAGGAAAGTTAGTTTCCTTTGACTCTTTTTGAATAGCCATTCTCCTGAAGTTTCTCTCTCCTTTGGGCAGATACTCATTTTTTAAAAATAATGACCTCATTGATTTTATCAAAATGATACACACTCATTTTTTTAATGAGCAATACAGGAAAGTACAAAGGGGGGAAAAAAAGGCAACAAATCACCCAAATCCCACTGCCGAGAACTAACTAATGTTAACACTGATGAGCATTATTGCAGACGTTACTCTGCACATGAGACAGATCCGGGAAAAGAGAACTTTAGAAAGAAATAATTTAATAAGGATAGCGTGCTGTGTATTCTCTTATTAATTAAAAGTATTCACTTTAATGTGGCTTGATTTTATTTTTTTTTTTAAGAATTTTCTTTTCTTTCTTTCTTTTTTTTTTTTTTAAGATTTTAATTATTTATTTGAGAGAGGGAACACAAGCTGGAGAGAGAGGCAGAGGGAGAAGCAGACTCCTCCCTGAGCAGGGAGCCCGATGCGGGGCTCAATCCCAGGACCCGGGGATTATGACCTGAGCCGAAGGCAGATGCTTAACGACTGAGCCACCCAGGCACTCCAAATGTGGCTTGATTTTAATCAGCAGGAAAAATACCTTGAAGTGAAACTGAAAAGTATCATGGAATTTTTAGACATGTATTTCTTGGCCATAAGATATATTATTTTCCTAAAATATCTAAGTATTTTAAAAAGAAGCAAATCTGATGTTTAAGAAGTAAGAGTATCTTTACCTTTTCCATACAGGTTGCATTTTAGATAGTAAGGTTCGATAGGTGAGGCAATTAACCTCCTCCCATCCCTACTCCCAAATTTCTATTGATGATAATATTTTTATTTTATCAAGTTTTGTGATATTCGCACTCTTTTTGGTAACTGTAATTCTGGGCCAGCTGTTTTGAGCAAGCGTCCCTTGCCGCCTTCCTTCAGGCCTTCTTGAAGCCAAGTATCCGAAGGCAACACGTCCCACCCAGACTTCGTACCCTCTTCTTGGGCTCTCCAGCTGAGCAAATGGCAGCTTCACTGGTGTCCGGCCCCAACTGTCATTCCTCATGTTATGCTTTTTTATACCATTCCTTTTTGTCCCACTGACCAGGTCCCATGCACCTTATTATTCAGTCTTCCACTGCTTGTTTCCGACGTCCACATCACTTTTTCAGGTAAGTTGTGTAATTCCTTGCTGGCAGGAATCTAGTCTAATGTTGCATTTTCTTGTCGCCTCACAGAGCACTGAGCACTTAATATACTCTTAATAGACAACTGCTCAGTCGAAATAGCCACATGCAGAATAAAACAAAAGCAACAGACTCTGGCATAAAAGATGGAAAAAGCACAGATATATCCCTGCTTGCTCATCACAGATAGCAAATGGCCACTAAGCTTCCCAGACACCCTGTGGAAGAACACGCAGAAGCATGTCTCTTGGCTTCTTGAAAGGAGATGATCTATCACAGGAAATAATAGGGTGATTGGATCATTTTCTGTATCACTCACATGGAAAAAATCTAGAAATTTTAATGCTGAAAATGAAAAGATGGTATTTTTGATCTCTGAAAATTCAGGACACCTGGATGGCACAGTTGGTTGAGTGTTGGACTCTTGGTTTCGGCTCAGGTTGTGATCTCATGAGTCCTGAGATCAAGCCCCACGTCGGGCTCCACCCTTAGTTCAGAGTCTGCTTGAGATTCTCTCCTTCTGCCCCTCACCCCTCACTGGCACACTCTCTCTCTCTTAAATTAAAAAAATAAAATAAAATAGAAAGGGTCAGTTGCTTACCATTCAGCCCTGTACAGTAACTTTTCCCCACAAGCACCTTGAAGGCTTTTTCTGTCACCGATGATTATAAAAAAAGCCTTTATGGCTACATGTATTTTTAACATATCTGCAAAATAAAGACCTTTACTTATAAAATAAACATTCATGTGTTAGTCTAGTTTTTTTTTTTTTTTAAGATTGATTTATTTATTTGAGAGAGAGAGAACACAAGCAGGGAGGGGAGGCAGAGGGAGAGGGAGAAGCAGACCCCCCACTGAGCAGGGAGCCCGATGTGATGCAAGGCTTGATGCCAGGGCCCTGGGATCATGACCTGAGCCATGAGCTGAAGGCAGAGCCCAACTGACTGAGCCACCCAGGCATCCTAGCCTAGTTTTTTTTTTTTTTTAAAGAATTTACTTTTTACCTAAGACTTGCCCTCAGATATTTCACAATTTCCAGAAAAATAGGTCTCTCTCATTATATTAACTAGATGCATTCCAGCAGTGAGTGTGTGTGTGTGTGTATGTGTGTGTGTGTGTGGTTGGAGAGAGAGGAGCCCTAAATCAAGTACTATATAATATGTGTTTTCCCCCACTGATTTCTACTAGTGTAATAAAAATGTCAAGCTAAAGGAACAAATAAATTCTAGAGGTAAAGTCTTCCTACATAGTTGTTGCAGAAATACCAACTATATGCTTTTGGAACAAATGGGGTAGCTACTCAGCATCGACCACGTCGGGACTTTGTCACCTCTGCTCTATTAGCCCCAATCTGTGTCCCTGCACCCCACTGTCCCTCTGTTTTCAATGGGACCAAGGGCTCAGCTGCCTGCCACACAGTCAGCTCATCCACCTGTTGAATTCAGGTTCCCTACCCTGCCTCACAAATCCCAACTCAGTAGGTGGGGGATGAAGCCAGGAAATATGACTTTTGGTCACCTCCCTAAGTCATTCCAAAGAATGGCCAAAATGGGGAACCATGGCTAACACCCTCCCCAAGTACCTCTTTCTCTTGGAAGCCTTGCTAATCCTCTCAACTCTCCACTCTTCTCCCAAGCAATACATACATAGAAATATATCCTATTATTATATAATGTTACATTATAAATAAAGCAGGATCTCCACCATATTACTCTTCGTGGTCTTAGCCCAAGGCTTGGAATATTGTAATTCTGTACATCTTTGTGGAATGAATCAATAAAAGAAAGAATCAGGAAAAACGTCTCATTATCTTTGAAGATGGAGAGCTTAAGATGTGGTCTGGTCCTTGGGCACTCAGGGGTGTCTGCTGAGACCCTCAGCACTCCCCCTTTCAGGTGGGCTCTCAGCTTCAGCAGCAGATCCCTTCTTCTGGAAGCCCTGACTTCAGGCTCCACTACCAGGACCGTTTCCCCACCTCCTGACCAAGAGTGAGGTGGCAAGATTTAAACTTCACCAAACACTGATGTGTAATTGCATGAAACTGCAGACTTGGGATTCCAGGTACTGAAATAGATCACATTTGAATAAAAGAGAAACATGTGTCATTTGGGCGAGAACTGTAGCTGGTAGAGGGTCCTACCGTTGAGATTTATCCCCTGGCTTCCACAAATCATACAGTTGTGATTTTCTGAGAATCAGCTGTTAAATGAGATGTGCTTGGACAGTTACCTACTACCATCTTCTGAAACCCTCACAGTAACAGGAAGGCAGAGTGGTGGCACAAAGAAAAGAAATAAAACAGAAATAAGTGTGTAAACAAGACTGTTAAACTATCCAAGAGCTAAATCGACTTGGTCGCGCCTCAGCCGCACTGCTGTCTGTGACCAGACTGACTAAATGGGAGGGAACAGTGCCCCTTCCAAACAAAATGCAGAAAGCAGCCAGAGGACGTAGCTGTTTAGGAATGCCTGCCTCCCGATTCTTATTTACCGTTGCGGGGCTTAAGCCTCGATGCATACGCGTTCACAATATAAACAGGAAGGATTAGAGTGACCCCACGTCCCAAAAGACTGAAGCAGTCCGGGAAAAGCTCCGGTTACCTTGCATCCTGAGCAGCCTGCCCCTTGATGACAAATGTCCCAGATTCGGGCGTTCTTTTGTAGTTCATGGGAAAGCACGACTAA
The DNA here is from genome assembly GCF_011800145.1 of Mirounga leonina. Classification (NCBI taxonomy): domain Eukaryota; kingdom Metazoa; phylum Chordata; class Mammalia; order Carnivora; family Phocidae; genus Mirounga; species Mirounga leonina. Next base: position 62,319,862 of record NW_023270389.1, on the reverse strand, counting down.
TCCGTGCAAGCCCGCGCGCACACAGACCAGCTCCATTCAGCAGCGTCGCACAAAGCGCTGGCTGGCTCCCCGCGTGGGGCCCGGGCGCCCGCTCCCCGCCCTGGCCCCCCGGCCCCCCGGCCCCGCTCCCGCTCCCCGCCCCCACCGGCTCCCCGAACCCCGGCCCCCCGGCCCTGGCCCCAGGCCCGCTCCCCCCCGCCGACACCCGGGCCCCTACCCCTGGCCCCCAGCCCCCAACTCCTGGTCCCGGCCCCAGCCCCAGCCCCGCTCCCAGCCCAGGCCCCCGGCCCCAGCCCCCACTCCCCGGACCCACTCCCCGCCTCGGCCCCGGGACCCCAGCGCGCAGCCCGCAGCCCCCGGCCCCGGCCCCTCGACCCCGCCCGGCCGCTCTCTGCTGTGCCTCCACGTGTGGGCGCCGCCCCGCTGCGGGGACACCGGACTGGCGGCGACTCCCGTATCCCTGCGTCCCGGCTTCTGCGGAAAGGGAAAAGCAAGACCGCAGGCTGGCCTTCTGCCTCAAACCAGTTCTTCTATCCTGCCTGGGGTTCACCCCACTTTTTAAACCCTCCGCCCTCTGTTCCCCTCTCCTTTTCCGTTCTCTTCGTTCAGGCGGCACTTTGAATGCTCCAGGCTCTGTCCTGAGAGCCTCGCAGGGAGGGAGTGATCTCATGGGCAGCACAACCCTGTGAGGTAGGTGCGCTTTACAGGGGAGGAAACCAGGCACAAATACGCCCTGGGGCGCCGCACGTGGAACCGGGCCTCCAGAGTGCACCTTCTTCCCCATTAAGCTGCACCTGTCACTAACACAGAACTTTTCCATAACCTAACCTGGGAGTCGCTCTGAAAGAAAAACATCTATGTTTCCGTCTCAACTGACACTTTGGAGGTCACACGCCAGGCAAATGGAGAAGACCCAGGGAAGAGGTGGGCGGTGGTTCACAGTGTGTCAGCAGCAAAGCCTGGCCCACAGAAAGTTCCCTTGCTTCTTCTGGAAGGGCTTGGGTTCAATGAACAGCCACCCTCCACCAGCTCTTTTCCCCATTACAGGGGTTAAAGCAGAGTCTCTGCCTCAGAGAAGGGAGTTTAAAAACCAAGCTGTAAAACCAAGAATGGTGTGCCCTAGACATTTCCAGTAGGATGGCTGAAACGAGGGTGGTCTGCAGGGGTTTCCTAACTGGTGACAAGTGATCTCCTTGGTATTCTGGAAAATGCTTGAAATTCTATGCTCTGTTCCTGGGAATATGTTGATAATTCAGAAAACAACAAGGTGGTGAACAAAACCCAGAAAGTCCAGGCAGATTTGTTGAGGTTTGGAACGTATGAATCAGAAAACGGCTGAATTTGTGTAGGGGAAAGGGAGTGGGGAGTTTGGGGGGGGGGGGAGTTTCACCGTCATTAGTGATTAAAGCAATGAAAGGAAACAGCAAAGAGATACCAAATTTTACTTTGTCTAAACAATAAAAACAAAATGGAACGAGGTAGAGTTTGCCATCTTATATACCACTGGTGGGAGTGCCAGTTGGAGCAAACCTTTAAGAGATGATTGGGAAACACTTACCAAAAACCTTAAAATGTGTACATTTTTGGCCCAGCAGTTCTACTTCCTTTGGCTAGAAGAAGAGTCAATAACACCAGTAGAATGGAAACAGATCTAGACATCCACCAATAGCGGACTGCTTAAGTAAGTTACAGCAATCCATGCAAAGGAAACTACTCACCATATGTGGATAACAGGGGGAAAAAAAGCACATTTTAAAAGAGTACGTATGCTCACAGTACCTTTTTTAGAAAAAAAGTCTATAGAAATATGTCTGGAAGGGCATACAAAATGTTACTGTTCAATGATTGTTTTACTTTCTTCTTTATGTTTTTCTGTATCTTCTACTTTATCTTCAACTGAAAAAGAATTATATGAGTAATAAAGAAAAACAAGGCATTTACTTTCAAGGGAAAAATACACTTCTCTGTCTCTCCCCATAATGGTACAGTGAGAGCAGCCTCCAAGTCAAAGCTGGGACAGACCTCCACCTGGGCAGGAACACCCAATGGGATTCTTGTCACACTGGTGTCTGGTATGGGAGCATAAGAATGTCCTTCAATCAGCAACATGGAGGACAGACACAGGTCTTAGGCTCTCAGCAGGGAATTTAACTGGAGAATGTTGTTTCCAATGCTTGGCAAAGAAATTTATCACAGATTGAAGTGGCTATTTCTGGACCTATGACCTTACGATGGAGGGGGGGGGGGGGGGCTCCTACCAAGAGATATGAGCAAATTTTTTAAATTGATACATATTTGACCTACAACATTATGTGTAAGTTTAAGGTGTACAATATATGGCATCTGATGCGTTTATATTTTGCAATATGATTGCTATTGTAGTGTTGGCTATTATCTCTACAGGGTCACATAATTATCATTTTTTCCAGTTTGGAGAACAATTAAGATCTAGTCACTTAGCAAGTGTAGTGTTTATAATACAGTTTTATTTTCTATAATCACTGTAATGTGTATTAGGTCTCCAGGACTTATTACATAAAGATCATTTTTTAAAAAGCACTAAAATAAGTCATTATGTAGTAAAGATCACAAATATATACTGTCCTAGCAAACAAGAGAAATGGAGGAGCTTAAAACAACAGAAATTTCCTGTCTCACAATTCTGGAAACTGGAAATCTAAAATTAAGGTGTCGGCAAGGCACAGGCTCCTCCTGAAACCTGTAGGGGAAAATCCTTCCTTGTCTTTCCTAGCACCTGGTGCTTGCTGGCAATCCTTGGCATTCCTTGGCTTGTGGGTGCCTCTTTCTGATCTCTGCCTGAATCATCACATGGCCATCTTTCCCTGTCTGTCTCTCTGCTCTTCTTGCTGGGTATCAGATTAGAGGCCCATCGTCTTCCAGTATGACCTCATCCTAACTAAATACATCTACCTTTGAGGATCCTATTTTCAAATAAGTTCACATTCTGAGGCCCCAGCAGTTAGGACCTCAACATGTCTTCTTGGAGGACACAATTCAACCCATTACATACATCTACAGAACAAAAGGTTTTAAGACAACTCTCTGGTCTTGTGTAAACGATATTTGTGTCTTGAGATAAAATTCAGTGACTGCATCATACATGGATTCGAAAGCTGCTATCTCCCAAATAAATTACATGAAAAGATAATATTCTCCCCCCCCCCCAAAAAAATGTTGTCAGTAACTCCCAAGGCAGCTTTTTTAATGATGACACTGTGAGATAGTTAATTTTATGGGTTAACTTGACTGGCTGTGGGATACCCAGATCAAACATGAATTCTGGGTGTGTCTATAGGAGTGGTTCTGGGTGAGATTAGCATTTGAATCGGTAGACTCAAAAAGTAGACTGTCCTCCCCAAGGGGAGTGGGCACCATTCAAGCCCCTGAGGGCCCAAGGAGAATAAAAGGCATAGGAAAGGATTTGCCCCATTTTTCTGCCTTGCCCTGCTTGAGCCAAGCCATCTCATCGTCTACCGTCAGGCTGAGATTTACACCATTGGAACCCAGTTTTCAAGCCTTCAGACTCAGACTGGATTTCACCACTGGCTTTCCCAGGTCTCCAGCTTGCACACAGCAGATGGTGGGACTTCTCAGCCCCCATAATCGTGAGCCAATTCCTCATAATAAAATCTCCTTTTATATATACATATATAAACATATATATATAATATAAATATATACATTATATAAATATCTATACATATCTTATTGGTTCTGTTCTCTGGAGAACCCTGACTAGTACACACCAATGTTAAAAATTCGTCTAAAAAGTTTGAATAAAATTACTTCTTAATATTTGAGAGTTGAAAAAGCACATGTTCTAAATTAATATTCTGTTTTACATACTTAAGATCCCTTAATATATAAAATACATTGAGTTGCCAGGTGGTATTTCACTTGAAAAAGGATGCCAATTTTTTTTTTAAGTGTAAAAATAATCCTGGACTCTTGCCTTAGAATCTTAGTATATAGTTTCTTCCCATTCTACCTGATTTTTACTTCTTAATCTTTTTTTTTTTTTTTTTGGAACCCTATTTATGGATGCCTCTTATATATACAAAACTACTTGCTAGACATAGGGAAAAGAGCAGTGAATTAAACAGACATGCTTTCTGCTCCTATTTAGTCCTCATTATTTATATGGAGAATTGCCTTTAATTATCTTTAGAAGTGGATAAATTAACGCATAAGGGGATGATAAGAGAGAAACATAAAGGATTATGAAAAGAAGGGACAATTCGATGAGGGATTGTTGGTGAACAACACTTGGCATTGGAGAACTGTTGGTCTTTAGAAATCAGTGGTCAGCTTCTCATATCTAAGGTGAACAAAGATGGACTAGAATTAGAAACAACAAAAAGAGTATGCTTCCAACCAATCCATTAAAACCAACATCTAAGCCGTGACTATGAACATAGGGGTCAAGCAAACCCCAGGTTTAGTAGCTTTATCATTCTGGGTCCAGAGTCCATGGTCTATCCATATGGCCACTCACTGGGCAAAATGATTATTTTTTTCCTCTTCTTCCCCATCCTCTACCACAGACCTGCTCTTCCACTCTTCTCCTTGACAGAAAATGGCACTGCCATCTACCAGGTTACTCAAACACACAAGTCTGTCTTGACACCTCTCTGTCCATCACTCTTCTCAGATTAATCTCCAAGATTTGGCAAGTCTACCTCACAACTTTTTTCTGAATCCATGCATTCATTTCCATAACTGCTGCTATAACCCTAGTATTAAAAATAAAGATGAGCATTTGTTGAGCACCTAATTTATCTCAGGCATAATTTAACCTTTTTATTTGTATTAACTGTTCTAATTCTGACTCCAACACTGTGTAGTAGGTACGATTAATATCCTGATTTTGGAGATGAGGAAATGAGGCACACAGAGATGAGGTAAGGTCACACCTCAAGGTCACACAGTAGGAAAGTGTCAGAGGTTGGATTCAAACTACAGAAGACTGCCTTCTGAGCCCACGTGCTTAATAATGGCAGCACTATACAGCCCAGTCAGCCTCCTGCTCTTCCCTAAAAGTTTGCCTCCTCCATCAGAGCTGAGTATTTTATTCCCTATAACTTTTTACTCCTTTCCTACCTCCCCACTCTCAGCTGATCACCTTGCCTTCCTCAGAAAATAGAAGCCACCAAATCCACAAACCAGATTTCATCAGTACTCATCTTTGCCAACTCCTTGGTTTTAATGGAAGAAGTGTCCAGAAGACCCACAAGGAGTCCATGGAGAAAATTCAGTCTTGTGACCTTAGACGGGAAAAAACATTCCATCTCTATTTTCATTAATGGAACAAGCCACAGTTGTATTAGCAAGACTTTTTATCTTTATCAGCAACAGAAATCACAGATTTTTTTAAAGATTTTATTTATTTATTTAACAGAGAGAGAGAGAGCACAAGCAGGGGGAGGGGCAGAGGGAGAGGGAGAAGCAGACTCCCCGCAGAACAAGGAGCCTGATGCAGGGCTTGATCCCAGGACCCTGGGATCATGACTTGAGCCAAAGGCAGATATTTAACCACCTGAGCCACCCAGGCGCCCCAAAATCAGAGATGTTTTGATATTACACTATAGTTTTGCAGACATCTCCAAATAGCATTTCTGCTTCATCACGACTCAAAATTACAGTTGTTATTAGACCCACCACTAGATCTTGTAATACATTTACAGATAAACACACATATTACTACATAATAGACTTGTCTTTTTTAAACTATAGTTACTATCAAACCCCTCTCCCATGCTGCAGACTCAGAGCCAACTGCCTCCTGTCATCTCTAGTTGATGATATAATAAATATCTCAAAGTTAATATGTCCAAAACAGAGCTCTTGATTTTCCTTCCCAAACTTGTTGCTCCTCTTAGTCACCCACAACTCCATAGATGGCTTTTCCATCCACTCATCTGTTTACACTAAACCCTAGGAGTCCTTCTTCATTCCCCTCTTACTCTCAGTTCCCATTATCAAGCTCTATAAATTACACCTGCCTGTTCATTCATCCCTGCATCCTGTTCTCCTCATCACTACACTCAACCTCATAGAACTTCTGTCTGTCTCCGAACACTTCAGGTGTGCATTCTGTTTGTACTCACGATTGCCTCCGTTTTCATCTCCAGATCCTTACATGGTTTTCAGTTCCTTATCCTTCAGGCCTCAGTTGAAACATTATTGACAGTATATTTCACGACTGTAAATGTGCTTTTGTGTATCTTGCTTGTTTCCTGTCTCTCCTCTAGAACGTGAACTCCATGAGGGCAGTGATCTTGTCAGTCCTGCTCACTGCTGTGTCCTCAGAGCCTGGATATGAACCACATAGCAGATCAATAAAAATAAATTGCATGAATAAATGCTTAAGCAACTAATTAGTGTGTTGCTATTTTGCAGATTAATTAAAATAGTGCCCGTTCATCCTTCAGCCCAGCCCCACTGCATGGGGAGTGCTCAATCACTTTTCCCCACTGAGTGTTCACTTTCTCCCCATGACACCATGCTGGGGATGACCTAAGGGCAGTCTGACAAATTAGTTCCCCTGATGAGACAAACATAAAGCTGGAATTCAATTTAAACCCCAGAAGAGAAGACAGCATACAGATAAGAATACCTTTAGGCAAACTAAGATAAATGCAGGGTCAATTTATTCAAATAAATGCAGGCCAGAAAGAGTATAAATTTTGGAGGGAGATGGTCTTGCATTCAAGTCCCTGTTCATTTCCTTCCCCAGTTTGCATGTTGGCAATTCTTCAAGGTCTCTGGGCCTCAGTGTCCTTAGCTATACACAAGGATGATAATATCTACTTACGGGTTGTGAGAGCCAAGTGGCAAAACAGACCAAGAGTACTCAACACAAAGCAGACCGTCCCTATAGCATCATTTCTATTTGCCACGATAGCAAGTCCTCTTTGAAAAGCGAGCACTTAGAGCTGCAAGGAACCTGATAGAGCTCCTGTTTTGTCTCAGTTTTGATATTTAATGTCAAACATAATAAGATTTTTAAAATTCACACACTACACGGTAACTGGCTGTTGCAAACAAAAATTTACCAAGTATTTCTTCATGCTCTAAAAATTTTTTTCTTTTTTGCCAGCATTGTATTTGAATGAATCCTTTCCCCAGTAATCATGCTGACATGGACTCATATCTGTATTCTGCGTAGACTCCCACTGTTCTTTAGGGATAATTTTCAAATCTTTCTACACCAGTCGACACGCAGTTCCCATTGATAAATAACAGCCTCGGTGCTTTTACTTCCTGCGTACCATTTTGACAGATCACCACCTTGAAGAAGTTTTTATGTTTAAGGAAAGTAATTTGTCTAAAGGAAGAGGGTATTTTCAAACCACACTTCCAAAAAATGTCAAATAATGGGAATAAAGGAAAAAATGAGTTCTGGAGTAAAAGAGACAGCTCTTAAATAAAAGAAATTTCAAAATAAAAAGAATAGAAAAAGATCAAGAGATAGCACAAAAGGAAAATAGGAATCTAAACATGTATTGGAGGTGGGAAATGAAAGTGTAGCTGCATTCTTATACAGCTATGAGATTTTTTTTTTTTAAGATTTTATTTAGTTATCTGACAGAGAGACAGCGAAAGAGGGAACACAAGCAGGGGGAGTGGGAGAGGGAGAAGCAGGCTTCCCACTGAGCGGGGAGCCCGATGTGGGGCTCGATCCCAGGACCCTGGGATCATGACCTGAGCTGAAGGCAGACGCTTAACAGACTGAGCCACCCAGGCGCCCCACAGCTATGAGATTTTTAAATGACATGACAACATTAATTAAACAGGAAAAGTGATATTTCAAACCAATTGCCTCATCCTTTGAAAACTTGCCTCTTTTTTTTTTTTTAGAATTTCAAGATAATGAGACTCAACTGCTGAAGTTAGTATACAGACATAAGTCCTTCATCGTAGGTGATTTTCCATTAGTAATTTTAATAAAAATTAAAACTTCACATAGAGATAAGAAATTAAATTACAATCTAACCCCTAACTATGCTAAAATGTGAATCACTATGACATTCTGCTCAGTTAAGTACCAAATAATTTGCTGGTGCTCAAAGGTAAAATCTCTAAGCCCCACCACAATTATTCGTACACAATTTTGACCTGCAGCCTCTGTTTTGTTTGCTTGTTTGTTTTCATGAGAGTAGCATTTTTAAAAAAAGAATCCAAACCAGATGTTGACTTTAGAAGGGAGTTTCTTATTGACCAAAGCCCACAAAACCAGCTTCTTAATTAAGTTGAAAACTCTTTTCCCCAAGAATTTATTTCTTAGCAACGCTTCATAATTTATGTAAATCTATCCTTAACTTTCTTTTTTTTAAATCACTTGCCATTCCATTCCTTAATGTTGGTTTGTTAATACTGCTCCACATTCCATCTCCTCGTCCTAAAATATAAATTATCTTTCCTATTAGAAATACCTTCACATGACAATAAGCTAGGACTTTCAGTCTAAGCCACCCGTTCCTGTAGCTGTGTAAATCTTCACGCTCTGAGTTTGCTTATATATATTAGGGCTTTCTCTAGTTAAGTTCTTTTGGTTTGGTGGCTGGTTATGGGAAGGAGGATAAAGGAACAAAGACTAGTGGGCACCCACGAAGAATGCAGTCTTTCTGGGTGTTTCAGGGTGATGAACACTTACTTCAGTTATTTTGTCTAAAGTCAAGGGCTTTATAAAACCACAAAATGGTTTATCAGAACTACTTAGATAATGAATACTTATGCACAATTTATGACTGCCATACACATTATAGCCTTCAATAATATAGAACAAACACTAGCCATGTCAAACCATAAAGCAATAAATTTGCACTGAAATTTTGAATTTTTTAAAAAGAGTATTGAAGGATCTGGTTTCAAGTGGAAGATTATCATACTAATTCTATCTCTATTTCTATCTCTGTGTCATGGTTCCCATGAAGAAATATTCCAAAAAACTAAAATTTATTGGTCCAAGCTGATTTTGACCTTGAGCTTTAAAAAGCACATTGGTCGCATTAGCTATTGGACATGACACAAGTTCTTAATAATAAAGGCACAAGTATGATGAGAAAGACGACTGCAGCAGCCACTGGAGCAGTAAGGATCCAAAGTTGGGCACTGCATTCTTTGAGGAAAGGTTCGAGGGTCATAAATGGAGGCATTCACAAGCAAGGGAGGTAAATATGAATTTTGAGTGTTTAGGACTATACCCGCTAGTTGCAAAGGCTTGTAATAACTTCTCTGATGGTGTATCTCAGATGGTGTATCTGAGGGCCCCTATACCTAAGGATTTTCTCTCTGTATCTATGTGTTGCTTAACTATCAAGGTAAAATTTAAAATTCAGTCATGCTGATATATTCTCTATTTGAGTGTTTTTAAAAATGTAGGCATCTGGAAATCTTATTTAATGCTCTGATGCTGAAAGAAATTGAAGTTGACTGACTTAAAGCTTGCCTGCCTCCTTCAGTTCAGTCATATTCTCATAGCCATTGAGACATAGTCCCAATGACTCATTGAAATTATTCTCAAAATAATTTAAAATAAATTTGGTCCATTTCTTTCATGTTTGAGGAGCGTATGTTACAGCCAAGAGCTTCACTCACAAGTTTTGCCACCTTTCTCATGTCCTCATTTATTATTATCAAATATGTTCATATATTATATATGAGGTAACATATATTATACATCTACTATGTCCTAGATATGATATAATAAGCACTTTATGTATATTCTTTTACCTGTTGTAGTTTCCATTTTATAAAGAAGCAGCTTGGGGTTTAGAAAGAATACGTCACTTGCACAAGGTCACCCAGCTTTCAAGTATGGATCTGGGATTTGAGTCTCTGTTGAGGCAGTCAAGATTCTTTGCTGCAAAGATGGAAACGGACCAGCTGGTTTTAGCAAGAAGGAAGAAATTATTAAAAGGATCATTGACTGTTCATAGAATTTCCAGGAAGGCTATGTTAACATCCGTAGAAAAATGGCCAGGAGCAAAGAGATGCTACGAAGGCAGAACCACAGCCCAAATCATGCCACTGCACTAGTCTGGCTGATTCCACTGTGTGGTCAGTCTTGTTAGACACCTGTCACAGTAACGAGTCACAACCCCAAGAGTGCCAGCACTAGGCACCGGACATTGATGCCAGCACCATCATTCCTGGAGCCCCAGAAACTGGGTGTTGTGGCGACCACGACTGCCACCAGAAAGAATCTTTCACTCTACCTGCATTTTTGGATCACCAGATCCTGATCAGAGGTCTAGGGCAGGTGAGTTTAACCAACCGAGTGTAGGTCTAGACTGTGCGTGGGCCCCAGCTACAAAGAAGACTGAGAAAGAAGGAGTCTGGCCCCTTTAACTTCAACAGTGAGAGGTGAGCTCTAACTTGTATCAAGATTCCCATTGTAAGAAATTTCCCCCCGAAGACAGAAAAGATCATTTCCTTTTGCTCATCACCATATCTCAAGCATTTAGCACAGTACCGACACGACCTAGATGTTCAATAAAGGTATATGAAATGAACAAATGGATGCATGATCGAATTGTCTCTGGGAGGCGCACAAAGAGAGGCAAGAAAATAGTATCCATAGCTGATAACATTATTGAAATGGGCAAACAGGTAAACCCTACTCAACTGAAAGTTCTGAGTAGTGAATGCATGGAACTGGAGCCTCTATTCTAGAATGGAAAGCTGAAACCGACAAGGCTGCAGGTCGGTTGCTTTCTTACTTCCTTACTGTCCTTCCCCTGAAAGAGAATGCTCCCTCCAAGGAGCCCCAAATCCTCAGTACTGGTCACTGTTGTCAACTAGGTCAGAAACAACCCATTTGAAAGCATGCAGACAGCAATGAGTGCTTGTTATGTGCTAAAGATTTTACATGGATTAGCTCACATAAACATCAGAACAACCCTGCGAAGTAGCTACTATTTGTAGCTCTATTTTATGGAAGAGAAGAGCTAAAGCCTGGGGAGATTGCTGAAGGTTACATAACTAGGAATTGGCAGACCCTGGCTTTGAATCCAAGTCTTACTGACTCCAAATCCACCTGTTAAGAGCTATGCAACACTATACAACAGCAACTTAAACTATAAAAATAGGTTATTGTGGAAGGCATTTCTTTTACAAAATCTAGTTCCACTGTCAACTTATCCCATTATTTCTCATTTCACATTTTTACGGAAGAAATCAGCCTACACTTGAGCTGGCTCCAGTGAGGGAAATGGAGGGCTGAGTTTGATGCTCTCCAAGGTTCTGAAAACCAATGTTTGAAATTTAAAATTTAACTGCCAGAGTAAAGGTAGCATCATTTTATATTGGCTCTTCAATTTTTACACCCAGGGCAAAGCCATCTGTGAGCGGATGAAAATGAAATAATTATGAAATTTAGGCAGTTCTTAAGAAACTAAGTTTTCAAAACACCCACATCCATTCACTAAAATTAAGGAATATGAACTCTGAAAACAGACTTCCTTTATACATTTTTGGCTTTCCTCCACAGTTATGAAAGTCAATCCATGCCAGTAATGTCTAAAATCACGATGGGAATTTTCTGAGTGCTGCAGTAAATCCATTCTCCTGGTTATGCATCATCACTCCTGAAACGTTGCTGAAGCCAGAGTAAGCATCTGGAACCAGAGTACCTGGTGGCATAGGCAAGAAACAGCCAGTGGGGTGAGGATCAGAGTTAGAATTGGCAGCAAGAGCCTGGAAGAAGAAAGGAAATCAAAAGGAAAGGAGGGGAGTAAAGATCTGAAATAGAAAAAAAAAAAAAAAAAACCTAAAAGCTTGAATGGGACCAGTCCGAAAGGAGAGGAGGCTGTGGCCAGTGGCAAGTCGTGGCTTTCAATTCATGGGGAAAAAGGTATCATCTGCTCTCTCTTTACTCCTAATACCAACTGCAGTGATGCTGTTTCTTTCCAAGTCTTTCTACATAGCTCCACGGGGGTTGACATTGGGCTGGACTGACATCTGCTGCTACTTCTTGCTGCATTCTGTGCTATTTGGAGATATTCTATTGATATCATCCTTCTTTGACCTTGCTTTACTCTTCCCCCTCCCAACCCTCCTTCCGCTGTCCTATTTGTAGCAACCACTTTAGTCCACTAACAAGGGCTCTTTTATCTATTGGTCCTGGTCTTGCTTTTGTTTCTCTTGTCTGTTTGGAGTTAGCTTCTTGATATGATGCCAGCACGAATTCTCCCTTGTCCTTGAGAAACTGTAGAGTGTAGCTGACTTGCTGGAACCAGCAGGTAAAAGTATAAGCTAATTCTGTATTTCATAGTAGGCTGTTTGGCAGCCTTCAACTTGAGCTAAGCAAATAACCATTTTCCTTTGCAAAAATTGTCATCCTGCCCTTATAATCACAATCCCCAGCCATGAGTTACAGAGACCACATGTGTTTAGAATAAATAAATAAAAAGAACTGAGCTCCTGTCATATGGATTCTGGCTTAGGCTCTTTGGACCCTGCCATTGCAGCTGAAGATGGGTTTGCTGCTTACAGAATACTAATTGCTATTACTATTCTGAACTGGTCTGTCTTGTGAAAGAAAAAATATGAGAGAAAAGCTTATTTGGGGGTTGGTCACTCAAAATCATAAGCTGACTTGGGAGAATAATCTTTGCACCAAATATATATCTCTCCAGATTTTGTTGCTGAAATGCCTTTGGGTTTGCACCCAGTGAGAAGTATCATGACTCTCGAGGTATCGTTTATGTTTTGTGTGCTCACTTTGTCACAGCGGTCTGTCAACAATATTTACCGAGCACTCATGTGTACACAGAACAGTAGAAGGCTGATCTTATTGCTTGTTTGACTCTATTTAGATAGAACAAATTGATCTAAAAGTCTGTTTACCAGAGATTCACCATTGATCATGTATTCTTTGATGTTCTCTTAGTGGATTTAACATCAGATGTCAGCAAACTCGAAGGTAAGAGGAGAAGTATTAATCCTTATACCCGGATGGAAGTTTTCCCGGTTTGGTTGGAGACCTATGGATCTGGAGTCAGGATACCCAGGATTAAGCCCTGGCCCTGTTACTTGGGCTTATGCAAGCAACTTACTGTTTTTGAGCTCTGGTTTACCTCCTCTAAAAGAAAGGTAGAAGCCCTCCCCTGACTATCACGGGATCATCATAAGGTTTAAGTCCAACTAGGATGTGAACCAGCTTTGCAAAATGGAAAATACAGTTAGAAATTGTGATAATAATGTGACACAGTGACTATAAGATGCACAAACTGTCAGGATGAAGGATCATGGTTCAGAGGACGGCCACTCTAAATTTGTCAACTCATTTTCCCCAAGTGCAAGTTAACACTATTATAATCAATTCAAAATATGCTTCAATTTTCTCCTTCTGGGGTCTCATTCCATTGGATGAATTAAAGCTAAGAAATCATTAGTAGGGGCTGGAAGTAATTTGGTTTAGCAAGGCTCTTTTCATCTTAAGAATATTCTTTACAATGCACATACTGTAGAGGGCCTCATTAAAATAAACTAGAATATATCTTAAAATATCTCACCAAAAAATGAAACAGCTCTATACACATTTTCTGATTAGTTATCTCCTCCCAGGCATCAAGTATAGCATGGGACCATGAGGGGGATTTCCAGAGAGGTGCACACTCAATGAAGAGAGTTCTATGAGGTTTTAGAGAACATTCTGAGGGACATCCTCTTCAGATGCATGTTCCCTGGGAGACAGTACCTTCCCCTGTTTCTGGCAGTGATTTAGCAAAGGCTAACTGAAGTTACCACAGAAGAACTGAGGAGGAAATTCAATTACTGGGTGGAGGTTTGGACCTCCCCAGTGTAGGGTCACCAGCCTTTCCTCCCAAGTTAAAAAAAATTAACTATCAGGACGCCTGGATGGCTCAGTCGGTTAAGCGTCTGCCTTCGGCTCAGATCATGATCCCGGGGTCCTGGAATCGAACCCTGCACCAGGCTTCCTGCTCAGCGGGAAGCCTGATGCTCCCTCTGCCTCCTGTTCCCCCTGTTTGTGCGTGCTCTCTCTCTCTCTGACAAATAAGTAAATAAAATCTTTTTAAAAATTAACTATCATGATCGTGACATTTTTTAAAGTGTTATCTTCACATGAAGAAAGTGGGTAGCTACAAAATCACAAAATAAAGAACAGTCCTGCAAATATGATCATTTTGTTTATTGGGGGAAAAAATCACTACATTGTCCTTAGATTCTCCTTTTTGTGCAAACCAGAAAGGCTTCCTCTGATGCCGGCACCAGTTGCTGGGCCAACATGTGGCCAGTATTTGTCTACGACTCCTTCCAACTCTGAGATACTATGATCACAAAAATGGGTTAAAACAAAATGATTTATTATTTTTGCAGCACAAAAGAATACCTTTTAGGCAGCGTGTGTGAGCAGCTATCTGTAAGGCTATGAATAATTTCAGATTTTGAGAGCCCCTGCCATCATTCAGAGTTTCGATGAAAAGTGTTTTTCATATTTTCATCAAGGAACTCTGGTCATCCCTATCATACAATGAATTCACTTAAACAGCTAACAGAAAAATAGGAAGAGAAAAATAAACTAGGAAAAAAATTGATTGCAGATTTTTCTCTATTGACAAAATTGCGCGAGCTGTTCAGATATTGCCAAAGAGGACGTTCAGCATTTTGCCCAGGTGGAAGGAGGTGCAAGGTTCAGTTTCTCAGGATCTCGCACCACTGATTCCAGTTGCTCTTTGCCAACAGTGTGGGATTCACCTGCTGTTTTCTGTTTCTATTAGCTGTGAGTTTCTCTGCCTTCAAGCTCCATCTGAGAACCTGACTATACGTAGCTCATCCCAGCGAGAACAGCTCCCATTGGGAAGGTGTCACTGGATCAAGTCTCATGACCTGGAGCACCGGAGAAAGCCAGACCTCCTTGATTTTGTTCATCACAAAGGAGACAAAAATATATTAAAATATCTGTCTTTGTTTTTCCTAGCCATAACCAGATACTCACTACAGTGGACCATTTTATATGGAAGCTCAAGAATCAGGATGAGTTGGTTCTTACCAGAACAAAGAATTTTTTAAAACAAGTGATGTCTTCCCTATAAATGGAATGAACAAGATTGTGGCCATGTGATAATATTTCAAAACTTTATAAATGTGCTATACATAGCACTTCCATTTAGTGTCTCAGGCATCCTCTGCCCAGAGGAGTGCCTGCAATGCATAATAGTTGTTTCTGTCGAAATCAGGTTTCCTTTTTTAAAGCTCCTGAAGGGACTCAGTTGATTTCTTGTCCTTATTTTCAACCTGTATCACAGCCTATCCTGAACATCAGCAAATGTAGGATAATGAGTTCAGGGGAAATTAACCCATACTACACTAATGCTCACACATTCATTCACTCGCTCATTTATTCTACAACTATTTGCTTAATGTCCACTCCATGCGAAGCACTTGTACTAATTTCTGGGATTCCCGACATGAAAAAGGAGTTCACAGTTTGATGGAATCTGAGTTAGCATGCATCAACCCCGAAGTGGTCAGGACAGTATTTCTCAAAATCAAAAAATCTCTTTTATTTTTTGAAAGATTTTATTTATTTATTTGAGAGAGGGAGAGCAGGGGTGCACCCAGGCAGGGGGAGGGGCAGAGGGAGAAGCAGGCTCCCCGCTGAGCAGGGAGCCCAATGGGCTCGATCCCAGGACCCTGAGTTCATGACCTGAGCTGAAGGCAGACGCTTAACTGACTGAGTCACCCAGGCACCCCCAATTTTTTTACTATAATCCCCAGTAAGAAATAAACTTTATATTTCAATTCAGTACCTATAAAGTACACACACATACCTTGTGCACAAACATGCAAACGTGCAACCAATGCTCCTACTGAAACACAATTTTCACAAATCAGATTTACCCTTTCTGTATGTGATACACTGCAGTATTTTCTGTCCTACTCATTTAATTCTTTAAAAGCCTGACATGACTGTCTAAAGTGATTTCAGAGCCCACTGTCATAACACGCAGTTTGAAAGGGAGCATTCTGGGTAGGTCAGTATGCAGCTAAAAACATCAAGAAAATTGTCAAGAAGCATATTGGAAATAGAGACAGAAGACATTGCTAAATAATATTAGAGTATTTTGGCTGATATTAACCACAGATAAGAAGGATATTAACTTCCATTCTTTGGCATGAACGTGATAAGCTTGGACCTAATACATTGAGTACAGCTTCCCAAAGGGCACTAACCAAAGGTAGACAATTTGGGGACTTGGTTATATTGCAAGTCGGGGTAAATATAGGGGAAATGAAGCTAAAAATTACCCCAATTTAATCTCCTATTCTACATCCGTTCAATGCATTGGCACCAACATCTTTTATAGTCTAAAGAGAAGATGAAAGTGATGCGAACATCCAACATAGTTAGTTTTCAGACATACATCCAAATCTTGTAAGAAACAGTAGGGAGAAATCGGAGGCAAAATACAATAATTATCAAAGACAGTTGAGACTAACTGATAAGTTACAAGTGCTTAAAATACTAGTGCTTGGGTCACATCACATTTTATGTCACCTCACCCTCCACTGGATTGTCTGCCTTGGCTGCCCGCCACCCCCCCCCCCCCCCCACCCCCAGCCTGCTTTTCCTTCATTTGCACATTCTCCTTATGTGATCCATCCCCTCTCTCGAACTTTCTCCCAAATGCGCTGACTACATGGCCAACCCAGAATCTCCTCCAGACACCTTCATTAATCGGCTGCTTATTGGGCCTATCAGTCTGGGGGGCCTAGGGACGTCTAAAGAGCAAACACAGCCAAAGCCAAACTCCCCTCCCCCATGATAAATCAGCTTCTTTCCCTATGCTTCCTAACACACTAAATATTACCAGATAGAACCAGCCCATTTCTAGATAGGAGTCATTCTGTCTCATGTCCCAAAACCAATCAACCAAGTCACCAAGCTCTGCCAATTTTACGTCCTTACTCTGTGTTTTCTTTCACCACATTGTTCCCGCCCTTGCTCCAGCCCTCACCATGGCTCACTGGTGCAGAAGCCTCTCAGTTGAGGTGCTGCCTCTGGCCAAGCCCCGGCAGTGCCCAGGCCCAGGGAGGGCTCTTTCTACTCCCCCGCCTTCCCGAGAAGCCTTAGCTCCCAGTCCCCTACCCAGGGGTTTCTTTAGTCAATTAGATTATGTGTTATACTATCACCAGCCCCACAACCACCAACCACAGCTGATGAAAGACTCCCACTGAAAGGCAGCCAATCCCAGGCCTGGGAGGAGGTCCAGCATCAGAGACCTGCTCAAAGGGGAGGGGGTGGGGGAGGATGCTCCACACTGGATTAAAACTGGTTGCCAACCAAATCCTCCCTCTTGGGGAGCCGAGGCAAGCAGAGAAGCTGCAGAGAACAGGTGCACCTCTGTTCGGGGAGGAAGCAGGGATTGCCTAAAGCGGAATGGGCCGCAAGACAGGACAGGCACCTGAGCTGTGTAGAGCCAGTAACAACGTCGTCCTGGTCTTCCCGAGGCCAGGCTGTGCAGTGGATGACATGGCTACATGTCTTCCCCACTTTCCCTAGAATCCTTTCAATAGCGCCCCATGAACCAAGCAAGTCTCTATCCCTGAAAACGTGAAAGAGCCTAATACTGTTCACCTTTCCAATCCACCTGCAAGACGGCTGCAAATGATTCCCCAAAATACAAATGTGGAGCTCTCCCACCCCCACAGTTCTTTAAGGCTTCTTCTTCCCAACAGGAGGAAAAATCTCAAGTCTGAGCCTACTAGTTGGGTCCCACATTTTCTCCCTCAGGTCATGATCCCAGGGTCCTGGGATTGAGCCCAGCATCAGGCTCTATGCTCAGGGGGAGTCTGATTCTCCCTCTTCCGCTGCCCCTCCCCCTGGCTCGTGCTCGCTGGTGCTAGTTCTCTTTCTCAAATGAATAAGTAAAATCTTAAAAAAAAACCCAAAACGTGTAGTGTACAAATATCTTCTGGTGGCTCTTTTCTCTGATTGAGCTCTGCTTGACACTGGAGGGGTTGAAGGAGAGGTGGGAATCCAGAATAATTTCTAGGCTTCAGACATGGGCTACCAGATGGATGGGATGTTATTTATAGAAATAGGATCCCTGGGCAAAGAACATGTTTGAGGAGAAGGTGAAGAATTCTGTTTTGGACATAGTGAGTTTAAGGAACTTGCAAACATTCCGTTCAACAGATAATCAAACAAAGAAGCTCTAAGCTTGTGACTTGGGCAAACAGCATCAAGCAGTCAGTTGCAATAACAAAATTTCAAAATAAAAAGAGGTCCACCAGAACCCCTTTAATAAATTTTAAGAATTCTATACAATAAAAGTCTCAGTCTTTTATTTTAAAGTTTATTGTGATTTCTTAAATTTTAATTCCATTATAGTTTAGCATGCAGTGTTATATAAGTTTCAGGTGTACAATATACTGATTCAACACTTCCATACATCACCCAGTGCTCATCACGACAAGTGTACTCCTTAATCCCCAACACCTGTTTCACTCATCCCCCCACCCACCTCCCTTCTGGCAACCAGAAGTGTGTTCTCCATCGTTAAGAATCTGTTTCTTGGTTTCTCTCTCTCTTTTTTTTTTCCTTTGCTCATTTGTTGTTTCTTAAATTCCACATATAAGGGGAAATCACATGGTATTTGTCCTTCTCTGACTGACTTATTTCTCTTAACATTATGCTCTCTATCTCCATCCATGTCGTTGCAAATGCCAAGATTTCATTCTTTTTTATGGCTGGATAATATTTGATTGTATATATAAGTCACATCTTCTTTATCCATTCATCAATCTTTGGCCACTTCAGCTGCCTCCATATCTTGGCTATTATATATAATGCTGCAGTAAATATAAGGATGCATGTATCCCTTTGAATTAGTGTTTTCATATTTGGGGGGTAAATACCCAGTAGTGCAATTATTGGATCATAGGCCAGTTCTATTTTTAAAGTTCTGAAGAACCTCCATACTTTTCTCCACAGGGGCTGCACCAGTTTACAATCCCACCAACAGTGCACGAGGGTTCCTTTTTCTCCACATCCTCACCAGCAACCTGTTGTTTCTTGTGTTTTTGATTTTAGCCATCCTGAAGGCATGGGGTGATATTTCATTGTAATTTTGATTTGTATTTCCCTGATGATGAGTGATGTTGAGGATCTTTTCATGTGTCTGTTGGCCATCTGTATGTCTTCTCTGGAGAAATGTCTGTTCATGCTTTTTACCCATTTTTTAATTGGATTATTTGATTTTAGAGTGTTGAGTTATATCAGGTGTTTTTTTTTTATCAGTTCTTTATATATTTTGGATATCCTTTATCAGATATGTCATTTTTTGTTTTATCATTTTATCAGATATGTCATTTTGGATACCCTTTATCAGATATGTCATTTGCAAATACTTTTTCCCATTCTGTAGGTTGCCTTTTAGTTTCCTTGGTTTCCTTCGCTGTGCAGAAGTTTTTATTTTGATGAAGTCCCAATAGTTCATTTTTGCTTTTGTTTCCCTTGCCTCTGGACATATGTAGAAAGAAGTTGCTACAGTTGATGTCAAAGAGGTTACTCCCTGTGTTCTCCTCCAAGATTTTTATGGTTTCAGGTCTCACATTTAGGTCTTTCATCCATTTTGAATTTATTTCTGTGTATGATGTAAGACAGTGGTCCAGTTTGTTCTAGTTCTGTGAAAAAATGCTATTTTGATAGGGATTGCATTGGATACTATAGTGTAGATTGCTTTGTGTAGTATAGAAAGTTTAACAATATTTGTTCTTCCAATCCATGAGCATAGAATTTCTTTCCATTTCTTTGTGTCATCTTCAGTCTCTTTCATCAATGTTTTATAGTTTTCAGAGAACAGGTCTTTCACCTCTTTAGTTAGGTTTATTCCTAGGTATCTTAATCTTTCATAATCTTTTTTTTAAAGATTTTTTATTTATTTATTTGAGACAGAGAGAATGAGAGAGAGAGAACACATGAGAGGGGGGAGGGTCAGAGGCAGAAGCAGGCTCCCTGCCGAGCAGGGAGCCCGATGCGGGACTCGATCCAGGGACTCCAGGATCATGACCTGAGCCGAAGGCAGTTGCTTAACCAACTGAGCCACCCAGGCGCCCCAATCTTTCATAATCTTAAATAATTTTTCCTCTTACCTAGTATATAGTGATCACTTTAAAATGTTTAATAGTTGAGAAGCTAATTTAGTGTTTTAGATCATGGTAAGAGCACTTAGTTTGCTAGTTGCTTATTGATAACCCAACTTTCTGATAATTTTCATAACTTACATGTTTTATTGAGCCTACAAAAATTATATTAACTTTCATATTTAATAAATATAATATCCTCCTCTCTAGTCCCAATTAGACCTTTGATATTATCATCACATTTTCCTTCCCACTTCACCAGATTTAGAGAACACAAGAATTTGCTTTTACAGATGTCCTCTAAAGGTCCCTCCCAAAAAGAGATGCTCATGATAATAGGCAAATGGACTAAGAAAAGAAGACTTTATGTCTTGCTTCATTTATATCCACTAACCTATTTTTAATCAAAAGTGTCTGATTTAAAAAACGAGTGTGACTTGAATTAATTTAGATTTCAGGTCTTTGGATTATAGTGCTCCTTTTTCAAACGACAATAGCCTAGCAACCCGTCCAAGTTATTACATCTTTCAAAATGTGCTTGTTATTCTGAGGGAATAATATACACTTGGAAAGCCTGTCTCACTACAAAATTGCTCTTGAGGTTTCCTTTACTGCTCTAAATAAATAGTTGCGTGGTTTGCATTTGCATATATGCACTGTCAATATCAGAATTCTAATATAAAAAGCATCAGTCCAAGGGGCGCCTGGGTGGCTCAGTCGGTTAAGCATCTGACTTCAGCTCAGCTCATGATCTCAGGGTCTTGGGATCAGGCTCCGTGCTCAGCAGGGAGTCTGCTTGTCCCTCTCCCTCCGCCGCTCCCCCATCTTGTGCACACCCACGTGCCCGCTCTCTCTAAAATAAATAAATAAAATCTTTAAAAAAATAATCAGCTCAAAACTCTTTTGGTAAATTTGAAGAGTTCCATACAATAAAAATCTTAGGGCTTAGGCTTTTTTCCCCATAATCTTTTATAGAGTGAGAATACTACATGCTCTCAATATCCTTCATAATAGATACTTAGTTCATGCTCACTGCTCTGCATGAGATAGGTCAGTGTTCGGCCTTCATATTTCCCAGGGAAGAAGGAATACCCAGAAGTTGTATGACATGGGATAATATAGTAAGCAGCTGTGTCAAAACTAGAATTTACAACTTCTAATTCTCAATATCCAGGGTATGCAAGCCACAGTCCTGCACATTCTGCTTTCCTAGTAATAAACGCCAACTATATTATATATCTGAATTATAAAATGAAGTCTGCCATAGAATCCCATTTACCATTTTAACAAGAAAATTGGAAAACACTATCCGGGAGAACACGAAAATTAAAACTGTAGATAATCTTTCTACAAATTGAAAACAACTTAATTAAATCAACAGGGCAGGTAAGGCAATTCTGTTATTGAATGACAACCCCTCAGCTGTTTGAAATAACCACCTTAGTAATCAATACCGTGTTGAGACTTTCACCCAGCATTTATTTTAAGGGATGTCTTGTTTTGAACAATCATTTTAAATCCTAGTAAACTGAAGAATTAATTAGCAAGCACAGAGGCTCAGCAAACTAATGCTTTAGTCTGTCCAACCATCTGCTCAGGAGCACCCTTCTCCAATCTTGGCATTATTGAGGATGGGGGAACACAGCACTTTTTCGATGCTTGTGCTCGTAGACGAGTTGGTCCTTAGTATTTAACCATTCCGTCTTCCAAATGCTCATCAAGAGACTCAGTTTTAGAAATAAGCTCAGAAACTTTCTACCTCCATTTGCATTTATGGTTAGAACCACAGTGAGGCCAAGCTTTCTTTAAGGCAAGGACCCAGTCAAAAATGATTTAACTATCCCAGTGAGTTTTGTCCCTTTCAAAGTAGATACCGGGAGGTTTCAGTCTAAATCCGATATTCTTGTGCTCCGATCATTTTTTAAATTTCATTTTTGGAATTTTTTTTGCATATTCATTCTCAAACTGTGGGAAAGAAGCCGAATCTATTTAATATGGTTAGCTACTTCATGTAAAAATGTTTTGTAATTATAAACTAATGAGACAAATTTTATTTTACAGTTTGTGAACTGACTCAGGAGGCAGTTCAGAAACAGAGTTTTGAGACAAAAACAAAACCATGTTGAGTAAAAGGCGACATGATTTGAACAAGCATATAGCTCCCTGAAGGGGCTGCTCGTGCTTAGGTGGAAAGGACTGATAGACTTGTTTAGAAAAAAAAAGTCTCACGTGCCTAAAATATAAATTTGGCATATTTACCAGTTGAAGCATAAACCTGCTGCTTTGTCTGCTCAGCACCTACCCTTCCCTCTTCCAATGACAGGACACGGGTTTCCTTTGGGAATGAGCACCTCACCCACTTTCAGTCCAGTTAGCTTCTGGGGAGGATGGACAACAGAGACCAGACCACTCTGAGTGCATCCCATCACCATGGCTACAGTAATTGGTTCAGGTATGGGCCCCGCACCCAAGCCTGAGAGTCCATTCCATGACTTTGGCTGAAACTAGGAAGAGAAACTTGCTTTCTTTGGAGGTTACAAAGCTTAAATAAAGTGGGGGGCGGGGAAAGGAATCATCTAGGAACCATCCTGAGGATGAAGCCAATGTAGAGTAAGGCAGGGCTGAAAGATGGAGAAAAAGAACTCTGACGACATCATTTGAATAGCTAGATACAGCTCTGTCTGAAGCTAACTCCCTGACCCTTTCAGTTATAAGAGCAAAAAATTCCTTTTTAAAAATTTACTCCCACTTAAGTGTGTTCCCTACATAATGGTTCAGTCAAGGGAAAAAAACAACAGGAAATGTCACAGCACAAATGTAATGTGGCTTACGTTGTGCCCATTTATCTTGTCATTAAGTTTTAGTTTGACAGCTTTGGTCATGTATATTTCATTTTTTCAATTTCATAGCTACACAAAGTGTTTTTAATTTCTGGTCTGTTTTAGGGGCATCTCAGTGGCTCAGTCCGTTAAACATCTGCTTTCAGCTCAGGTCATGATCCCAGGGTCCTGGGATTGAGTCCCCACATCGGGCTCCTTGCTCAGCGGGGAGCCTGCTTCTCCCTCTGCCCCACCCCCTGCTTGTGCTCCCTTTTTCTGTCAAATAAATAAAATCTTAAAAAAAAAATTCTGGTCTGTTTGACAGAGCTGAAGATTTAGTGGCGGGAGAAGGAAGGAGAAAGTGCTTAATCTTTAAGACTATTTTCATCCGCGACTCCTTAAGTTTGGAATATAATGATTCTGGGTATGCTATATTCAAAGTCAGCAATGTCACCTTAAGAGGCTAAGAGAAGTCAGACCAGAAATCAATGCTGACATCTTGTCCCTTCCCTCTGTGTCACAGCCTTTCCTTCGCAGCGCAGGGTAGCCAACCTTTGAGTCTTTCTGGCAGCCTGGTTCCTGGGCTATCATATCTCAGCATAGTGAACCCACTGCAGGCTGTTTTTCTCTAAAAATCTGATCAATACATCTATTTCCCCAGGGCAAGAGGAAGAGCAAACAGCAAGTCCTGATAAACCTTGGCTGGCATTGCTCATTTCCTCAAATGCTACCCGTGGCAGACACTTACCACTTCAGTCCTCTGCTATTAATAAGCCTTCTTGAGGAAACACCGAAAGCTCTAATTCCACCCAGATGCAAGCAGTAACACCAAGCACCTCGTCCCTGATGTTCTCGCGAAATCACTAAGAGCACATCATGACTCGTATGTTCTCAAGCATTCCTCTCTATCCTACAATCTGATCTGGAGCAGGTTGCCGCTCGGCAATTGACTTTTCAGCTACTGTAACTCATGCCGTAGCTCCGCAATACGTTTTCTCTCCTCACAGAGGAAGGAAGTTCGCATTAAAGAATTAGCTCCGTTCAGTTCCACGACCTTCAAGTCCCCCAGAGGAAAATTACAGTGCAGCGCACTGCAAACCCAGCGAGTCATCAAGAGATTTGCCAATAAGCCCTTCGCTGCAGATACCACAATACCACGACTGCACATGCAAAGAGTAAAAAAAAAAAAAAAAAAAAAAGCGTGATTCTGTCAGGCCCGATGGAGAGAACCGAGCAGACATCAGGCAACCTCTTAGATGTTGAGCCAAATCTTCAGACACAAGGCCACGCTGAGCCTATGATTTCCATCTGTTCCTTTTTCTGCAGGAAATCCAATCTCTTGGTCCCCAGTTACACAGCGAGACTCGCCCCCTGTCATTTCTCCCACTGTTCCCTTCCACGGTGACATTCCGGATAGCATGTGTGCTTCTGAGAGGCGATAGCATTGAACCACAATAGTACATTTTTCAAGAAGAGAATTCTGGGACCTCCATGACAGAAAGTTTAGGAAAAACTCTTTGGGGGCGCCTGGGTGGCTCAGTCGTTGAGCGTCTGCCTTCGGCTCAGGTCATGATCCCAGGGTCCTGGGATCGAGTCCCACATCGGGCTCCCTGCTCGGCGGGAAGCCTGCTTCTCCCTCTCCCACTCCCCCTGCTTGTGTTCTCTCTCTGGCTGTCTCTCTCTGTCAAATAAATAAATAAAATCTTTAAGAAGAAAAACATGCTTGGTCAAAAAGTTGCTGCTGCTCCTTGTATTCCTTGCAACTAAAGCTCTGCCTATGAGATCTTTGAAAGCCAATTTGTACACGTCGCACTAATAGTCGGTTTGAGTTTTCTTTTGTCATTATATAATTTCTAATTTTGAGGAAAATACTAGTATTTATACATAGTCTTCACTAATTATGCAAATCAAAAATATAATAGACCTTTAGTTGCAATGTTCACATCACCACATAGAATGACTAATTTTTCAAATTAGTCAAGGAAGTTAGAACTATGAGTCAGAGAGTGGCTCACCCTAATGACTGAAAATAAAATGTATGCTGCTCCCAGATGGACTGTACTTTATTTTTTTAAATATTTATTAAGGCTTATTAGCTTTGTGCCGAAATTTTGTGAGTAGTGTTTCAAGCCTTCGGCGTGTGATTGTGTTTGTGCCTCTGCGATCTAATCCCAAGTCAAACACGGGGTGGAGCCTGGCACCTGATACAGATGTGCAAATCGTACCGAATATTCCAGTGCGCCCGCAAGCACAGCCCAGCCACCGCATCCTGTCGCCATACCGGGAACCGTCTCAATATTTAACACACCTTAGGGCAGGAAAACAGTTCTGCACAGCTGAGCTAAATACCACCTACTAAACTCTAAAAACAGTGCTGAAGTCATTGATGTGTCTATTTTTTTACACCTTGTCAAATTTTACATGTCATTAAACTCGTCTAGCAGGTCTTGCTGTGTGGAAAAGAAATAGTCTTATTGTAGACTGCAGTAAGTGTATGAACATACGTAAGCATTGAGCAGTCATCGAACATTCTCAAGCACCGACTCTGTGCCTGGCACTGTTCTGGGTGCGTGGTACCAAAAAAAAGGGCACAGTCTCTGTGTTCGAGGAGGCACACCCAGTGTAGGGGAAACCGTGTAAACGGATGTAATATAGGAGCATCAGGGTATGCTTTCCAAAATTATAAGGACAAGGACCACTGAGTAAATAGTGCACAGATTGGAAATTCTAAGGCTGTCATTTCACAGGTCAGAGTCAAGGTTAAGAGAAGCAGTTGGGGGGCCCCTGGATAGCACATCACTTAATTGGCTGACTTGGTTTCAGCTCAGGTCATGATCTCAGGGTCATGAGATCAAGCCCCACGTCGGGCTCTGAGCTCAGTGAAGAGTCTGCCTGAGATTCTCTCTCTCTCTCGCACTCCCTCTCCCCCTGCTCACTCGTGCTCTCTCTCAAATAAATAAATAAATCTTTTTTAAAAAGAGAGAGTGAAGCAATTGGTCCAATGATGAATGTCCTTTAAATTAAAAAAAAAAAAAAGATTCTTGTGACTAACATATGGAGATCAGTGGTGTGGCCGCGATCTTTTCTTGAGAAGTTGAGTTCCAAAGGGAAAGATGCTAACCATGCTCCGGGACTCCCTTTCGTAACTAAATGAAGCAGACAATGAGAGCAGAGAACAAGTGTCATGGACCTTGACACCAACGTTCAGGAGCTACGGAGAAGCCCCAGTATATTTAACACAAACGTGAGGAGGGAGCAGAATGGAGTCAGAGAGAATCGCAGAGTCACCTTTTAATCAGGGCAGCTGAATATTGTAGCCCAGAGAACGTTTAATGCCAAGCAGGCTTCAAATCTCAGAGCCTCCTAGAAGCGCCCTTACTCCATCAGATGCAGGGTGAGTTTGACCTCCTTCCTTCTCTGGGTTACTGTTGCATTCTCAAGGAAAATTGGGGCTGGGGTAGAGAGTGATCGCCAAGAGACTCACTAGGGAGGTGTGACAGTCGCTAGGTATTCCTATTTCTTTAAATTTGGCTCAAGTGTGATCTCACTGTCTGCCCTGTTCCTTGATATGTGTGCGAAGTGACTGCAATAAAGAACTAGACTCGTTTAAAAATACATGTGACTGAAAATAATAATCTTTTCAATTCAACTTTTCCAAGGTAACTGTGCTTAGGGGATGCTTGGATCTTTGGGGGCCATCAATCCATAAGTCAGCACCCCCTCGGCACGCACGTCCCTGTGAAGGCAGCTTATCTTAAATGCAGGCAGGATGAAGAAACAGGAACAGCTAACATCTACTGACTTGTGCTGTATGCCAGGCACCGTATTAATTAGTTTGCATGTTGTATTTTAATTAATTTTCTCAACTACCTTAGAATCCAGGAACCATAGTTACCACCACCTTATACACGAGGAAACTGAGAAGAAATTTGCAACAGGTTGCACAGTTAGCAGGCGGAGAAGCCAGGATTCCAGGCCAGACATACTCTGACTCCAGAGCCCACGCAGCGCAAACTCGGCTCCTTTGAGGTAGAAGCAGCATAGGATATTGGCTTCCGAGTAAAAAAGACAGGGTAGGGGCAGGAAAGCGAAACAGGAATGGAGCACGTGAAGAACAGAAAGAGACAAAGAGCAGAGACCCAGAAAAGGAACAGAGCAAAAATGGTGTCACTGACCTCACTCACTCCCTCTCTCACCAAACTCTCCGCATTTCCTGCACAACCCTTGCACAATCTGCATTTCCCCTTTATGTTTAGTCCTGACTACCTGCACACACTAAAAGTCTGCCTTTCCCCTGAAGTGCACACCGCACGGAGCACTGCCCAGCACCTAATGGGCAAGAAGCATTTCTTGAATTAATAATTAAATCGAGCAATGAGATTATATTCTTTTCAGAACCGGAGGCTAAGCTCCCACAAACGTTTTTTACCAATCAGCTAAGAATGAGGTCTGCTCTTCTCTAACAGGAGAGACACTACCTATAACATACTCTCATGGGCTCCGTCTCTGCCTCTTGAGCTGGTAATTCATATTTGCTCAGCAGTCAAGACTCAGGGATGTACGGAAAGGCGGGGGTTGTGTTTGGGGAGGGGAAGGGAAGTATGGACCTTCTTCGGATCAAAGGTAGATTATTTCCATGAGTAGATTCTGTGCTACTTGAATTTGTCATGAGGATCATTTCAGAGCTGCCTTCCCGGGAGAGGTGAGCTTCATTGGAGGCGTATGTAGGAGAGAGGTGACGTCAGACGGATCAGAGAGCTCTGTTTCCACCGTCTAGGGCCATGTGGAAGCACACGAGGAGATGCAAGTATAAGGGGAGAGTGGGAGTGGTAAGCAGTTGTGATTTCAGAGGGTGGAGGTAGCAACTGTGGGAAGAGGAGGAAATGACAGCACTCACTTGAGCAGTGGGCTTGACAATCTGGCAATAAACCGGGAGCTAACAAGGCCCACCTGGAGCGGTTAGCAACAAAGGAAACATTTGTAGCTCACCAAGAAGATTTAATTGAGGAGAAAATCAGATGATGTTTGGCTAGCATGAGACTCATGCTGTATCTTGGACCCAACTTCCTTTGGAATTTTGAAATGGGCAAGAAATGACTGACACGTTTGTGCTTCAGGACTGAGAACTTGTGTCTTTGGTGGTATTTGAGCACCCCGCCAGCATCATCATCTTTGGCTCTATAGCAATTTTGTCTTGACTTTCATGTTCCTTAACATGGGACATTTTGCTCCTGGTATCTTCCTTATTAAAGTTGTTTTGTTTTATTCTTTGATTAACTTCTTGGCACGGATGTACTTTTTGATGCTAATAATAGATTTCTTCCTATTAACTTTTTATTTTCAATCTTTTTCATGATAGTTCAACTTTGCTTATTCTTTTCACTGTATACTTATAAAACCTGTCTTCCATTTTTAGTCATAAAGGATTCATTCACCTTAGAGATTCCAACATTCATTTTTGTAAAGCCTACAGTCCATCTGTTACTAGCTCCTCTGATATTAAATTTTATTACCCTTTGTTGTTTCCTCCAACTTTTGGCAGAAGAGACTATTCTCCGCTAAGCCCACTTACTTCATATGACAACAAATATATCTAGGTTTTTATCAGTGTTTGCCACAGACAAGTCATTAAGCATGCCCCCAAATGTTTACACCTCCCACTTGTTTATGTCATCGATGCAGTGTGTAGGGTTTGGGGAGAAGAGATCACACATATAAAGCAAAGACTCAGAAATTGGAGTGCTGTACTAGGTATCTCCTGTGCTGTAACAAACCGCCACAAATTCAACAGCTTGAGATGCCATGGACATACATTCTTTACCTCACAGTTTCTGCAGGTTAAGGGTCTGAGCTCAGCTTAGCCGAGCCTTCCTGGGTCTCACAAGGCTGCAGTCAGGGTGTCAGCTGGACCACTTCCTTTCTGGAGCTCGGGGTGCTGCCGCAAGCTCGTGAGGTACTGGCAGCTATAGGACTGAGGTCCCCATTCTCTGTGGACTGTCATGTCAGCAGGGTTGCTCCTGACTCCTAGAGGCCATGTGTCCCTTCACGGGCCCCCTCACATGACAACCCACCTCTTCCAGCAAGAGACCCTCACGCCATTCTGATAAGGCAGAGCTTTATGTAACCTAAGGTAATCACAAGAGTAACTATTTGTGATGCTGTACCACATGGTAGAAATGAGCCAGTCCTCTTTTTGCCCTCTGGGTTTGGGTCAAAGGAGGCCTACAAGATTCAGGAGTTCCACGACCATCCATCATACTATGGACTGGATTGCATCCCCCTCAAATTATGGCACTGAAGCCCTAAACCCCAGATGTGATTGTATTTAGAGGTAGGGTTTATAAGGAGGTAATTAAGGTTAAATGAGGTCATAAGGGTGGGGTCCTGATATGATAAAATTAGTGTCTTTACAGGAAGGGACCCAGAGACTGCTCTCTTTCTCTCTCTTTCTCTCTCAACCCCTCTCACTCTCCCGTGTGAGGACCCAGCAAGAAGGTAGCCAGCCATCTGCAACCAGGAAGAGAGCTCTCACCGGAAATCAAACCCTGCTGGAACCTTGAACTTGAACTTCTAAGCTCCAGAACTGTGAGAAAAGAAATACCTGTTACTTAAGTCACCCAGTCTATGGTATTTTATTATGGCCACCTGAGTAGACTAAGACACATTGGTGTCAGTGCAGGCCATGTGGGCAACAATAAGTGGACACCATTGCCCCACCTAACCCTGCTGTATCAGTGGAGGTCAGTGTGGTGCCAGGACCCCCACCCCTACTCAACAGCAATGAGGAGCGCTGCCCCATAAATAAAATAAAATAGTTTCAGTGAAGAACTGGAAAATCTCAGTAAAGAAATAAAAAATATAAAGAAGAAACAAATGGAGATTTCCAAACTAAAAAATACAATAATTAAAAGACTCAAGTGAGGCGCTCAACAATAAAACAGAAAGGACAGAGGAAAGACTTAGTGAACTTGAATGTAGAAAAATATAATGGATCAATCAGAACAATAAAAAGAAAATATACTGAAAATAAAAAAAAAAAGAAAAGAAAACAGCCTCAGAGATCTGTGAGATTATAACAAAAGACTTAGTAGTCATGTCATTGGCATTCTGAAGAAGAGAAAGAAAATGAGGCTGGGGGCGCCTGGGTGGCTCAGTCGTTAAGCGTCTGCCTTCGGCTCAGGTCATGATCCTGGGGTCCCGGGATCGAGTCCCACATCGGGTTCCCTGCTCGGTGGGAGGCCTGCTTCTCCCTTTCCCACTCCCCCTGCTTGTGTTCCTGCTCTCGCTGTCTCTCTCTGTCAAATAAATAAAATCTTAAAAAAAAAAAAAATGAGGCTGGTGCCTGGGTGGCTCAGTAGGTTAAGCATCTGCCTTTGGCTCTGATCATGGTCCTGGGGTACTGGGATCAAGTCCTGTGTTGAGTTCCTTGCTGAGCTTCTCCCTCTCCTTCTGTCCCTCCCTCTGCTCATGTTCTCTCACTCTTGCTCTCTCAAATAAATAAATAAAATCTTAAAAAAAGAAAGAAAGAAAGAAAATGAAGCTGAAAAATATTCAAAGCAATAACATTGTATGGAAAACTTCCAAAATTTGGCATAAACATAAACCTACAGATTCAATAAGCTGAGCAGGTCCCAAGCAAAAGAAACCCAAAAAATCATTGCCAAGACACATCATAGTCAAGCTTCTGAAAACTAAAAGGAAAGAAAAACAGCAGCAAAAGAGAAACATCACCTTATACATGCGAGAAAAACATTTCAAAGGACAGATTTTTCTTCAGAAACCATGGAGGCTATAAGAAAGTGGCACATTTTTCGAGCACTAAAAGAAAAGAACTGTCAACCCCAAATCCTATAGTCAGCAAAAATATCCTTCAGGAATGAAGGTAAAGTCAAGGCATTTTCAGAATAGGGTAAATAAAAGAATTGTCACCTAAAGTCCTGCCCTAAGAAAATGGTTGAGGTAAGTTCTTTAAATAGAAAATAAATGATACAAGAATCTTGAAACATTGGAAAGGGAGACCAATAGGAAGAGTAAAAATATGGTAAGTTCAATAGGTTTTCCTTCTCCCTTTTGAGTTTTCTAAATGGTGTTTCATGGTTGAAAAATGATAATGCTACCTGATTTGGTTCTCAGTGTATGTGGAGGAAATATTTAACACAGTTATTGTGTAAGGGATGTAAAGGGAGGTAAGATTTCTACATTTCATTCAAACTAGTAAAATGTCAAGACCAATAGGCTGTGATTAATTATATATATAATGTATATGCATATGTATACAATATATTTATACTATATATAATTATATGTATATATAATGTAATACATGAACAAAGCTATACAAAGAGATACACTCAAAAATACCATAGATAAATCAAAATGGAATTCTAAAATGTTCAAGTAACCACATGAATGCAGGAAGTAGAAAATGGGAAAGCAAGACAAGAGAACATGGACCAAAAAATTAAATTGTAGGCCTAAGCCCTAAAATATCAATAATTACCTTAAATGTAAATTGTCTAAACATACCAATTAAAGACAGAGATTGGCCAAGTGGATGAAAAAGCATAAAAAACTAAATGTTGTCTATAAGTAAAACACCTCAAATATAATAATGTAGGTAGGTAGAAAGTAAAATGATGGGAAAAGATATACCATGCAAACATTAATTAAAAGAAGGCAAGAATGGCTACATTAATATCAAGTAAAGTGGACTTGAGAAAAAATTACTTATGAAGTCTATTAAAGTAGACTTCAGAGCAAAGAAAATTACCAGGAATAGAGAGGGACATTATATAATGACAAAAGAGTCAATTCAAGAAGATGTAGCAACCTGAAACAGAACAGCAAAATATATATTTCATAAAACTTAAATAATGTATAAACAAATCCACAATTGTAGTTGGAGACATTAACACACTTCTTTTAAAAACTGATGAAATAACTAGACAGAAAATCAGCAGGAATATAAAATAACTCAACAACACCATCAACCAATAGGATCTAGTTCACTTTTTTTTTTTTACAAACACATATATTTTATGTATTTATTTTTAAGTTTTTACATAAGTTCCAGTTAGTGAACATATGGTGTAATATTAGTTTCGGGTGTACAATATAATGATTCAACACTTCCATACAACACCAGTGCCCATCACGACATGTGCCCTCCTTAATCTCCATCAGCTGTTTCACCAATCCCCCCATCCACTTCCCCTCTGGTAACTATCAGTTTATTCTCTATAGTTAAGAGTCTGTTTCTTGGTTTCTCTCTCTCTCTTTTTCCTTTGCTCATTTGTTGTTTCTTAAATTCCACATATGAGTGACATCACATATTTGTTCTTCTCTGACTGAATTATTTTGCTTATACTCTCTAGCTCCATCCATGTCATTGCAAATGGCAAGATTTCATTCTCTTTATGGCTGAGTAATATTCCATTGTGTGTGTGTATATATATATACACACAACAACGTCTTTATACATTCATCAGTCAATGGACATTTGGGCTCTTTCCATAATTTGGCTATTGTAGATCATGCTGCTATAAACATCAGTGTGCATGTATCCCTTTGAATTCATGTTTTTGTATTCTTTGGGAAAATACCCAGTAGTGTGATTGCTGGATCATAGGGTAGTTCTATTTTTAAATTTTGAGAAACTTCCATACCGTTTTCCACAGTGGCTGCACCAGTTTGCATTCCCACCAACCATGCACGAGGGTTCCCCTTTCTCTGCATCCTCGCCAACACCTGTTGTTTCTTGTGTTTTTAATTTTAGCCATTCTGACAGGTGTGAGGTGATATCACACTATAGTTTTTATTTGCATTTCCTGATAATGAATGATGTTGAGCATCTTTTCATGTGTCTGTTGGCCATCTATAGAACATTCCACTCAACAATAGTAAAATACATTCTTACCAAGCACCCAAAAAACAAATTCAAAAACAGGCCCTATCCTGGGTTATAAAACAAGCCTGAAATTTTTTAAAGAATTGAAATCATACACTATATGTTCCTCGACTACAGTGGAATCAAAGTAGAAATCACTAACAGAAAAATAACAGGAAAATTGCCAAATACCTGGAAGCTAAACAACACACTTCTAAATAATCTGTGGGCCAAAGAGGAACTCTCAAGGGAATTTTTAAAAGATACATGACTGAATGAAAATGAAAATATAACATATCAAAATTTGGGATGGATGCAGCTAGAACAGTGTTGAGAGGAAAATTTATAACACAAAATGCTTATCTTAGACAAGGGAGGAAGTCTCAAATCAATAATCTAGGTTTCCATCTTAAGTAACTAGGAAAAGAACAGCAAAATAGACCCAAAACAGGCAGAAGGAAGGAGATTATAAATATAGCAGCAGATATCAATGATACTCAGGGCAGAAAAACAGTAGAGAAAATCAAGGAAATAAAAGGCCATTTTTAAAAAATCAATAAAGTCAAAAACTTCTAGCAAGACTGACTAAGAAAAAAGGAGAGAAGATACAATTTACCAATATCAGGAGTGAAATATTGAATATAACTAGAGACCCTGCAGATATCAAAAGGATAATAAGTCTACACACATAACTTTGACAACTTAAGATGGAATGGATTGATTCTTTGAAAAGTACATACTATCATTACTCACCCAATGTAAGATAGATATTTTGAATAGCCCTATAACTATTAAGGAAATTTAATTTGTAATTTTAAAACTTTGATAAAAGAAATCTGCAAATTATTTCACTGGTGAAGTCTACCAAATGTTTAACACCTATTAACCCCTATTTTATATAATCTCTTCCAGAAAACTGGAAAGAAGTGAACCCTTGTCAGATCTTCTATAAAGTCAGCATAACACTGATACCAAAACCAGACAAGAATGGTACGAAAAAAAGAGAGAGAGAGAGAACTACAAACCAGTATCTCTCACATAAACAGATGTAAAAATACTTAACAACAACAACAAAAAACCTATCAAATAGAATTCAGCAAGATATAGAAAGAATTATATACCACGACCAAGGAAGGTTTATTCCAGATATTTAAAACTGGTTCAATATTTTAAATCATTAAATGTAATCTATGTTAAGATTAAAGAAGAAAAAACATGACATTATATAAATCGATGAAGAAAAAGCACTTAACAAAATTCAACAGCCATTCATGATAAA
Organism: Mirounga leonina; assembly: GCF_011800145.1. Lineage (NCBI taxonomy): Eukaryota > Metazoa > Chordata > Mammalia > Carnivora > Phocidae > Mirounga > Mirounga leonina. The sequence goes on along the minus strand of NW_023270389.1, from coordinate 62,285,739 downwards.
AACTCCCAGATAGTTAAGAATAGAGGGAAATTTCTCAACTTGGTACCCACAAGAAACTCACAGCTAACATCATACTTAATGGTGAAAGCCTGAATCTTTTCCCCCTGAGATCAGAAATAAAGTAAAGATGTCCACTTTGCTATTGCTATTCAACATAAATAGCACTGGAAGTTCTAGGAGGCATAATAAGGCAAGAAAGCAAATAAAAGGCATACTGATTGGAAAGAAAGAAAAACTGTCCCTCTTTGCAAATGAGATGGTAGTCTATGTAGAAATTCCCAAGGAATCAACAAAAAAATAAATAAAACTTACAAAACACTGGCTATTATCAAGAAAACAGGAAATTACAAGTGTTGGTGAAGATGTGGAGCAAAGGGAACTCTCTTGTTCACTGTTGTGGGAATGTAAATTAGTGTAGTGTAGCCACTATGGAAAACAGTATGGAGGTTCCTCAAAAAATTAAAAATAGAACTACCCTATGATCCAGCAACTCAACTTCTGGGCATTTATCCAAGGGAAATGAAATCACTATCTCAAAAAGGTATCTACACCCCATGTTCATTGCAGTATTATTTACGGTAGCCAGGACACAGGAGCAACCTAGGTGTCTGTTGATGGATGAATGGATAAAGAAAATGTGGCATGTATATATTGGTGGAATATTATTGAGCCTTAAAAAGAAGGAAATCATGCTATTTGCAACAACATGGAACTTGAATGCATTACTCTGTGTGAAATAAGGCAGACAGAGAAAGATAAATGCCATAAGATCTCACTTACATGTGGAATCTAAACAAACAAACTCACAGATACAGAGAACAGATTGGAGGGTGAGCAAAATAGGTGAAGGTGATCAAAAAGCACAAACTTCCAGTTATAAAATAAAGAAGTCATAGGGATGTAATGCACAGCATGGTGACTATAGCTAATACTATATTGTTTATTTGAAAGTTGCTAAAAGAGTAAATCTTAACATTTCTCACCCACAAGAAAAAAAATAACTGTGTAATTGTGAAAAAAATGGTAATTGTGTGTGGTGATGGATGTTTACTAGATTTATTGTGTGTGGTCATTTTATAATATATATAAATATTGAATCATTATGTGGTACACCTAAAAATAATATAATGTTATGTGTCAATTATATCTCAATTTTAAAATAACTTATAGAACTCTTAAGTGAGTTCAGCAAGGTTGCAGGATACAAGATCAACATACAAAAATCAATTATATTTCTAGGTATTAGCAATGAACATGTAGCACTGAAATTAAAAATATAATACCATTTACAAGCTCTCCAAAAATATGAATGTTGCAAGCCTAACAAAACATGTACAAGACTTCTATGCCAAGAACTAAAACAAACAAACAAAAAAAAAACAAAGAAACAAACAAAAAGCACAACAAACTGATGAAAGAAATAGAAGATCTAAATAAATAAGAGATACAGACTGTACTCATGGACTGGAAGACTTAACATCTGGTAAAGAGATCACTTCTCTCCAAATTGATACATAAAGGTTTTTTGTTTATTTGTTTGTTTTTTAAGTAGGCTTGAATTCACAACCCTGAGATCAAGACCTGAGCTGAAATCAAGAGTCAGATGCTTAACTAGCTGAGCCACCCAGGTGCCCCTCCAAACTGATACACAAATTTAATGCAATTCTTATCAAGATGTGAGATTTTTTTAAAGCTATAGACAAGATTTTTTCAAAATTTTCATGGAAAAACAAAGGAACTAGAATAACTAAAAATAATTTTGAAACAGAAGAATAAGCAGGGAGGAATGACTATACCCAATTTCAAGAAGACTGTATGGAGATACAGACACACAGATTAATGGAAGAGAATAAAGAAGCCAAAAATAACCCCTCACAAGTACAGATAACTGATTTTTGATAAGGGTGAAAAGACAATTCAAAGAATGAAGGACAGTCTTTCAACAAATCACCGGAGCAATTAGATATCCAAATGCAGAAGAAAAATAAAAGGAGCCTGAAGTTAAACCTCATACCTTATACAAAAATTAACTCAAAATGAATCATAGGCTTAAATATAAAATGTAGAACTGTGAAACCCTTGGAAGAGATGGCAGGGATCTTGAAATTATCAGACCAGGAATTTTAAACAATGACAAATAATATGTTGAGGGCTCAAATGGATAAAGTATATAGTATGCAAGAACAGTGGGGTAATGTAAACAGCAAGTTGGAAATTCTAAGAACCAAAAAGGAACACTGGAGATAAAAAAAACACTGTAATAAAAATGAATAATGCTTTTGGTGGGCTTATCAGTAGACTAGACGTGACTGAGAAAAAAATCCCTGAGCTTGAGAACATGTCAATAAAACAAGTAGACAGAAAATCTTTAAGGATTTAGAAGACTTAAACCTTAGCAACAAACATGACCTAGTTGACATTTACAAAACGCTATATCCAACAACAGCAAAATTACATTCTTTTCAAGTAAATATGGAACATTCGACAAGATAGATTGTATACCGAATCATGAAACAATTGTCAAGACATTTAAAAGAATTGAAATCATAGAGTATGATCTCTACTCACAATGAATTTAAATCACAAATCAAATACAAGATATCGGAAACTACCGAAACATATGGAAATGAAACAACACACATCTGAAGAAATTGTAGTCAAAAAAGAAAATATAACAAATTATAAAATATCCTGATTGATAATGCAGACATAATACACCAAAATGTGTATGATGCCACCAACACAGTAATTACAGAGAAATTTCAATGTTTATTTTAGAAATAAGGACAGCCCAAGTCAATGACTTAAGCTACATCTTAAGCTTAAACTAAAATAAATTAAACCCAAAGCAATTATAAGGAAGGAAATCATTAGGTTAAGATCAGACATCAATAAAATAGAAACATATGGAGGCGAACATATAGAAACATATATGCAATAGAGAAAATTAATGAAATCAAAAGCTAGTTCTATGAAAAGGTTAGTTATATTAATAAACCTCTAGCTTGACTGATAAAAAAAAATAAGTAAGACTCAAATTACCAGTATCAGGAATGAAAGAAGGGCTATCACGATAAAGCTATAGAGTAAACTATTATGCCAACTAATCAACAACTTACATGAAATGGAAAAATTCATTAAAAGACATGAAATGCCAAAACCGACACAAGATGAAACTGAAAATATGAATATTTCCATACCCATTACATAAATTGAATTTTTAAAAAATACCTCTCACACAGAACACTCCAGGTCATATAGCTTTACTGTTGAATTCAATCAAGCAAGGTAGAAAGAATGCTAATTCTACACAAGCTCTTTCAGCAAATAGAGGTAAAGAAAATACGTCCTAATTCATTTTAGGTGGAACACATAACCCTGAGACCAAAACAAGATAAGACGTTACAAGAATACTTACAGAGCAGGGTGCCTGGGTGGCTCAATTGGTTAAGTGTCTGACTGTTGATTTCAGCTCAGGTATTGATCTCAGGGCTGTGAGTTCCAGCAGTGTGAGTTCAAGCTCCACACTGGGTGTGGAGCCTACTTAAAAAATCAACTAATATAATTCACCATATTAACAGAACAAAGGAGAAAAAACAAATAAGTGTTCTAATAGATGCAGAAAAAGCTTTTAACAAAGTTAATATAAGCTTATGACAAAAATTCTTAGCAAACAAAGAATAAAAGGAAATTCTGTCAATCTTATAAAGGGCAGTAATTAAAAATCTATAACTTATAACATTTTCCTGAATGCTTCCCCACACTTGCCCCACTTCTATTCAGTGTTATATTGGAAGTCCTAACCAGTATAATAAAGCAAAGGAAAGAAATAAAAAGTAAACAGATTTGAAAGAAAAAAAAACTATCTTTATTTGAAGATGATCATATACATATCGAATTTACAAAAAAGTTACTAGAAGTCAATAAGCTAATTTGGCAAAATCTTGTAATACAAGGTCAAAATACAAACATCAGTTGTATTTCTATATGCTAGCAACAAATGATCAGAAAATCAACTTTATGAAAAAGTACCATTTACAATAGCTTCAAAGACCATAAAATATTTAAGGATAAAATTAACAAATGTGTGTAAGGTCTGTACATTGAAACTAAAAAACATTAGGAAAAAAAATTCTTTTTAAAGATTTATTTATCTGAGAGAGAGCAAGCACGGGGGGAGGGGCAGAGGAAGAGGGAGAATCTTAAGCAGACTCCACGCCAATCACGGAGCCCGACCAGGGCTCCATCTCAGGACTTTGAGATCATGACCTGGGCCAAAACCAAGAGTCAGATGCTTAACTGACTGCCCCAAGAAAAACTTTTAAATACCTAAAAAAGTGTTGAGATATGCCATGTTCATGAATTGGAAAATTAAATAATTTTAAGATGTTAATTCTCCACACATTGATGTAGAGATTCTGTGCAATTCCTATTAAGACCCCAAAATGATTTTTTTTTTTTTTGGCAAGAATTGACAAGCTGACACTTAAATTTTTATGGGAAGTGTAATAACCTAGAACAGACAAAGCAATTGTTTAAAAAAGAAGCAACGTTGGAGGACTTTAAACTACCTGATTTTGAAACTTACTATTAAACCATTATAATCATAGTGTGTGGTCTTAGTATAAGCACACACATATAAATCAGTGGAAGAGAACAAAGAATTCAGAAATGGACCCACATGAATACTTTTCTCATGAGGGAAAAAAATGAACCTCAATCCTTGCCTCACACTATATACCAAAAAAAGCCTAAAACGGCTCATGGGCCTAATTGCAATAGGCAAAATTACAAAATGTTCAGAAGAAAACATAGGAGCAAATCTTCATGCAAAGATTTCTTAGGTACAGTACAAAAAAGCATAAAGGAAATATTGAGAAGCTGAATCTCATTAACATTAAAAACAACAGTGGATGAATCGGCAATTCGCGCTATATCCGTAGAAGGGGTGAGTCCCCAGCCGTGTTAGAGAATGAGCAACAGGCAGATACAGCATAGGCAGCTGGAACACAGTCAACGGTGAGGGAAAGTAGCCAGATACAGGAGAGTACAGATCGTGTGGTTCATTTTGTATGAAATTCTAGGAAGGGCAAAACAAAGCAGCAATTACTAAAAGCTGCTGCGTGGTTATCTGGGACTGTGGAAGTGCGCTGGGGAGGCTGATGCTAAGAGGCACAAGGGGAACCTGAACAGCGATGGAAATGTTCTTTATTTTGACCGTGGTGGTGGTTCCAGAGATCTATACATTTGCATGAATTTAGAATTCTACACTTAAAATAGGCGCTTGTATTTTACGTAAGTAATGTCTGATAAAGTTGATTTAAGGGGAGGGCGCCTGGGTGGCTCAGTCGTTAAGCTTTTGCCTTCGGCTCAGGTCATGATCCCAGGGTCCTGAGATCGAGCCCCGCATCGGGCTCCCTGCTCGGCAGGAAGCCTGCTTCTCCCTCTCCCACTCCCCCTGCTTGTGTTCCTGCTCTATCTCTCTCTCTGTCAAATAAATAAATAAAAATCTTTTTTAAAAAAAAAGTTGATTTAAGGGGAAAAAAGTCTAAAATCCAAATTTTAAAAATGTGACCGATAACTAAAACTTTTAGAAAAATACCCACAGGAGACTAAGGCACTGCACCTGTGACCCAGAATTCTGCTTGATAGTTTACAAGTCTCTCGTGTTCACTAGAAAGGACTGTCGATCTAAGTACCAACAGTATCTCCATTTTACAGATGACAAAACTGAAGTCTCCTTATGTATTTGCCTAATTCCCCATAGCTGGCACATAGTAAAGCTGGGACTCAAACCAAAGTCCCAAGTCTTTAATCCTTTATCAGCTCTGCTCTATTATATATTTATTCACAGTCTTTTCTTGAAAACAAATTAATAATCCTAAGCCTCTTCTTTCTTAATGCTCTGAAGAAATTAATGAGCAAATGACCTCAAGCTATACTTATTTTCTTTTTTCCTTTTGTTTGACAGAAACAGTCTTAAAATTGTACTTGGTATCAGCATGCTTCCCTTGACTTCTTTATATTTACAAAATTTGCAATAGTTCCTCACATTAATCTCTTCCCAATCCAAGTTTCTGGCTTTAGGAATTTCTTAGTGATTTTCTTCATTTTGTGCTCACAGGATTACAGCCTTTTACCCTTTTATCTCACATACTATTAACAAGTATAACATGGCAGCCAAGGTTCTCACCTCCATGATCTAACTAAAGAAGCATAAAATGTTATATAATAATATTAGCTCCAGGATCTTCTCCATACTATACCAATGAAGGTAGGTCACTGGAAAAGGAGTTACTTATCAAATGGCAAAATAATGCAAAATAACATTCATTAGTAAGACGTAAGACGAATATAACAATTTATCTGTAAATTGTTAGGCTCATAAATATGCATACACATATGCGCTGCAGTTACTGTACTCAAAACAAATTTGGAATTTAATAAAATTTATATTGAAGTTCTGAATATATTTCGAAGCAAGAATTATTAACCAACCTAGAAAAAGAGAAATACTCTCTTGCTACCAAATATACATGCAGTAACGGAAGTGCTAGTTTCTGGTAAAGGTGAGTTTCCACATGAGGAATTTCTTTGACGGCAAAGCCTAGCATACATATATCTTACGATTCAACATCTCCGTCCCTAGGTATCTACCTAAATGAAATGCAAACATACGTGTACCGAGGGATGTGCAAGAATGTTCAGGAAGCATTCTCGCTAACAGCAGTAAACTGAAAACAGTCTCAATGTCCATTGATGGTGGAATGGATTTTATTTCGCAAGGTGACATATTCCTACAATGGAATACTATACAGCAATGACAATGTACAAAATATTTTATGGGCGACAACATGTGTATCTCACAAATAAAATATTAACAAGAAATAAGCCAGATTAATAAAAATACATATAATATGATTCCACTTATATAAATCTAAAACCAGGCAAAATTAATGTATGATATTAGGAGTTAGGATAGTGGTTACGTTTGGGGAGAGAGGTAGGGGTGATGACTGGGAGGGGTAGGAGAATGCTCCAAGAGTGTGGTAATGTTGTATGTCTTGGCCTAGTTGGCAATTCCCTGGGTAGATCTGCTTTGTGGTAATTTATTGAGCAATATAGTAATGATACGTGCAGATTTATGTATGTGTATATTGTACTACAGTAAAAAGTTCATTTTTTTTTAAAGATTTTTATTTATTTATTTGACAGAGAGAGAGACAGCGAGAGAGGGAGCACAAGCAAGGGGAGTGTGAGAGGGAGAAGCAGGCTTCCCGTGGAGCGAGGAGCCTGATGCGGGGCTCGATCCCAGGACCCTGGGATCATGACCTGAGCCGAAGGCAGACACTTAACAACTGAGCCACCCAGGCGCCCCAAAAGTTCATTTTTTAAAATGGGGTTTAAAAAGACATTTTCAGATGCATAAACATTGAGAGCACTTTGCTGGCAGGTAGGTACTCAGGAGAATGTTAAAGCAGTACTACCCAGAGGGAGGTCCATGGACTAATGCCAGCCTGTGGGAGGAGTCCAGGAACTAGGAATGTGCATTCAGAAAACGTTCAGCAATTTGACAAAGTACTTTATGTCTATTGAATCTAATAATAAAAATGTGGGGCTTATATTTTGTATCTTTTTTTTTAAGAGTTTATTTATTTGTTTACTTTTAGAAAGAGAGAGAGTGAGCATGTGGACAGGGGAAGGAACAGAGTGGGAGGAAGAAGAAAAGGGAAAGAATCCCAAGCAGACTCCACTCTGAGCCTGGAGCCTGACACGGGGCTCGATCTCACAACCCTGAGATCACGACGTGAGCTGAAATCAAGAGTCAGATGCTCAACTGATTGAGCCACCCAGGTGCCCCTGTACCTTTCACTTTTTCATTTAATTTTTCCAGTAATTCATGTTTTTGTACTTAAAAAAAATTAGTCTGTGACAACTAAAAGAAAAAAAAAACACGTCCTTTGCCAACAAGAGTTTAAGAAGCACTATGCTAAAGGATGTGGTTCTGGAAGGAAGAAGCAATTCAAGATGCAAAAAAGAATGGAAAGAAAAGAAATGGTAAATACTTGGAAAGAAAATAATCACCGGTGGTATAAGCATTAATAATAATGCATCATAGGGATTTTCATTTTTTAAATTTATTTTTAAGATTTTATTTATTTGAGAGAGGGAGAGAGAGAGAGAGAGGGCACGAGCAGGGCGGGGGGCAGAGGGAGAGGGAGAAGCTGACTCCCCGCTGAGCAGGGAGCCTGACCCAGGGCTCCATCCCAGGACCCTGAGATCATGACCTGAGCCGAAGGCAGACGCTTAGCCGACTGAGCCACCCAGGAGCCCTGATCCCTGATAGGGATTTTTTTTTTTTTTAAAGATATTTGATGAAAACGCACAACTGCAAAAATATATTTATTTGATATGTACGGAGGGAATAAAGTTCGAGCATTGTTTAATTGTCTTTTTTGTGCCCCCCCCATCACTTCAGGAAGAGGATAAAGGTATTGGTTAACTTTAGACATGGGTATATTGATTTTCCAAATTGTAATTACTAAAATAATAGACAAAAAGTAATCGCCAAATCAATACAGAACCAAAAATATATATAGATAGAAAGAAATCGGTGAAAATGAGGGCAAGAAAGGTATTGGGCAAAGGGGCATACACACATGTACCATGGGCATGACAGGACATAAATGTAAGTTTAGGTTTATTAGGGAAACTTGAAGGCACAAAGCAGCTGAAAATACCACCAGGGCCTCCACTGCTCATTATCCCAGACAGAGGCAAACTTGGGGAACAGAGGTCCAGTAGAAGGACCCTGTCCTATGCGATCCTATGTCTTTATGAGGGACTTGGAGGGAGGCAGGGGCACCAGTTCGGCTCTGTAAGAGTGGGACCCTCCTGGGCAAGAGACCGGCTTTATTATAAGGGAGCCTTAGTGCCTTATGCCCTTGCATTGAGCTGGGAGCTGCTGAGCGAGCCTCTTATTAAGCTACGGAAAGTAGCAGACCAAATAGAAACCATCAAATAGGATAACAGATTTCTTTAAAATCGAATTTTGTTGATGGTTACACGAAAGGTAAATGAACTAAATGCTCTGGTCTAAGGAGAAAAATGTCAGATTCTGTTTTCTTAAATCCTTGCAAAGCGTAAGTATACAGAAAGGTTTAAAGAAAGATTTAAGGTAAAAGGATGAAAAAAAATCCTGTAAATACTAACCAAAAGAAGGCTGATATAGCTTTATACACACACATATATGTACTATATGTATGTATGGGTATGTATGTAAAAATACACACACGTACACATATGTATGTACACATTCGAATGTGTGTGTATACAGCACTATAGCCCTCTTTCTCTCTCTCATTGTGTATAAAATGGTCAAACGCACAGTTAGAGATCAAAGGATCTCCTCACAATGATAAAAAGGTATAATTCACCAAGAAGATATAAGAGTTCTAAACTTGTATGTTTCCTTAAAACATATAAATGAAAAATTGACAAAACTTAAAAAAAAGGAGATGAATCCACACCATAATGAGAGATTTTAATATACCTCTCTCAGGATTGAGACTATGGAGACAAAGGAATCAGTGAAGATATAAAAGATTTTAACAATATGATTTTTAAGGACTTACATTTGGGCATATAAAGATATATGGTGCACAACACCTAACAACTGCAGAATACATTTTTTTTTTCAAGTGCACGTGTGGAATATTTACAAAAATTGAGCAAAAGCTGGGACACAAAACAAGTCTCGATAAATTTGAAAGGATTGAAGCCGTACAAAGTAGTCTTTGGGGGAATTAAGAACTACTGCATAATTCTAAGATAAAATCAGAACACAAAAATTATTTTGCACTAAGATAATAAAAATGTGACATCTCAAGCATATGAGACATTGCTAAAGAAGTATTAGAGAAGAATGTATAGCCTTACATACAAATACTGAAAAAGGGGAAAGACTGAAAATGAATGAGCTCATCATCCATCTCAAGAGTTAGAAAAAGAACAGCCAAAGAAAGCCAAAGAAAGTTAAAAGATAGAAAGTAGATAGCAGCAACTAATGATTTACAAAACAAGTATAAGTAACCACAAAAGTTGTATTTTTTAAAACATTGTTGAAATTGACAAACCCCTAGTGAGAATCAAGCAGGAGAGAGAGATAGACAGGGAGGGAGAAAGAGAGAGGGAGGGGAAGCGGGAAGGGAGGAGAGGGAAAGGGAAAAAGAGAGGGGGAGGGGAAGGAGGGAAGGGAGAGAAGTGGGAAGAGCACATACATAACCAGTATCAAGAATGAAAAAGAGGACATTACAGATTCTTCAGATATTAAGAACAAAATAAAGGATGTTATTTTTTAAACTTTGTCATTAAATTTGAGAGTTTAGATGAAAGAGAGAAACTCCTTTAAAAATCATGATATATTTACACAGTGGAATATTATATAGCACAAAAAATGGGGAAAAAACCGCAGTTACAACAATATGGATGAATCTTAAATCCGTAATATTGAGAACAAAGGAGAAAGTCAAACAAAAACAAACTTAGAACTTATGCTCTGACAAATTGGAGGAAATGCTATAATGAAAACCAAGGAAATTATTATACCGGAAGACAGGGCAGTGGTTACTCTTGAAGGAAGGAGGCTATGGTTGGGGGAGAGCATACTGGATTCAAGGGTGCTGCTTATGTTCTGGTGTTTGGACCTGGATGGTAGTTATAAGGTGTTTACTTTAACATTATTGGCCGACCTATATACATATTTTATGAGCTTCCTGCATCAATATTATATTTCACAATTAAAAATGGAAGATAAATCAATAGAGGACTTAAGAGTCTATGTGCATTCTTTATTTCACACATATTGGTTCAATGTCTCTCTCCCTCTCTCTCTCCCTCATGCAAATATAATATAGGGCATACTCTAACTAAATAAAGCATTCTTTTCTCAGGAAAGCAGTCAAGCTGATTTTGAGTCATCTTGGAATTAGAATTTTGATTACTATAATAAGGTAGTGTATATCCTACACATATTTCTCGAAAGTAGTCCTTTTAATAAAGAACTTATGAAGACAAAAGAATCAAATGTTGGTTTAAGCAGATATAAATATTCCTACAAATTACGAACATTAGAGTTTTGAGGTTAAATTCCAATTTCTATTCACTAAGGAGTTGTGAAAACTCTGCCAGTAGGACTAAGATGAGACCTTTTTTCAGTCAGTCCGCATAACTTTCTGCCTTGTCAAGTTTCTTCCATGTCACACACGCCTATTGGTCCACACCATTCTGTCACTTTCTTGTGTGGGGGTCTTTTTTTTTTTTGTAACATTTTATTTATTTGACAGAGAGAGCGGCTAGCAAGGGGAGCGGCAGGCAGAGGGAGAGGGAGAAGCAGGCTCCCTACCGCGCAGGAAGCCTGAAGTGGGGCTCAATCCCAGGACTCCAGGCTCATTATCCGAGCTGAAGGCAAATGCTTAACCAACTGAGCCACCCAGTCACCCCGAGTGTGGGTCTTTATCACTACTTGTGGGAAATGCTGGCTGTTTCTGTAACTGCATAAATTTCACTTATTTAAAAAATCTTTTTGGCAGGAAAAAATAGCCTCTGAGAGTAAAGAAAATGCTTTCCCATTGCATATACATGTGGTCACCTTGATACCCTCCCTTCTCATTATCTGTCCCCTTTGGGCTTTCTCCCCCCCCACCCTGTCCCAATTTCTAGTTTCTTTCCCCTTTTATTTTTTTAATTGAATAAATTTGACATACAGCATTGTGTAGATTTAAGGTGTACAGTGTGTACTTGGATACACTTACATGCTGTGATAAGATTGCTGTTGTAGCAATATTTATCATATTACATGATTATAGTATAATACTGTTGTCTACATTCATTATACTGTGCATTAGAACTCTATGGCTTGGGGCACCTGGGTGGCTCAGTGGGTTAAGCGCCAGACTCCTGATTTGGGCTCAAGTCATGAGATCCAGCCCCAGCTCCCTTCCCCCCCACACCCTATCGGGCTCCCCTCAGCGGGGAGTCGGCTTGAGATATTCTCTTCTTCTCCCTCTGCCCTTCCCCCAACTTGTGCACGAGGGCTCTCTCTCTCTCCCTCCCTCTAAAATAAATAAATAAATCTTAAAAAAAAAAGAATCTCTGGCTTATTTACAACTCATTGCAAGTTCAAAGCCTTCAACAACATCAGTCTTATCCCCCCACCCCTGGTACCCAGTGTTTTTACAAGTTTGACTTTTTCATTTCTACTATGCTGTAGGCTCAACCATAGCACACTTAATTGACAACCTGGGGCTTGTTTTTATGTGCATCAGTTAAAAATCAGTTGAATTGGGGTAAGTCATCAGGTTAATCAAGAAGAAAATGAGAGAAAATTTTAGAAAGAAGCTTTGAATTTAAATATGCGGTATTGTTGAAGTATGTCCTCAGTTGAATTGAAGTCTGAATTCAAGTGTCTATTGAAGGATGGACTTCTTGTGGCAAGGAGTGTGGGGTTTTGTTTTTTCAAAGTCAGGATATTAATTGTGTAATTGGTAAATGTATTTAAAAAATACTCTGGGGTCAGGAGTAAAGAAAGCCTTCTGATGAGCATCGAGACAAAGAAAAATAAAGTGAGGAAAGAAGGTCAGGTCCTTTTGAAACCCGATGGTTTGGGGGAGCCGAGATTGTTGGGGTGGTAACTCTCAGCAGTCACTGGGCAGGCAGGAGGGGGCTCTGAAGGCATGTCTTGACAATTTTGAAAGTAATCCTGGAATTTGCAATGGAATAAGCTTCCTAATGGGAAGCAGACTTGCCTCCTGTTCTGTTTCCCACAGCTCGGGGATATTCACTGAAGAATAATCGGCAACTGGATAATTATTATTTTGTTTTTAATGATTTTCTTACACTGGTTTGGGTTGATAAATTGCTTGTATATTTAAAAAATTACCTCTTCCTCATTCTCAAGTTAGGATATTATGATTTGAAAGTGCACTGGCTGGACTGAGGGCAATGCTCAAGAGCAACAAGATTCAAACACTGAATAGAAGGGTTGACAAATGAGGACACTGTTACCAGTTTAATCCCCATATGGGCCAATTAGTTTCACATAGAGAAGAACTCTGTTCCAAAGCCACAGATTGCACCATTAACCCCAGTCAGCCGTCTCCAAATTGTGTGTCATTGATCACAAGAGGCCCAGGTATGAGTGTCGATAGCTCAGAACAAACCAGTCATCATCTCTGAGAGCAGAGTCATTCCGGTAGCTCATACTTCCCTCCTCTCCTAGAGGGCTAGGAATATTACAGTAAGATGGGAAGTTGAAGGCCCTCCCCTCCTCATTTCCTGCACCTTGTAATCTTACAATAAGTGGTGGAAAATTACACTAGCATCACTTTCATTCTTATAGGAAATCTGAATGCCTTCGAGGAAACTGATAATACCATTATTTTTTTTAGGATTGATTTATTTATTTAGCGAGCGAGTGGGGGGAGGTGCAGAGGGAGAGAATCCTCAAGCAGACTCCCCACTGAGTGCAGAGCCTCAGGCGGGGCTCGATCTCACGACCTGTGAGATCATGACCTGAGCTGAAACCGAGAGTTGGGTGCTCAACAAACTGAGCCACCCAGGTGCCCCTGATTATACCATTATTGATAAGCAATAGAACTGGCAAGTAACAAATGATTTATGGATTCATTTCATCAATACTTAATGGTACCTTAGAAATCCTAACATTGACCCAAACAGATGAAAAGAGCAAAATACATGCTTTCTAGCTCTTGTAACCTGGTTCCTTCTGGTTCATTTATGGGATGACAGAAATGGACCTCAGAAGTAGAATTACATTAAATGTGGAATCTGCAAAATATGACACCTGAAACACCCAACTGGTCTAAAATGTAAATGTTCCTTAACCATTTTTATTCTCGAAACAAACGAAATCTTACCTAATTTCTGGCTATGGATGACGTTTCAGGGTCATCCTTAACTTGGGACTCAGCCTAATAAATTATTTTGGAGGGTAACTTGGGATAAAATGAGGTCAAATTAAAGTAATTTAAAAATAGGCATTAATAAAAATAGTGTCACCCTTACCATCACTTCTGCAAATCAAAATAGATATTTTGATATGTGGATCCATTTAGCATACTTACCTTTCGGTAATAAAATGTAATTAAGTTAATGGTAAAACTGATTTCAACAAAAAGCTGATGCAGTTCTTCGCTGTAACAGAGCCAAACACTCTTAGTTCTTTATGAATCTTTTGAATTAAGCCCAAAATTTGGAGAATCAAAGAACAATGATTTAAATCTAGCGTCTGGGAGCCTGGGTACCTCCTGTTTGTGGCTCACTCCTCTTAGGCGGGAACTGCTTTGCCTGGAGGACAAGAGATCAGGGACATTTTCCAAATGTTGCAACCATTATATTTTTCTTTATCTTCTATTCCCCATCATGTTTATTTTTCACATTCCTTGTCACTCTGGCCATCTCTTGCCCCCAAAAGCCACCCGAACACTAAGTAGTGTTTTCTTTTGTCCCCCTTCCAAAAGTGCCGCGGGAGTGACTGTTTTCAGAGAGTAAAACAGCTGAGCTCCCCTCCTCTTTGTGAGTTTGGATCCCAACGGAGAAACACAATACAAAAGATGGGCACTGGACCAGAAAACAGCCCCTTCGAATCAGTACAGGTTGGGTTGGAGAATGTGAATCTAGGCCTGCAGGCAGGTGAGATCACTAACACCTCGTCCCAGAACCGGAAAACCACAGGCCATGCCTGCGGAGCAGGTCTCTTTTGGCATGGGCAGGGGGAGCTGACTTATCTCCCAGAGGCACCCCAGAATGGGCTAAGGGCCTGGTTACTTCTTCCCAGATTCCCCTATCAGATAAATCTCTGGGGACAAGGGAGGAAGGGATGAGAGAATTTAGGAGCGTCACTTCCATCTGCATGGTTGCTTTCCACAGAGCTGTTAATTCATAAAACCTTGATTTCCCCAAGTCATGCTGGTGTTTCCCCCCAGGTTCGGTTCCCAGTGACACAGACTGCACAGAGATTGGCCGGCAGGAAGTTTTGGGGGAGCACTGTCCAGATAGAAGCCTGTGGGGGAACGAAGGAAGCAGGATCGGGCAGAGGGGGAAGTCAGCAGGTCGCAGCAAAGACCTCAGCTGATCCCCGGGCAGAGTGCTATGGCCCTGGGGGAGCAGTGGGGGTGGGGTGGTATGCTGCCCTGATGCAAGGCACGGGACTGGACCTCAGGCCCTGGGACTGAAGAGTCACTGGGAAAGGGATGTCATCTGGGGTCAAGTGGCTCTCTCAGTTGTGGGCAGTTCCTCAGGGGACACCATTAAGAAGGGCCAGTGACCAACATTCTTAGCTGGAGAAATGTCTGCTTGGGTCCTGCAAGGAGGGGACTGCATATCTGGGCATGATGCTACTGCAGTATTGAAGGAACTCAATCAAATACATGACACATAGCACCTGACATTTAAGACACCGAATGCAAGCAGTTATGGTCCAGCCTTCATCCTACATGCATCCTATAAGCATTGCCAAATTTCTCCCTCCGTCTACAAAACTCTATCCAAGCAAAGCCTCTCCATGTTCTCTCCTATCTTTGGGAAGCACCCACCTTCCATTCAAGGTTTAGCCCTTTATCTTTCTTCTCTGCTCATATCCTATAGAATCATTTCTTAAGACATGATCTTCCTTTTTCCTTCATTTTCAATCTTTTTCCCTCCACTGGCTCTTTTCCTTTCCCTATTTATATTGTCTAATTTCTCTCATTCTTTAAAAGAAAGTTCCAACACCCCGAGTCCCCTTTTGACTACCACTCCTTCTCTGCCAAACTTTTTATTTATTTATTTATTTATTTATTTATTTATTTATTTATTTATTTATTTATTTA